>NC_136494.1:145561904-145761904 GCF_053919585.1 Euprymna scolopes
ATGATAATAATAATAATAATAATAATAATAATAATAATAATAATAATAATAATGATAATAATAATAATAATAATAATAATAATAATAATAATAATGATAATAATGATAATAATAATAATAATAATAATAATAATAATAATAATAATAATAATAATAATGATAATAATAATGATAATAATAATAATGATAATAATAATAATAATAATAATAATAATAATAATGATAATAATAATAATAATAATAATAATAATAATAATAATAATAATAATAATAATGATAATAATAATAATGATAATAATAATAATAATAATAATGATAATAATAATAATGATAATAATAATAATAATAATAATAATAATAATGATAATAATAATAATAATAATAATAATAATAATAATAATAATAATAATAATAATGATAATAATAATAATAATAATAATAATGATAATAATAATAATGATAATAATAATAATAATAATAATAATAATAATGATAATAATAATAATAATAATAATAATAATAATAATAATAATAATAATAATAATAATAATAATAAACAATTGGTGCTTGTTTCATTTTTTATTTAAAAATTTTAAAGAATCGTTTTGGAATCGGAAATTAGACTATAATTTTTCCGATATCCCAAACAGTTCCGATTTTTTCGATTCTCGATTCCTATTCCGATTAATCATCCTAACACTAATATATATATATATATATATATATATATATATATATATATATATATATATATATATATATATTAGTGTTGGGACGATTAATCAGAATCGGAATCGGGAATCGAAAAAAATCAACAAATTTGAGGGTGTTGGAATCGGTATCGGAATCGAAAAATTGATGCCTATTTTCTGATGCCAAGACGGTTCTTTTAATGTTTTTTTTTAAATTTTATTTTATTTCAAGCAAAATCTTCCATTGGTGGTAATAACGATAAAATAATCAATATTTTTAAAATACCAGTAAAGCTAAAATCTATAGGTCATCATCCACAAGTGTAATTTTTTTACATTTACGAAAATATCTGCATATTTTACATGTGTTTTTAACAGAAATTGGGGAAAATAACAACTATATAGTTAAATATTTAGAGATTTATAAAGAATCGGAATCAGTTATCGTATCGGAATTGAGAATTTTCTACGGAATCAGTAATTGTATCGAAACCGGGAAAAATATTGAAATCGTCCTATCACTTATATATTTTGGCATACAATGTTCTACCTTTTATGCAAAGTTTCTTTGGAATGTTCCACTTTTTTATGCAAAGTTTCACTGACTTCTTTCTCCATGAAGAACCGTTGCACGTCAAAATTTCTACGAGTTCCTCTCTTACACAATTCCAACAATGCTCATGTATTATTCGAAATCCAGACTACATCAAAGGGAAGTTACTCTCATATTCTTTTCTAGGATGGCTGGATTGTTTTTTTTACGGTTCATAGTATTCATAATCTCTGGTCTTCATCGATGAGGTTCTACGTTGATTCATTACCCAAATGTAAGAATAGTAAGTTTATAATGTTCGACATTGTTCATATTACCTATTAATTTCTCTGAAATTGTTAGATAAGGCATTAGAATTTGCAAAAGTTGAAACAAGTATTACAAAACTAGAAATTTATATAATATAATTAGCCAGCACAACATTAATTAAATACAATAATAAATACTGGACTAGAAAAAAAAACAGAGAATTTAACTTCTCTACATTCTTAATGTGTAAGCTAGAAAGGTAACAAGTATAGGGGAGCGGCTCCATAGAAATGAAGCACTATTCTTCATCAACTTTGGTAATATAAATTTAGAAAAAATTATATAAATACTAAATAATTTATTTAAAGATATTGACTTAAAAATAACCGTTGATAAAAATCAGAAAATAGTAATTTTTAGATGTCACTCTTAATCTAATTAACAATACATATGAACCATACCATGAACCTACTCAAACGTTATTTTATATTAACTATAAATCAAACCATCCAATCTCAGCAAAGAAAGCCATTATACCCAGCATATCGAAAAGAATATCCTGATTATCTCATAATGAGCAGATATTTAATAGCAAGAAAGAATATCATAATAAAGCATTAGCTAGATCAGGATATAGAGGTGAAATAAAGGATATTAGAAATGGAAATAATAAATTAATTGAGGGGAAAGTAACAAAACCGAAACCATGACATGTTATATCATACGATATCGCAATTGCTAAATCTAATCGTAAGAACAATAGAAAAAATATTACTAATAAAAATAACGTTGAAGGAAACAAAATAATATCGGAAATATAAAGAAAAAGAAAAATAGACGTAGAAATTGCATTTGCTTTAATCGCCTTATAGCGCACACACACATGAAATAATTTGCCGAAAGAATTTTTTCAAATTATTGACAAAAATCTTCAAAAAAGGAACTAATCTAGGAAAAATCATGAACTGAAATAATGTTAATTTATATTTTCTACAACGAGAAACACCCGTCTGGCTGAAACTACTGTCAATACTTTTCCCCACTCTTTATCTGTGCCTAAATCCAAACGTAGATTCCATGAGCAGAGTTTCTTTCTCAGAAGTGAACGACTGTGGAACTCTCTACCGCTTGCCTGTTTCCCACCTGACTACAACTTGGATGTCTTCAAGTCCAACATAAACAAATAACGTACTGTACATGCAATAACTCTTATCCCTGAGTGGCTTCTGGGCCTTGATAAGTGGTGATCACCTTGTAAAAAAGAAAAAAAGTAACCAGCCATCTCTTCTCCCACGGAACCACGCACTCAAGATAAGAGGAGAGGGAATCAGAGAGAGCGCTTTGTCATTTACGGCCTTTGATGTGTTGCCGTAGATGGTCGTGTCATCAGCATAGATGTCAACGAATGAATTAAGTATGTGTTTTGGGAGATCATTGATGTAGATCAGGAAGAGAGTTGGGCCCAGGATGAACCTCTGGGGGACTCCAGCATTAATACTGTGGGCCTCTTATTGCTGCCCATCAACTACTACTCTTATGAACCTATCAGAGAGAAATGATTTAATGATTGAGAAAACATTTTCAGTGATACCGTAGCTGGAAATCTTGTGAAGTAGGCACTTATGCCAAACCTTATCGAAGGCCTTTGATATGTTCAGAGCAATTGCCCTAGAAAGGAGGCCTTTGTCGAGAGATTCACTAATCCTATGGGATATAACTGTTAGCAAACCAAAAGCAAGTATCGGATGATATATGCGTATGAGCGCCTACACATGCGCACATGAGTGCCGTCTGTCTGCCTGTCGTCTGCTTGTTGGTGTTTTCGAAACAACAAGCAGCAAATGACAACAAATGACAACAAACACCAACAAACAAAAAATGCTTACGACAGATGTTTTAGGGGTTATATTTGTTTGATCCATTGTGAGGATTAGAGTTGAAGATATTCCCTCTTTCGTCGGAAGGCTTATTATTTTTTTGAAAACGACGTGGGCGATTTTCACTTTAACCGTCTTTGGCCTTTTAGCTAAGAAAAACAGTGCAGTGGTTGATACTGCACTTTATATTTTCTGTCATTGATCAGTGAATAAGAAATCCTTCTAGAATAAGGCAATTTTAAGTTTTGTCTATATCCAAGGTACTCCTTTTGGAGAGAGTCGGATTATTTCTCACACTAAAATTTATCTTGTGTCTAACTCTGCACTCGTGTAAATAAGAGCTAATAGGACACTATTTCCTTAACAAAAAGTTCTGGTTGAATCATACAGACAGAAAAATAAACGAGGCGTCTTACTTAAGAGTATCTTACATTACGTGTCTAACTTAGGCGGAATTGACTCTAACTTCACATCTTTTTAAATAAATAGTTCACCCTCTCAATAGCGTTCAATCCTCATTGGCATTGGTTTTTGATTACTTCAACTAACAAAAATACGTTCTCTTTATGCTAGTATATATGACGAAGTAAAATTCCTTATATTGTTCCAAAAGAGAAGATAATGCCTAGTAGGATGGCCTCATGGAAGCAGAATAGATAATACAAAAAGGGGAAGTAATACCATAAAGAAGAGTATCCAGACGAAAGAGTAGCTAATCCTTTTCTTTTTCCCCCAAAGAGAAGGTAATGCCTGTGTAGCATGGTCCCATGTTAACAGAACAGAACCCTCTGAATTGAATATTGACTGATAGAACATTAGTTTGAAATAGTGTACTCAACTGAAATGGACATTTAAAAAGCAGCATAGTTTCAGCTTCAGACAGACAGTTACAAAATCTGTATTCAGAATTATCTAAAACAAAAATAATGAAAGAACATTTCTATTCAAGTGTTTGTGTTCTTATGTAAACCCATAACTATCTCAGTTGAGCACATACACGGTGTGAATTTGGTCAACAATTATATACGAGAGAATATCGTGCAATGTACTTTATCCACTTTTAGCCAAGCTACAGGTATCAACTTTAGAAAATTCTAACTTCATAAATCTGATTCGCAAGAAATGAAAAAATCGGTATCATTATCGTTTCTTTGTCATCGATATCACTTTTCCTAGGAACAGCCAGCCATGGTTCTCCCCAGAATGTGCTGCTGCCATTGCGCACAGGAATCAATTTTTCCATAGCTACCAACGTAATAGATGTACTGAGACTAAAGCTGCCTTCAGGACTGCCAGCAACCACTGTAAAAGAGTAATAAAAAATGCTCAGTCCGTCAAATCCGAAGTAGCTGAACAGCGGCTTGGTTCCTACCAGTTTTGGCAAATAGCAAACAGGATCCTGAACAGATGCGTGCGTTCTATCCCAACCATTATCAATGGACCTGAGGTCATCTCATCAGCATCAGACAAGGCCAAACTATCCGCCAAGAACTTTGCAGCTAACTCTACCCTATACGACGAAGGGCATCAACTCCCCGTATTTCCTCCTACAACAGACAACACACGATGCAACATACAAATATCTGTGCACGAGGTCGCAAACTAATCAAGAACGTTGATTCCAGTAAAGCAACTAGCCCAGACAGCATTCCAATTATAATGTTGAAAACGCTTCGACCAGAACTTGCCCCCATACTTACAGAACTGTTTAAGCGTTGTCTTAAGGAGAAGTGCTTTCCAACACCCTGGAAAACCTCGTCAGTATGCCCTGTATTTAAGAACCCAGGTGATAGGTCATCTCCCTCTCAGTACAGACCAAAAGGTCTCTTGTGTGTCATGAGTAAGTTACTGGAATCCATATGAAATAAAGACGCAGTCAACCACCTCAGCAGAAATAACCTCCTTAGTGACATGCAATATGATGTATCCTGAAAACTGGATGAAATTCTTATGTAATTTGTTAATTTGAGTATTTACGCAGTTGAAGTAAGTTGAAACTGGAATTGAATTTAAAAAATATTGGTTAGAATACCTGTTCATAACACTGAGGGCCCATTGTATACGATATAACCACATTGACACGGAGATTAAGCTACGTTTAATCTGGTCAGTAATGAAATGGGCGATCAGATTAAACGTATTGGGAATACTAAGTGGTGTATGTAGAAAGACGGGGATACTTTATTGCAAAACATTGCAAAAACTAATGTTAAAAATCGCATCTGGGCGAAATACACATGCGACTAGGGAAACTTTGTGAATTTGATATTCTCTGGAAATTCAAATGAAGCTGACAAAAGTCGCCCAGTATGCATATCGCGCAAGTGTGATCATATATACCCCCCTCCACCACTACTACAGCTAAAGTCATCTGGAGAAATTAGCTACGAATCTAGATATGCCCTCCCCCCACAAATACATTAATAAAAGGTATTTTGAACCTCACAGCGAAACGATGCCATTACAATTAGCCGGTGATATTTTCTGGATGGTCAGATAACGATGCCAAAAAAAAAAGAAAAAGAAAAAAAAAAACTGGTGGAAACAGGCTGTTAGAAAGGACCGAGACGAGAGACACAGACGGTTTCGACTAAAGTTAAAAAGACCGGACAACTGTCAGCAGATAACGTAAAGTTTCTTTAACAAGAGTGTATCGCACACACAATTAAGTTGTACCCGTTTGTACGCCGTATTTTCTAGTGTTGTCATATATTTTACCAACAGTTCCTATTAATACGGCATTCCGTCGAAGAACGATGAGCGGAAATGGAAAGTGACGATAAACTCGTCTCGTCAGTCGCTGAGAAGCAAAGTCAACAGATGGGTTCAAAAACTTAGTGGGATGATTGAATGGAGGCGGATACGATGTTGACTTGAACAATCCACTGATATTAGAGTGTAAATTGTAGACCCAGAATATATATATATATATATATATATATATATATATATATATATATATATATATATATAAAAAACAATTATAATATTACTAAATTTATTCAATAAAATTATCTTATACTATATGAATGAGAAAAAAAAACAGCATAAGGACGAATTAATCCCCCTTTGACCATATTACAAGACAAAACAAGATTATCTCCCTTCATTTTGAATATTAATATTTTTATTTCAACCTAAATTAAGCGATGATAAAATAAGCTAGCTGTTAAGAACTTCCCTTTTGGCGTTTCAATTTGAAATTAAGCAGTTAGAGCATGCATAAGCTACAGACAACATCTAAATGAATTGCTCTGAGGATTATTACGGCTTTCAAAGGATGAAATATATATATATATATATATATATATATATATATATATATATATATATATATATATATATACTTATATTTGTTGAAATTCTCTTAATAGCATCTTATTATAACATTATACATAATCTAAACACAACTTTGTAATCTTATTCTAACTTTTATTATTAACCAATATTACTTTACTTATCTACATCATTAATTAACTATTTTTCCTTGTATTTTAATATTTTCCAGATTCATCTGGACTACTTAAATGCTAGGTTTATTTATGGTGTCATTTATTTTAAAAAAAAAACACCTAATATTTTGCTGATGAGGACACTTTGTTTTCATAAAAAACTATATGCTAAAATTATTGCCTTGACTCAATGTCTGTCACAATAAAAAAAAACACCGTTTTCCGAAACGATCGTACAATTTATTGGCTTTGTTGTGCCCCTTCTTATGAAACGGATTTAAAATTTATAATTTTAATTTTGAATTATAAATTATCAATCACCTTACCAAATATAAAAGTAGCTCTAGGATATTTGCCTATTGAGCTTTGATACATCGGTTTTACAACGAACATTGTTATTTTCCTGTATTTTTAATTAAATTAATATTTTTACTATAATCTTAAAATACACTCTGCTCTATAGAAAATTGCCCTAACCCTCTTTACACACACACACACACATATATATATATATATATATATATATATATATATATATATATATATATATATATATATATATATATATACAGGCGGCAAAAAGAAAGTCAGCACTTGTAATTTTTTCAGAAACTGCAAATTTAAGCTAAATTTAATGTAACTGTTTAAACAACCTATACCTCATTAGATTCGTCTTTTAGTCTTCTATAATTTTACCTGTTCATATTTGACTTTTAATTGAAATATTCTAGTGTTCACGTCAATGTAAAAAATAACTTCAAATTGAGGAGGCAAAAAGAAAGTCCGCACAATGGAAAATTGTTATTTGAATGTAACTTTAGGACATTAATGCAACACAAATACAACAAGAACACAATTAACTAGTTATTATTTGGTAGCATAGTCCTTCTGCAATTTGACAGCCCGCAATACTCCGGAGAAAGAGCATCCCACTTTTCTTTAATTTTTCTAAATTTGAAATTTTATCATTCAGCAGCTGTTACTTGATATAATTCCATACGTTTCGATAGGATTGAGGTCTGGAGATTGTGCAGGCCAATCAAAACACGGAATATCATGCTCTTCCTAAAACCTCTTGACATTGCTAGCTGTGTGAATGGGAGCATTATCCTGTATGAAGATGGGATTATCATCCAAATTACGACCAAAGTAGAGCAGAAAATGCTCAGTCAACACATTAATGTACTTGGTCGAATTAATTCGACCTTTCAAGCGAACTATAGGCCCTGCACCATTGGTACTAATAATGCCCCACACCAAAACTGAACCTCCACCACCTTGCAACGTTGAAACTGAGCACCTAGGATTAAATCCTTCGTCTTTCTTCTGATGAACGTACTGCCTACCATCACTGCCTAACTTATTGAACTTGCTTTCGTCGCTAAAAAGCACTTTTGACCAATATGAAGAGTCATGGCCTTCATTGCATCTGACGAAGTCCAGACGGCGCTTTCTTTTCTTTACAAAATCATTGGCTTGCGTCTTGCAACATATCCTCGCAAATTAAATTCCTTTAATCTGTTCTTGACAGTAGAAAGAGAGCACTTTTTAACAAGATTGCACTGTTGTTGGATTTGGGGAGCCGTTACAAATCTGTTTATTAGGTTGTGGATCTTAATAGCATTGTCTTCCCTGTTAGAAGTAACTCTAGTACGAGCAGATTTAGGGACATCACGAATACTGCCGGTGTTTTGGTGCTTTTGCGCAGTCTTTTATACCGTTTTCTCATCACATTTCAATCTGCGGCCGATTTCTCCGTTGGATAAACCAGAAAGGTGGATATTAATGAGCTTCTAACGATCACTAAGAGAAAGTCATGACATATTGACTAAATGTTACGTTGTATAACCTGGAACAACAACAATTACAATTAGAGATGCTGTGTTGCCAGTTGGTGTATATTTTAAACTGATTTAGGGGCAATAATTTAAGCTGGTTTTAAGCGAATTTGTTGCTGCGGACTTTCTTTTTGTCCCCTCAATTTGAATTTTTTTTTAATTGACGTGAACACTAGAATATTTCAGTTAAAAGTCAAATATGAACAGGTAAAATTATTGAGTATTAGAATCAAATGCGGTATAGGTTGTTTAAACAGTTACATTAAATTTAGCTAAAATTTGCAACTTTTGAAAAAGTTACAAGTGCAGACTTTTTTTGCCGGCACTGTACACACACACACACACACACACGAAGATGTACTGGGCATTGCCAAAGTATTAAACGCAATGTTTAATTCCTAAAAAAAAAAAAAAAATGAAGTAAAAATAAAACGGAAAGAAACTGAGACATGTGCATACGGTTTTTATATTTTTTTTCTAAACAGTTCAATTCTTGTAAGTAAAAAAAAAAAATACTCGAGGTGAAATTGAAAACAAAACCTAAAGACAGGGGGGGGTCAAGGACGATAACCATTGGACTAGCTTGTCACGTCTTTAAAATAATGTTTTCAGACCCCGTAAAATAATTTACAAACAGATAAAAATCTAATGACGCTAAATATCACTTTTTTAAAAAATTGACCCCCTAGCAGTCCCTTTTTCTGGATGTTAACCGATTAAAAAGTTTTCTACATATCTGAATAACTTATCTGCCAAATTTGAAGTCTGTAGATTAAAATACAAGTCTGCAGATTAAAATTCGTATAGGTTGAGAAGTGTCCTCACACAAACATTATCACTTTTAGAGATATATAGATAATATACTAGCAGATCGCCCGGCATTTTCCGGTCGTAAAATACGCATAAATATTATATTTTGATTAATTCAGAATTCTTATTAATTAGAAATAGAAATACCGTATGTACTAAATGTAACTTTATATTTCTTTTAAAAAATAAAGTAAAAAAAACAAAAACAAAAAAAAAAAAACGGAAAGAAGCCAACACATGTGCAAGGGAGTATTATGCTTTTTTCTAAACAGTTCACTTTTGTGGAAAAAAATACTCGCGCTGAGATCGAAACCAAAACCTAAAGATGCTGAGTCAAGTACGGTAATCATTACAACAGCTTGATTAGAACCTTGGAAAGTGTTTTCAAACCAACTCATATTTATCATAAGAAAGCTGTCATATTTCAAGACCGCGCATGCGCAGTCATGAAACAAGGGAAAATCGATAAAATTTACCTAACAATTTTTTAATTTTGACTCCTTAGCACCTCTTTTTACTGGATGAAAACTGATTAAAAGGTTTTCTACATGTTTGTAGATATATAAACTGCGCCTAGAGATTAAATGCGAAACATGTATTGTCAAATATTTTAGATAAAATGTATAGATATGTGTTATCCAATGAAATAATTTGTAATATTATGTATAACGATTGAGCATGAAATCAATTAAGTCCCAATTTTCAATTTGAAATTGATATTTAGTATTTTCTTTTAGTAATCAATGCAATTTGCAGTGTAAAGAGATTATTTGCAAGAATTAGAATTTATTATTATAGATCGTAAAATAAATAACAATGAATAAAATAATTTTATAATCAAAGAATTAGCAAAGTCTTCGCTTCAAATTTCTTAGAATATAAAAAGAATATGGAAAAGAGATAAAAAGAAAAAATAGTTTTTTTTTTTACTTTTTATTACTTTTTATCTGTTTTCCATTTGAATTCTTTATATTTTTCTAAAATGCCTCATATGCCTTTCTACACAAGAACATTTAATCCCATGGTAAGGCCACAATGAAAACAACCAAGCAAAAGAAAAAACCCTAAACAAAATTCATCCCAAAGCAGCAAAACTGAAGCTGGCCTGCCAGGACACTATATATACAAATGTAGGAAAATTTGGGCATATTATATTGGTTTGAAAATATAAGTTCATTTTTTTTTTTTATCAATTGTCATAAATTGTAAACAAAGAATAGTATTATACTCTTCAAAAAGCCTGCAAATTTTAATATAGTTTTGTCCCATAGAACTAAAGATATAAGCATTTCAATATTCAGTGTGGTTACCATTATATATATATATATATATATATATATATATATATATATATATATATATATATATATATATATATAGATAGATAGATAGATAGATAGATAGATAGATAGACCACTTTCGGTAGTTTTATAAGTTGTAAATCTCACCAAATATTGATAAGAATTTAACAAATAAAGGCTCGCTCGAATTCTGTAGTGGGTTATGTGATATTTGCACTTAAGGTCACACATTAAAGGGGATCATCTATCATCCAGAGCCTATTTTTGGCACGTTTTTACAGAAGGTTTCATAGTCATATGTGATATTTCCCTTAAACCTCTGGCCTTGGTAAAAGGGAGACTTGATTCCAATTATTTCTCATATGTTGTATGTACCCTCTTTAGTTTTCATACATAAAGTAAATTTCACAGTGTATGAGGATTATTTGATATTGGAGGATTCATAATCGTACTCTATTTTGAAAAGAGGGAAAATATAACATATGTGAAATATTTGGAATCAAGTCTCCCCGTTGCTGTTATTTCACATCATTTGATAACTATAGCAGCAAGTTTCAATCTCCCCCCCTATCAAGGCCAGAGGTTTGGGATATATATATATATATATATATATATATATATATATATATATATATATATATAGATAGATAGATAGAGAGAGAGAGAGAGAGAGAGAGAGAGAGAACGAAACTTTCATGAATAAAGCTAATTTCCTAGCAAATCCCATCTATGAGACAATATCCCATGAGTCTATTCCTAACTGACTATAGCATGGTCCACTTTAAGTAAAATGTAAACAAATACTTATTAAACCGTTCATTAGATAATTAATTTCTATTAAGTAATCTTTTGTTCAACCTATTCATTGTTTCCGGACCTCTCATCATCGCTATCATATTTTATCTTCGAGTGACACCCCCAGGAACTGGTAAGCGGTGACTCACTAGTATAAAATTGTTCGTATGTTTATATGTCTGTTTCCTGTCACTGTAATTATTCGTTTATGTTTGACTTTAAGAGACATCGTGATATTATCTGTACATTTTCTTCATTATTGTGATTTGTTGTGTATATGCTGTTCTATGTCAGCACATGTGAGTCAATGGAATAGTTCTGGAAGGGTATGCCGACTGAGTATAATTTCGGCAGTCTCTCTTGTTTCTGGCTCAACTGTCTTTTTCGGGTTTTTAGTTGTTCAGTTGTTGCTTTTATTATTAGAGAAATTGGCATTTTACACAGAACACTCGTGAAATCAACTGTTTCGAACGAGCGGGAATAATTTGTATTGCTTAGAAATGTCCAGTTAATATTTTTATATAAAATGCTGTTTTTCTTTATTTCGGGAATTAACGTAACACAAAGCTATTGATTTGATTGTCATCTATTTCCACTCGATACAGAAAAGAAAAACAAAAAAATGAAAAAAATGAACTAAACAAGTGGAGAAGAAAGACAGCATTCCATAAAAGCTAGTAACGTTTTTACGTAAGGTCGTATCACATATCCAGCTTTTTACACGTTATCTTTTAATTATTTTGATTGATTGACTCATGTGGAAATTGGAATGGGATTGTTTGATTAATAATTCACCGCTTATTAACGTCCGTTATGTTTCTGACTTTATTGGACACTCTACGCTTTTTGGTTTTCACGTTGCTGTTTGTATTAGAAATTAGTATTTCACACTTTCACGTAGCTAATGGTTTCAAACGAGCAGGAATCATTTTGGTTTTAAAATGCCGAGTTCACACCTTTATGTGAAATGATGTTTGATTTTAGTTCGAGGACGAGCATAGCACAAAGCTATTGATTTGAATATTTTTCATTTCAACACGATACAGAAACGAAAGAAATGGAAAAGAAAAAATAAGTTAAACGAACAGAGAAAAAAAGAGAGCACCTTAAAAACACTTGTAGCTTTTCATGTTGAATGGCATATCTACTTTCCCATAATGTAAAACTGAAACGTGACAGACCAAGCACCGCATAGAGATGCGTGGACACATCTAAATGCAAACAAACAAAAAGAGAAAAAATAGAAGCAATAAAGAAAAAAATAATCAGAAAAAAGCAACCAAAAAAACAAAAAAATCTGATTCTCACCTTTTGATTTCGTCTATGCTGTGATTCTCGATGTCACGTGTTTCCGTCTGCAAGTCGACATATTGCTGTAGTGAACCGAGCAGTGAGGTTTCGATTCTGCACAAGACCTTGAGTTTTAAAATAGACGAGAATATCTCGCCTCCGGCAGGGGGCGTTAGTGTGCAGCATATTAGGGCAAACACAGTGGGAATACGACGTGTCCAATACATACAAATATTTTGTTGCAGCCAAAAATTAAAGATATTCTTTAAACCGAGGCAAAGAAAGACGCGAATTGAGAAGTGACGTAGAGATCTGAAAATGACCAAGGAAGTTTTGTTTTTGTTACTGTATATTTTTGTTATGAGCTCTCGAACGTTAGCCAAAATAGAAATGTCGGTTGAAGTGATGTCAGATGTTCAGTGTCAATTAATCTTATTGGTTGTCAGTAGATGTGAAGACGTGTACAGTAAGTTGATTATTTCCGCGTCTGACCACGGCGGCTATAGGATCACTAATGCGGTCTTTACTGTGAACAACTGACCGACAATGGAAAATACCGACGCGTGAATAGAAAAGTGCTAGTTGATAGGGGAGAGGAACTTACTGGAAACGAAAAGACAGAGGCCACAAGCAGGAAAAGAAGGCAGAGGAGGAAAGGATGTAAGGAAGACAGAAAGGTCTGAAAGATGACAGAAAATAGCAATTTTTGACAAGGTGCGATGAATAATATCTAAAAGAGAAAGAGGAGGGGAGAAGGAAGAGGAAAGGGTCTAAGCAGCAACATATAAAACTAGGGAGGAGTTTCAGAGTAAAAAGGGTTAAATGATGTCGGCGTTATAAGTGGGAGGGTCACGTGCTCAGAGGAGAAGGGCGAGCAATAAAAAAAATCACATAAATATCGTATCAAAAAAGAGACGTTTGAGTTGAAAGGCGTGAGAATAATAAAAGAGTCAAAATATGAAGAAAAAAAAGCAATCAAAATGAAAGGGGGTGACAGCAAAGTTTGTTTAATCCCAATGGATCAGTTTAAAAGAAATATATAAAACGGGGGATGTGATGTTCAACGATTGGAGGTACAGCAACAAAACTCTCCAGAAAGCAATGGATGAGTTTAGAAATAATGGTTAAAAAATTGGAATGAAGAGATCTTCTTTTTAAAATTATTTTTGACAAGATTTGATCAGCATATTGTTATTGCATTGTTAGTATGTGTTAAGCGTTGAGTTTAGTAGATGTCTGCAAGTGAGATATTCAAATCAGCATTAATAAAGATAATAGTGATTGTTTTAGTTATGAAAGTACATTTTTCCTTTTTCAAACTGAAATTATTGTTCGAATAAAAGGGAGGGAAAAATAAATAAAGGAGAAAAGGAGAATAAGGGAAGTAGGAAAAAATAAGGCAATGAGTGTGAACAATAAGTAGTAGTAGTAGTAGTAGTAGTAGTAGTAGTAGTAGTAGTAGTAGTTAGAGGAAGTTGTAAAAGAAATGGAGGACGAAGCGTGGTGGAGTAGGAGAATAAAAAGTAAGAAGATAAAAGATGAGGAAGAAGATGGAAAGAAGATAAAGAAGAAGAAGAGATAATACTAAAAAAGAGAGGGACAGTAAAAGTTGTAGTAGTAGTAGGAGGAGGAGAAGAAGGAGAAGAAGAAGAAGAAGAAGAAGAAGAAGAAGAAGAAGAAGTTAGTAGTTATATGTTTAACGGTAGAGCAAGTATTTTGGAGGTATGTAATAACGAAGTTTAATCTATATTGTAAACATTTCATGGTATACGATTAATTAAACACATGTTGCTATTTTAACCACAGGGGTTGAAACGTAACGGGTTCATATCTTTCTCGGCAGCATTAGTGCCTACATTATCACAAACTAGTTGGTAGCAAATTCCGTAGACCGTGACGGTTACCCATTGCGACAATCACAAACCCAAAGAAAAAGAAGAAGAAGAAGAAGGAGGAGGAGGAGGAGGAGGGGGAGGAGGAGAAAAAGAAGAACAGAAGGAGGAAGAAAACATATCTAAGTGAAACCAATCGTTTTACGAACGTTACACGCCGTCTTTCGCCATCGATATTGATTTGTTGACAGAAATATTTTTACTTTCTTAATTAAAAAGGAAAAAGAAAGTCGAAAAAGAAAAATACGAGGATCGATCGTAGTGCAGCAGTGTGAGTGACAACCTCGGAGGCGGATGGGAAGGTGTGAAATGAGTGGAGAGGAACCGGGGACGGCGGGATTTGGTTTACTCCCAAGATAGCTCCTTCCCCTTGCAACTCTATCACACCATCTCTATCACAGACATACACACATACTTTCCCATTTCCATATACACAAAGATGCTATGACACAAATGCACGCACACATACGCACATATATACACACATACACAATCGTCTTTTCTCGTTTACATACAGTTTTTTCACTCTTTCTCAAACTCTTTCTTTTATATGTCACCGTTTATCAAGGCTCGAGACTACTCGAGGATAAGGATTAACGAGTTTTTTAGATGAACGGTAAAAAAAATCATTGTGAAGATTGGTAACGATGGTTGTAAAGTGGCAGAAATTGATTAAACAAAAGCACACAAACCGTTGATCTTGCAGGACGAAATCTATATTGTTTGTTACTGAATAAGTTTGTGCTGAGTTGATTGACAATTTATTTATTTATCATTGATTCAAGCAACTTACTTATGGCGCACAAGATATTGATTAGCTTAACAACAATTTGTTAGCGTTGGACTTGAAAACGGCCATGGGAAACAGCCCCGTGGTAATGTGTTCCATGACGGATAGTCCTAGGAAAAAAAAACGTTGTTCACAGAAATTCTGCTACGTTTTATGTATAAAGGCGAGAAGGGAAACTATTTGCAATGATTATAACTAAACCAGGTTTTGTTAATGTTTTACAGGGAGAACCATATATTAGAGTTCAGTCGAGCATGTATCATGAAAATTGTAGAAATGATTGTGAGAATGAGAATGTAGAGAAGAGAGCATACCCACTAGATTACTAAATTGGTTTTGTACTCTGTCAAAAGAGGAAACAATGCCAGAACAGAATTATTCCAAATGTAGCAACATCAACAATTTGTGATAAATCATAAAGATCAATGCACTCTAGACTAATTAACCGATTATTATGCATTTTTGAACACAGCTGCTAGGCGTAAGAGGTTATAACATCGGCTATATTTAGTTATATTTAGTGTTATAGAATGGAAGCTTCCGTTCAGTCTCGAAAGACAATGGATACCACTGTAAGTGTAGCTGCGCGTGTAATTATGAGACAAGGGTTGCGCAATCACCAACCAGACTTCTGAATCGTCACTGCTTGAGTCCAGTGGGAAGGAGAGGTCGTGAACGACTGGAAACAATACCGATACAAGCGGAGAACACATACATCACCTGAAATTCTCAAATGGTCACCCATCTTAGTACCAACTAAGCTCAACGTTGCTTAACTTCGGTAATCTGATGGGAAACGGTGTCTCAACGTGATTATTTCGTGTATATTAGTGTAATGCAAAGCGAGCAAAAAGGTAGTGAAAGCTCTTCGTTGCAATTCAGATCAAAAATCTTTTGTAAATTCTAAACAATGGTATTCGACAGAAATCATTAAACAATCCAATTTTTTCAAATTCTTTAAAAGTTTTCAAGTGTTTTTTAGATGACAATTTGAGCACTCTATCACACAGATATATTGTTTCGCATAAACACATACTATCTTCCACACACATATAATCATACACACAACTCCCTCCTTCTGTGTCGCATTCAATATCTTCCTCATTCATACACAGAAATACACACACTCTCATAATTTTTTTACTCACATTAACCCCTAACAAGGCATATCGCCACTTGGACGTAAGGGGGTACTATTTGGGATTATGCCCAGGAATGATTAACAAGATATTGGTTTATGTTACATTTAAACTTCTGCATATCAGTACAGCCAGGGAAGCTGGTAGCAGGAAGGGAATTCCAAAGTATAGCTGTTCAAGAGAAGTGCTTCCCAACACCCCTGAAAACCTCATCAGTATGCCCTGTATTTAAGAACTCAGATGATAAGTCATCTCCCTCTCGATAAGTCTCATGTGTGTCATGAGTAAGCTGCTGGAATCCATATTAAATAGAGAAGTAATCAACCACCTCAGCAGAAATAATCTTCTTAGTGACATGCAATATGGTTTCCGTTCTGCCAGATCTACAGCAGATGTGCTAACTGATATATCTCATAGGATTAGCGAATCTCTTGACAAAGTCTTCCTCTCTAGGGCAATTGCTCTTAACATATCAAAGGCCTTCGATAAGGTATGGCATAAGGGTCTACTTCACAAGATTTCCAGCTACGGTATAACTGGAAATGTTTTCTCGATCATAAAATCATTTCTTTCTGATAGGCTCATAAGAGTAGTGGTTGATGGGCAGAAATCAGAGGCCCACAGTTTTAATGCTGGAGTCCCTCAGGGGTCCATCCTAGGCCCAATCCTCTTCCTGATATACATCAATGATCTCCCAAAACACATACTTAAATCATTCGTTGACATCTATGCTGATGACACGGCCATCTATGGCAACACATCAAAGACCGTAAATGACAAAGTTCTCTCAGATTCTCTCTCCTCTGATCTTGAGCGCGTGGTACAGTGGGGGAGGAGGTGGCTGGTTACTTTTAATGCAGCTAAAACCAAGCTCCTATCTTTACATCATCAACGCCCTGATCCCCATCTGGCATCAATTGAAATGGGTGGCTTTCGTATAGGGGAATCTCCATGTTTTGATAAGCTTCTGGGCTTGACCTTTACACCTGACCTGAAATGGAATACGTACATCAAGGCAGTTCCAAGATCGATGGAAAAATGGTAGGATCCTTCTACTGCTCCAGAAGATATCTCACCCCTGATGCAATTTTCTATCTGTATAAAAGCCAAGTACGTCCAAGGATGGAGTACTGCTGCCATATCTGGACAGGAACTTAAAAAAAAAAAAAACCTATCCTGCCTTGACAGAGTACAAAATAGGCTTCGTGGCCTAGTGAGTGATGCCCTTTTCTCTTCCCTGCAACCTCTCTCCCACAGGAGAGACGTTGCGAGCCTGTATTTGTTTTATCCTTACTACCATGGCAGGTGCAAGTCTGAAAACCAATCTTTGGTCCCCCTCGCCAATCTTTCACGATAAACATCCGTCTAGCTGAAACCACTGTCAAACATTTTCCCCACTCTTTATCTGTGCCAAAATCAAAACGTAGATTCCATGAACAAAGCTTCTTTCTTAGAAGTGCACACCTGTGGAACTCTGTTCCGGTTGCCTGTTTCCCACCTGACTACAACCTGGATGTCTTCAAGTCCAATGTGAACAAATTCCTGATGAACCGCCTCCTTAAGTAAAACACTTTATCAAATCTCCAACACTAACATACTGTTCACACAATAACCCTTATTCCAGATAAGTGGTGACTACCTTGTAAAAAAAAAGAAGAAAACTTTCTGCCATTTAGGGACCTCAACAGTGAAGGGGTGAGATTTTGCAAAGCAGGTTTGTCAAGGATATGTACATCGCGGGGGCATACATGCAACAAGTTTATCAGAGCACATTCCATTAAAATAGTTGTAAAACCGGCACGGATATGCAACATTGCGTCGATGGAACAAGGGTTGAAGCTTACTGACAAAGTGGGACCTATTGGATTGGAAACTCTTTGTTGGACCCTATCCAACAGGAAGAGGCTAGTGGTAGATGTACAAGCTCAGATGTGGCAACAATACTCCATGCATGGGCGAATGGTGGTCTTGTAGAGGTACAACATACTCTCAGGTATGGGTAGTTTTCTAGCTCGATAGAGGGAACCCACCTTCTTTGCAGCACCCTTCTCAATGTACTCAAGGTATTTGTTCCAATTCATATTGTCCGTCAATGTTATGCCGAGGAGTTTGAAGGTAGAATTCTCAGCTAAGGTGTTATTTGCTATGGATATCGGTGGTTAGATAGGCGTCTTGTAAAACGAGAGCAGCTTAGTTTTACTAGAATTAAATGTTACCATCTATTTGCGGCTCCATTCCACTATGGTCTGGAGGTCATTTTCTAAGGATTCTGCCGTTGTTTTAGATTTATGTAAACTCATACATACATGTACTCATACATAAACACTATAACAGGGGTTGGAGCTGGTTTATTGTATACAAAAACTAGAAATATATGCGACCCAGGACAGGTAAAAGAAACTCTCCTGAAGAGAACGTTATGTTGACATTAAATCAAGATACAATGATACTAAACTTTATCTCTAGAATCCGTATTTAAATTTTAGTCAAAATCCATCAGACGATTTTAATTCTAATAAATATCTAAACATTAAGACTTAAGCTTAAAAAGTCTTCAAAAGAAATTGAAATTCAGGAAAATTTGCTGAATCGGTGTTTAATGACTAGGATTCAAATTTAATGCAAATCTGAAATGATAAGTTGTGCTCCTAAAAAAACGTTTAAAGACTTTAAAGAAACTTAAATTTGGGAAATATTTATTAATCAATATCTTTATCTAGTGTTAAAATTTCATGCAAATCGGGAATATTCGAATTTCCACTTTCTATTTGTGCCCTTTGCATAAAATTACATGAAAATAAATATATCCTACATTACTTACACTTAATATGTTTATTCTAAAATTCATAATAATCAGTTAATTAGTTTTCTTGTGAATCCTGTACATACATACAAATATATAAACATATACGCATGCGCAACTTTATATAAAGACACAAGTGCCGCTTAACGGAGTTGATGGGACGTTTAATATGCATAACGATCTTATTAATCAACTATCAATGTTAATTTAAACTTACTGATTAGTTCGGAAATTTGAGATATTATTATTATTATTATTAAAGACAAATTCATCAGCCTTCTTGATCTGTTTTCTTTTAATACAGGAAAAACTCCCGCCCACCAAATACTGCCTATAAAAACGTCCGTATAAATTTCGTTCTCTATGCATTTAAATTAAACTTCTAATTCATGTTTCCTTGCTTTTAACATGATCATCTTCAAGTTCAATGTGAAGAAATTCTTGACAAATCTTCCATTAAATAATTAGATTGTGATCTTTCATAGTATTGTTTATCATTCAAGTTACAATTTCATGAGCCCTTATCATCAAGTGGCTTTTGACAAGTGGCTTTGTAAGTGTTGACTCATTAATATAAAAACATTTAATAATAAAGATACAAGTTTTAACATAAAAAAGAAGGAAAATGCGACGATAATTGCAGAGAAACAAAAAATAATCTTGTTCTTTATATGTTTTGTTATTAATGTTTTAAAACTTTATAGTTTCAAAAACATTTTCTTACAATTACTCAAATGTTTCGTTTTATAAAGATCGTTAGATATTAACCGGGCGACTGCCGAAAGGTTTGCTGGTCGACGATTATTATTATTCTTATTATTCTTATTATTATTCTTATTATTTTTATTCTTCTTCTTCTTCTTCTTCTTCTTCTTCTTCTTCTCCTTCTTCTTCTTCTTCTTCTTCTTATTATTATTATTATTGTTGTTGTTGTTGTTGTTATCATTATTATTATTATTATTGAGTTGTCCTCTTTAATCAAATTCTGAGTAGTTGCAACCATTGTTACCAATCATCACAGTTGTCTCATCGTAAACCTGAACCTCGTTAACCCTTATCTTCGAGTGGCCATTATGCCTTGATAAACGGCGATTTGCTACTAAAAAATAAAATGAAAAATTAGGCAAGTCGATTTAGTAAAGACGTCCAACACATGCCACCATGTAAAACGGGTATTAAAGCGAATATATTTAAGATTATTTAACGTTAAAACTGTTAGGTATTGACAGGGCAATGCCGAAAGGTGTGTTGGTCGACGATTATTATTATAATCGTTATGAATATTTGTAAAAATAAAATGTCAAAAAGAATGTTATCAAAGCGAAATAAATGTTTAAAGATAAAATTATTTATGGTAAAATGTTTTAATAGAAAGGAATGTTAGTTTTCATAACTAGCACAAACAAAAAATTAACTTGGTGAAAAAAGAATGTTCGAACATAAACAAAATGACGTAATGAGATAACTTGGAAATGCACGTATCAGTTAGTCAAGAGTTGGGACAGAGAGAGCAGACCCAGTCGGTATTCGGAGGAAGAAAGACGGTCCGTGGATCGTAATGGTCCGAGTATGGATAATAAAAGTCGAGGAATGAGGAAAACATCCAGAATAAATCTGTTGTAAATACCACCAAGACTTTGAGTTGTGTGAATCTTCTCTTTTTTTTAAACAAATTTGTCACCACTTATCAAGGCTCGGAGTCTACTCGAGGATAAGAATTAATTAGTCATTGGGGAAATATCGTACTAATCGTTAGTAGTGACAATGTGGTACATTGGATTACTGAAGCAGACGGCTCATCAAGAACTTGTTTACGTTGGACTTGAAGACGACCATATTGTAGTCAGTTGGAAAGCAGGGAAACGGAAGAGAATTTCAAACGGATTTGATGTACACGTTCCATCTCGGATCAGTAGTAAAGGTCAGACTAAAACACATGGAGGCTACCCCAGACGAGCACCATTTATTTCAATTTATGTCAGACGGTGATCAGAGCGTTGATGATGTAAAAATAGAAGCTTGGTTTTTAGATGCATTAAAATTAACCAGCCACCTCTTTCCCCATTGCATTACGTGATAAAGATAAGAGGAGAGAGAATCAGAGAGAACTTGGTCATTTACAGCCTTTGAAGTGTTGCCATAGATGGTAGTGTCGTCAGCATAAATGTCTACGAATGATTTTAAGATTTATTTAACATTTATTTATTTTTGGTTCCAGGAACATTCATGACGCACAGAGAACTGATTGGTCTGTATTGGAGGGAGATAACCGATTACCTGATTTTTTTTTAATGTGGGATATACTGATGGGGTTTTCGAGGGAGTTGAGAAACAATTCTCCTTAAAACAACGCTTAAACAGTTTTGTAAATATGGAAGATAGTTCTGGTTGAAAATAGGAATACCGTCAGCTGAAATGGTTTTTTTTTTTTTTTTTTGTTAGCTTGGCAACATCCCGCACAAATATTTGTGTGTCGTATTGCGTGTTTTCAGACAAGTGCTGACGAGATTGCCCCAGGTCCATAAATGATGGTTGGGATAGAGCATACACTTTTAATCAGGACCCTGTTCGTTATTTGCCAAAACTAGTAGAAACTAAGCCGCTACTCAGTCACTTTGGACTTGACGAACTGAGCATACAACTCTCTTGCGTTCTTTATTACTCTTTTAGAGTAGCTGCTGGCAGTTCTGAAGGCGGCTTTAGTCTCATACATCTATTACGTTGGAAGCAATGAAAAAGTGATTTCTGAGCAACAGCACATTCTGGAGAAAACCACTGCTGGCTATTAAATTTTTGCTGGATTTTTTTCGAGGGTATGAGGCGATCTATACCTACAATTAACCATTCTGTCAGGTCTGATACTATGGAGGGCATGTTATTTTTAAACATGGAATGGAGAGGTAGATCTGATATACATTTACGAAAGCTATCCCGGTCAGCCATAAAGTATCGATATACTATACGATGGAGAGGTACGTCTGAGGATTTATTACATTTTGTTTTTATCTTATCTGATACAAGAGAGTGATCGGAAGATCCAAGTGGTGATAGAACGGAAGATGAACAGGGCAAGTTGTAAGAAAAAAGTCTAGGAGACTTGCATATTGACTAGCGTCGGGCACACGGGTGGGACCATGAACAATTTGAGTTAGGTCATAAGCAATGAAGAAATCGTGACAGAACCTTCCCTCACTATTTGTCTTGTTTGCGTGGGCTAATCATGCCACATTGTGAACATTGAAGTCGCCACAGACGTGAATGTTAGCCGGGATGCGGTCAATTTTCTCGCGTATGCTCTTAAAGATAATAACTCTGCTGAGTTAACATGAATGGATAGTCTGGTGGAAGATAAAAAATCCAGTGACGGTAAATCCATTCATGTGTAATCACCTTTTTCTTCACCATATTCCCTCTGCTTCACTTTTTTGTTTTCAAGTAAGATCTTTGACTTACTTGTTGTTTCATCAAATACTTCTGCATGCAAAATCCGATCCCGCATTTTGCTAATTCCTACCCTCTGATGAGAAGGAGGGTATTTCTTCGAAACTATGTTTGCTCATATATATATATATATATATATATATTCATTTATTAATATTATTTTTTCCTTGTACACATTTTTGTGAATTATTCCATGGATTTCTGCCTTTGGATTATTATAGACCATCTTCTTCCAATTACGGGATTTCCTTGGATTTTACTTGTACAAATGGAAATTTAATTAACTTTCTTGAAGTTTTACATTTGGATTTTACCGTCACTGGATTTTTAATCTTCCACCAGACTATCCATTCATGTGTAATAACCTTTTTCTTTACCATATTCCCTCTGCTTAACTTATTTTGTTTTCAAGAAAGATCTTTGACTTACTTGTTGTTTCATCAAATACTTCTGCATGCAAAATCCGATCCCGCATTTTGCTAATTTCTACCCTCTGGTGAGAAGGAGAGTATTTCTTCGAAACTCCGCGGATTAAGGACTATCCATTTATCTAGTGTTTCTTTTTCAGATTAAATATGTTTTTAACTCATTTCAAAGTGTTTTTTAAGATATTTTATTAACTGTTTGCTCATATTATAAGCTCTATTTCCTATTTGGTTTTATCGAGCTTTTATATCTGGCTGAGATAATTTTATAAATATTAATTCTTTAATATTTATAATTTACTTTAATTTTACCACCTTGGATCATTTTGGTAAATTCAATTGTAATTTTTATTTTATATATATATATATATATATATATATATATATATATATATATATATATATATATATATATATATATATATATATATATATATATATATATATATATATATATATTTAAATTCTTTAAATATGTGCAATGATTTTGCTTTTTCATACACATTTATAATATAAAGTCATAATTATTATAATACACATTCATAATATAAATTTATAATTATGATAATACACATTCATAATATAAATTCATAATTATTATAATACAAATTCATAATATAAATTCATAATTATTATGATACACATTTCTAATATAAATTCATAATTATTATAAAACACATTCATAATATAAATTCATAATTATTATAATACAAATTCATAATATAAATTCATAATTATTATAATACACATTTAATATAAAGTCATAATTATAATAATACACATTCATAATATTAATTCATAATTATTATAATACACATTCATAATATAAATTCATAATTACTATAATACACATTCATAATATAAATTCATAATTATTATAATACACATTCATAATATAAATTCATAATTATTATAATACACATTCATAATATAAATTCATAATTATTATAATACACATTCATAATATAAATTCATAATTATAATAATACACATTCATAATATAAATTCATAATTATTATAATACACATTCATAATATAAATTCATAATTACTATAATACACATTCATAATATAAATTCATAATTATTATAATACACATTTATAATATAAATGCATAATTATTATAATACACATTCATAATATAAATTCATAATTATTATGATACACATTCATAATATAAATTCATAATTATGATGATACACATTTATAATATAAATTCATAATTACTATAATACGCATTCATAATATAAATTCATAATTATTATGATACACATTCATAATATAAATTCATAATTACTATAATACACATTTCTAATATAAATTCATAAGTATTATGATACACATTCATGATATAAATTCATAATTATTATAAAACACATTCATAATATAAATTCATAATTATTATAATACACATTCATAATATGACGTTATAATTATTATAATACACATTTATAATATAAATTCATAATTATTATAATACACATTCATAATATGAATTCATAATTATTATATTACACATTCATTATATTAAGTCATAATTATTATAATACATATTCATAATATGACGTCATAATTATTATAATACACATTTCTAATATAAATTCATAATTATTATGATACACATTCATAATACAAATTCATAATATAAATTTATAATTATTATAATACACATTCATAATATAAATTCATAATATAAATTCATAATTATTATAATACACATTCATAATATGACGTCATAATTATTATAATAGACATCCATAATATAAAGTCATAATTATTATAATACACATTCATAATATGACGTCATAATTATTATAATACACATTTATAATATAAATTCATAATTATTATAATACACATTCATAATATGACGTCATAATTATTATAATACACATTTATAATATAAATTTATAATTATTATAATACACATTCATAATATAAAGTCATAATTATTATAATACACATTCATAATATAAATTAATAATTATTATAATACACATTATATAAATTCATAATTATTATAATACATCCATCGTAGAAAGCCGAAGCATTTAACGACCATAAAGATATGTACATAAAATCACGGTCTTAGTAAGCATCATAAACATGCAAAAAACATGAACAATTTAAATTTAATTTTTGTTTTTATTAACGATATTACTCTCGATCACTTAGGTAAGTGAATTTTAATATAATATACTATCGCTAACCATAAACAATAACAAAAATGAACAATATTTAAGAGATAAAAAACACGCACTTTCAGTTTTGGTTTCGTAGCCCAATGGTAAAATGTCTGGCTACAGATGACTTACTTGTGGGTTCGATCGTTGCGAAAGTTAAATCATGCTGGTGACATCTAGTTAGCTAAAAACACATTAACACTTTTTATGTACATAACCATATTAAATATATATATGTTTATAATTTGATTTTATGTTTGAGTGTTTTTTTGTTTCGGATATTTTCAATGATGTTGGATATATTTAGAATTTCGTAAAAAAATCAGCAAATTCTAACGGTCCCCGTCGAGAGGTGCAATATGCACTAGTATTGACATAATTAAATATCGAACCATTTTTTTGTTTGTTTATTCGGAAAATAATGAAAAGAGGATTTTGCCTGTCAATCATTAAGACTGTCTCTCTTTAAGAACTTGTTTTTGACGGACGACATATTTCAAAAAATGAAAACACACCTGGAGGAAGAAAAGTTGAGAAAATAAACTCAATTATTTGAGCTCTGATCTTCTCACGAGAATAAGAAAGAAATCGGATCGGCGTTTAGAAAAAACGAAGAAGATTTGCGAAGATTAACGTTTTGCCTCTTCAGCCATCTGAAGTGGCTCGATTGTTTGCTCAGCGTTATGATTCCTGTCAACAAATTCAAACATGTTTGAAATGAGGAAATGGAGGAGGTGAAGAAGAAAAAGAAGAAAAATTATGGCCGCCATTTTGTTTTGAAAACGAACGCGTTTAGAAGCGCCATTTTGTATTTTGTTGCTGTCCTTATGACATTGAATTAAAACACAATTGATAACTGAAATAACATTTTGTTTTTTATTTCCTCTGAATACAACTGGACGAATTAAATCGTGTTCATTCAGGCAAAAATCACAATTTGTGAAAAGTATGTTTGGGATTATTGTTCTTATCTTTCGTATTGTTATTATTATCATTATTATTATTATTCATATGGATCATCTCGAACTCGGGATTAACTGTAAAATTACAGACAAAACACTTTATTTAATCTACGGGTGTACCATGCCCCCATTTCATGAGCAATGGTCAGGATGAAGTCCTAAGTAATCCGCAATTGTATTCTGAGTATCGAACTTAATATTCCGAGGATTGAACCTTGAACCCTATTAACAACTGGATTTTGCGTAGTACTTTATCTATTACGCTATGGAGCCTGGCGTACAATTCTAGTATGGATTTTGAGAGCCTTAAACGTATGTTTGTATTTAGATGCACAACCTTACTACTTATTATAGTTCACTATATATATATATATATATATATATATATATATATATATATATATATATATATATATATATATATATATATATATATATATATATTTCAACTCATCTACACATCTCCCTTGTTTTTCACTGTCGCTAAACGCGTTGATTAAATGAGCTCACAACTGTTAGATGGGTCCAACCATTTCTGTAAATACCTCTGACCGTCAGTTTGTTACATTTTAGTTTGAAAATAGCAATTTTTAGTTTCCGACATTTCCGTCTCATTACGCTGACTCAAATATGAGAACCAGTAATATCTCTTTTAATGTTAGCTCTTGCAAGAATGTGCCGGTTTCTTATGAAAGGGTAGGGTACAGAGAATATTGAATTCACAAGTAGTCCCCAGTCGCATTTATATTCTGGTTACGGGAAGATGACATACAGCTCCTAATATTCCAAAATGGTTACCTTTTAGCACTAGCCAGGCTCCACGTTTCTTAACTTCGGTGATCTAATGAGAACCGGTGTGTCACCGCAGTTATGCCGTACATGCAAACCCAGGGATCATTAAAATCCGTCCCCTCGTTCGTCTATTAATGATTTTGTTCTGATAGCTAAATTGAAAAAAAGAAGCTACATCGTATGTTTTTTTTTTATTGTGTGAATATGGTTGAATAAACATATGAATGTAATAAACTATTTTGTTCTCATTATTTAAAATTCAACTGAACAATTCAGATCGGATTCATTCACGTAAGATTTTTTAACATCAATGATTTTCCATTCAATTTTATAAGGGGTGTTGGATTCTTTGAGCGACCAAATAGTGTGGCTAGTGGTGTGTCATATCTCTTTTCAGGGTATTTGAAGGTGGGGTTGTGTGCATATAGTCTCTGCTTGACGGTACCCTGAGTCATCCCGATGTAAATTTCTTCTTTATTTTAGTTATTTCCAGGAATGACTTTGACCTGGTAAACAATAAATTTAACTGTGCAGCCTCCTCCC
This sequence comes from Euprymna scolopes, assembly GCF_053919585.1. Lineage (NCBI taxonomy): Eukaryota > Metazoa > Mollusca > Cephalopoda > Sepiida > Sepiolidae > Euprymna > Euprymna scolopes. The sequence continues at coordinate 145,589,731 of NC_136494.1, forward strand.
AGAGGGCAAGTATCTCCTCTCCTGCATAAGCAGTGGGGGGTTGACGTGTTTATTGGGATTGGGGGTTTAGAGGTCAGGATAGAGCCGACTGAGGGACTGCAGAAGTAGCTAGCTTTGATTGTGTTTCTGTTAAAGATTTGACGGAGTTTGTTGGTGGGTGGAAAATGCTTATCTATTAGAAGGAGAAATTGTCCACCAATGTTGCACTTGTATTCTCTCTCAGTGTCAAGTAAAGGTAGATAGACAATTCGTCTTAACTTTCGGAAATCTTGTGTTTTGTATTTAAATATAAAAAAATGAAGTTATTTAAAGCTAACAATAGTAAATAACATGAAACAGTTTTTGTTAATTTTAAAATTAGTTATTAATAATGAATATTATTTTATAGAAAAACAAAACACTAAAAAATGAGTGGAATTGTGTTTCCGTTTACAAAATAACAGACACCATATCTCTTTTATAATAAAACTAGCAAAGCTACTCAATATTGTCTGAGACAAAAGTACAATATTTTTCTCTAGAACTTTCCTACTTTCCTGTTTTCCTGTTTTCACCCACGCTCTCTCAACCTCCCTCTTTATTCTGCACCAAGCCCATTCATCTCTCTAGACATTCACACATACAACTCCTTTTTACAGATTTCCCGGGGAATGAGTCGACATAAGGGAATTAACTTCTTCATAAAAAGAGTTACTTCACTTTAGTTAGTACATCAAATTGTTGGAAAAGGAACTCCTATTCCCAACATGAATAAACTTGTGTCAGTTTAAGATAAAAGAATGAATATATCTTTTAATTTTTAGATATTATTTATACGAGGCAACGCCAATCAATAAATACCAAATTTGTATGGAGTTGTTTTAGAATTTTTAAGTTTTAGCCGGACATATAAACATACACACATGCACGCAGATCACTACTCCTTATATTGTAGACTAGCAGGGGTATCCGGCGTTGCCTGGCCGTAGAATAAAATTGTGACAATGGGGGCGAGGGGTGGCGTTGCCTAGCCGAAGAAAAAAGAATGTGAAAACGGTGGGGGGGCATTGCCCGGTTGGAAAATCCGCTTAATTATGATAAATTGCGACAGCGCGGGAGGGGGCGTTGTCTGGTCGTAAAATACGCTTAAATATGATATTTTAATTTATCCAGAAAAAATTGTGAGTTTCCGGTCGTAAAATCCTCTGTATTAAAACATGTGATTTGGGTGCCATCACCCAGAATTGAAACCGAAAGTAAAAATAAAAACAGATAAATTAAAATATTTGCATAGGAAAAAGTTCTAAATATAGCTAAATGAAAAAAGGTTATAAATTGTTAAAAAATAATTTAAAAAAAAAAGTAAAATAAAGTTACTTAAACGTGGCATTCGTTCAAAACAGATCCGAATACTTAAAAGGCAAGTATATAGTTGATCTGCTTAAATTTAGTTTCATTGAATTAAATTGTCGTCGAAGCATTTCAATTCGAAATTCGTCAGCTTCATTTTGTTATTAATATTTTTATATGGTTTTAGCGTCCCAGTTTGTCGTATGCAATAATGAATTAAATAAGTTTTAAACTAAAAAAAATGCAAATGAAAGAAATTTTGTTTTTCTTTTTCTTTGTTTTAATTAAAGAATCGTAATTGGATTGGAATTTTGTTTCTTTTAAATAAAAATTTCATCTCCAGTTGATTTAAACCGCTGATAAAAAATCGAAATAAGGAAATTGGATATTGTTTTAATATAATTTTGTTTTAATATAATTAGCCACCGGTAAAAACGTTCCCCGTAAATAGTACAAATTACAAAGTAACCTTGTTTAAATTAAAAAAAAAAAATCACCATTAGGCATGCGCGAACCTTAAAACTAATCGTTATGAGACACCATTCAAGCATACCGGTGATTACGACATCACGTCGAAAATTCTTGTATCTAAACTAATTCAGAGAGCAATTATTGACGCATGCGCAGATGTTTAAATCGTTAGAAAAAGACGATTTTAGCTGACCCCCCCCCTCGAAATAAAACGACATTGCTACACGAATAATTGACCATTTATTCTAATTTTTAGATATTATTTGTCCGAAAAATCGCTTTTTCTAGCGATGCGAGTGAATGCGTGTACGATGCGCATAAAAAAAGTTTTTAGAGGACGTACGAACACACATGCGCACTTACACACTTAACCACAGACGTTTTAAATATATATAATAGATTATAATCACGTCTGCTCTTTCTATTCTCATTAGTTTCAGTTCAAAAAAATATAAAACGAAAATTCCACATTTCCAAAAATTCAAAGATAATTTATTGGTGCAACTTTTTTTTAAGGAAGACGATTTGACAAAAAGCGCGGAAAAACGCCATGATTGACTGATCACCAATTCTTTTGTTGTGTTCTTGCTGTTGCTGCTGCTGCTGCTGCTTATGTTGGTGCTACTGCTGCTGCTGGTCTTACTTGATATGGTTAGTGGTCGATATCGTTCTTCTTTAATCCACACAAACGCCTGAAAGTTTGGCCGTTCTCTCGGAACCACTTATTGGAAACTGTTAATGAGAAAAATTCTTCGAGTTCAAGATGAAACAAAATAAATCTTTGGCGATTTGGATATGAAGTGTTCGATTTACATAACGCGATAAACGCCATTTTGAATTTTTTTAAATTACCGCCAAAAGAGTGTTACATTTGCTCACCCTAAACATATATCATTTCGTTTAAAGTCACGTGATATTCTCACTTGTTTAAAGTCACGTGATATTCTCACTTGTAATTAAAATAAGCTTTTTTGAATGAATTTTATAATTGAAATATTCGTATTTTTAAAGTCTAATTCCTCCACTATAAGAAATTGAATTTTCAGTGTTTATATATATATATATATATATATATATATATATATATATATATATATATATATATATATTGAGTAAAATGATTGATAATTTATAATAAAAATTAAAAATCGGTTTCAAAAGGAAGAACAAACAAAATCAATAAATTGTACGATCGTTTCGGAAACGATGTTTTTATTGAGACAGACAATACGTCTTTGACAATAATTTTATCATTTGGTTTTATAAAACAGAGTCTCCTCATCAGCAAAAAGAGTGGGTGGGGGTTTAAAGACACCAAAAATAAAACTAGGATTTTTTAAGTAAGGCATATATATATGGAAAATATTTAAAAATATAAAGAAAAACAGTTACTTATTTGGATGTTGATAAACAAAGTAAGATAAAATAAAATGAAACAAAATCGGGTGGAAAAGTAAGGTTAAGAGGGGATATCTTTAATATTTCTAATAAAAAATATATATACGTTTTATTCGCCCACCTTTAAAGCCCGTAAGTATAATCGTCAATCCATTCATTGGGATGTTGTTAAATGTAGTTTATGAATGGTTGAAATGGTGATATATACAAACTTCAAAGGAAACGCTAATAAAGTAATATTACCAGTTTAAAATCGTTGTAACGCTATATTTGAATTTAACTTAAATAATTTAATTATAAAGGGAGATAACTGGCATTTTTGAAAAATGATACTCAAATAGAAAAATAAAGAAAACTTTTATTGTTCAAAGGGAGGTAACCACTAATTACTTATAAATTAGTTATTTTTTTATATAATGTTTTAAACATAGTAATATTAATAAAATCAATAATAGTAATACGATGAATCTATTTAGTAGTAATTAAATAATAATATTATTTATAATAATAACTATAATATTTATAGAACTAATATTGATAAAAATAATAAATAAATTCACAATGAAATCGATAATAAAATAAAATAGAAAATAATGGTAAAATATCAAATAAGATAATAATAATAATAATAATAATAATAATAATAATAATAATAATAATAATAATGATAATAATAAACCTATAATAATAATAGTTATTAAGTTATAAATTATAAATTTTAAAATAGATTAGTAATAAGAAAATTTTATGATTCATGGTGGCTTAAATTTCGTCTTTTAAGTTTAACAGAATGGATTTAGTGTCATTATATTTTCAAATATTAAGGGCTTCATATCTACAAAGTGCGCAGAATTTGTCCCCCACCATATATGCTTTATAAGATCCTATTATTTCCACTTTTAAATTGAAGGGAATACGCCTAGCATTAAGTCGCCAAATATATTTAGATAAAGAAGTCTGTTTTTCCAAGGAAAGATTTTTGAAGGAGTGCTTATGCGTGGAGATCCTGTGTTTAATGTCCAGATGTGGACCCGAAATAAATTGCATTTTGTTTAATATATTTGTTGTCAGCTAGATTAAGAGTGGTATTGGTATGTAATAGGTTTGGTTGCATTTGATTGGTAGATTGGTTAAAGGGGGTGTGGTTATTGATTTACTGTGTGGTAGAGTTAGTCTGTGAGAAGTGATTTTTATGGTTGCTATTAACATAATTTATATTTGGGGTTTGTGACACTGTGCAGCTATAAATCATATTTTTTACTTTGCAGATACCTTGTAAAGGATATTAATTTAATTATATATATATATATATATATATATATATATATATATATATATATATATATATATTAATTAAAAGGGCGACTTTCTAAGTAAATAAAAAATGAGCTTCGAGGCGGGGCCAATATTACCGTATGTATCGCTTGAAAAAACAACAATAACAAAATCTAAATTTATAAGCGATAAAAATAAACAGTATAATTTATCTAGAGATTATGGCCTAACGGTTAAGGCACCGGACTGTGGTAAACATGGTCTGAGGTTCGATCCCTAGAAACAGTTGAACTACGCTGACGAGAGGTAATGATCTCGAAACACGCGTGTACGTAGATTACTGTTTTAAAAATAATAAATATATATATATTATTTTTAAAACAGTAATCTACGTACACGCGTGTGTGTGTGTATATATATATATATATATATATATATATATATATATATATATATATTATTTTTAAAACAGAAATCTATGTACACGCGTGTTTCGAGGTCATTACCTCTCGTCAGCGTAGTTCAACTGTTTCTAGGGATCGAACCTCAGACCATGTTTACCACAGTCCGGTGCCTTAACCGTTAGGCCATAATCTCTAAATTAATTATACTGTTTATTTTTATCGCTTATAAATTTAGATTTTGTTATTGTTGTTTTTTCAAGCGATATATATATATATATATATATATATATATATATATATATATATATATATATATATATATATATATATATATATATATATATATATATATATATATATATATATATATATATATATATATATATATATATATATATATCCAAGCTTGAGATATTCAAAAGTAGGAATTAACGAATTAGACGAAGTTGTTAGATAGTGCTTGATAACAAGAGCAAAATATTTTTATTTATTAAAAAGTAAACAGTTATATTTGGTCGCTACAAACAGCCATCTGTTTCAGTCAATGGGACTTCATGAAGCGACCCTGAACTATCTGACGCTAAAGAGAAAAAAGGCTTTTTTTCTTTAGCGTCAAATGGTTCAGTGTCGCCTGATGAAGTCTTATTGACTTGAAACAGGTGGCTGTTTATAGCGACCAAATGTAACTGTTTACCTTTTAATAAAATTATATATATATTATTATTATTATTATTATTATTATTATTATTATTATTATTATTATTATTATATTATATGTATATATATATATATATATATATATATATATATATATATATATATATACGCCTATAAATTCATTTTTTGTTTGTTTTTTTTACACAGTAGTCACCACTTATCAAGGCCCGGAAGCCACTCAGGGGTAAGGGTTATTGCAAGTACATTACGTTAGTGTGGAGATTTGATGAAGTGTTTACTTAAGGGGGCGGTTTATTAGGAATTCTTAACGTTGGACTTGAAGACATCCAAGTTGTAGTCAGGTGGGAAGCAGGCAGACGGAACAGAGTTCCACAGGCGTGCACTTCTAAGAAAGAAGCTTTGTTCATGGAATCCGCGTTTTGATTTAGGCACATATATAGAGTGGGGGAAATTTTTCACAGTGGATTCAGCTAGACGGGTGTTTTTCGTGAAAGATTGGCGAGGGGGGACCAGTGATTGGAGTTCAGACGAGCACCTGCCATGGAAATAACGATAAAACAAGGATAGGCTCGCAACGTCTCTTCTGTGGGAGAGAGGTTGCAGGGTAGAGAAAAGGGCATCCCCCACTAAGCCACGAAGTCTATTTTGTACTCTGTCAAGGCAGGATGGGCTGTTTTTAGCAGCTCCTGTCCAGATATGGCAACAGTATTCCATTCTTGGACGTACTTGGCTTTTATATAGATAGAGAATTGCATCAGTAGTGAGATATCTTCTGGAGCGGTAGAAGGATCCCACCATCTTTCCAGCGACCTTGGCAACAGACTTGATGTACGTGTTCCATTTCAGATCAGGAGTTTCTTTTATGTGTATTAATATTCATATTAAAAACCCTATTTTCTATTTATTTAAAAAGAAAATACAATTTTCTCATATATGGGTTGTTGAATTGCATTCACTTGCAAAATATCTAGCTAATTTGCATATTCTTTTAAACATTCATTTTAATTAATTGCTTATTAGTTACTTCGGTTTTCTAATGGGATGATCATCTTTAGTTAACTTTTACGTGTAATTATATTCATGTAGATATTCTATATGATTTATACTTGCATAATATTTCCGTAAAAAGTTTATAGTAAACACAAAATTGTTTCCACATATATTCATGTATACATATATATTTTTGTTTCACAAAGTTTTCCTACCAAACTCCTCCTAGAGTTTTTGGTTTACAGACATGAAACTTCATATATAAGGTATTTGAATCCATGCAAAACTTTATATTTGGATTTTAGCCCGGAAAAAATCCGTGCAAAAGTGTGAAAATTAAAAAATAAAATGAAATTTGTCAGGTGAAGGTCGAACGCCGGCATTACGAATGCATAACGTAGTAGCTATTGGTTCATGTTTTAATTTTTAGCCTTGCAGTAAACATGTTTTCATAGCCCAGTTATTGACGGCAGAGGCAAAACAAATCGTGAGCTGAACGTTTTGGTTTCGATTCTCGGTGGTGGAGCATGAGTCTTTTTTTTAAACTTTTGAAATCATTACTATATATTGCATCCAATCTATATATTGCATCCAATCTATCTATCTATATATATATATATATATATATATATATATATATATATATATATATAAAAGTGAAAATTCCTGTCTGTCTGTCTTTTCTCTATGGTAGTTAAGGAAGACTATTATACAGAAAGGCATTACTTTACATATTCACTCTTTTTAATATGTACATATGCACATAACCTTATGAACAGTACATAGGACCCGAGCAAAGCCGGACGGAACTGCTAGTATATATATATATATATATATATATATATATATATATATATATATATATATATATATTCACACATATTAACACATATTCATCTCAAGGAACATTGCCACTAGATGTAAAGGATGAATTAAAGACCAGGCCTACTGGAACACTCTCAGTAGGAAGTTGGGCAGCAAGATATCTGTTCGCATTACATTTAAATTTCTGCACGTTAATACAGTCGGGGAAAAGGAAGCGGGATGAAATTCCAAAATCTAGCAGTTGGAGCTCTCTGGCCTCTATGGACAGCTAGAGTGAAGGGAGGGGATTTTGCTGATTTTGCTAATTTGGGTTAGTCGGGGGTATTTACGTCGATGGGGTTCTAGTACGACGAGTTCGTCGGAGCACATTCCATTAAAATACTTCTAAGTGAATTTTTTTTATAATCTGCAAAATGTGCACAAAACAAGAAGCATTAGAGCAGCTCCATTGACATTTTTTAGTATGACCACTTCAGGCGATGTGAAATAAACTAAACCTTCTCAGAGAAAAAGTAAAACCTGGAAAGGTGGACATCCTAGGAGTGAATCACAACAGCAACACATACCATCGTCGGACAGATTGTCGGGGACGTTATTTCGGCTGGTACGGATAGATAGAATGTGTTAAGAGAATTAGTAAAGAGAATAATTTTGAAAATGCAGCAGCGTAAGATAGAAAAAGAAAATACCGTACTCACCCCATTTAGAGCCGACAACGACAGGGCAGCCTGCGTGTTCAGTCCGTGGGTCGTTAAAGTGCTTCTTATTATAATTATACCAAAATGCTGCGGCACCCTATGGAAATGAAGAAAAGGTAATTCATGAACAAGCGTTATAAAAGAAAAAAGATTACATTTCTGAATTTTTCAGATGAGGATTGCTTATTCGTATTATTAGGATTCGTCAGACTACTGTTTTCCTTGAGTGTTATTTCACAACGTTTCGGTCGATGTAACCTCCGACCTTCTTCAAGTCCGCAAGAACGCGTGATGCAGTGGTTAAAGTACTTGGAAAAATCCAAAAGCGATATTCTCCTGAATGATGACGGTTCAATTCTCAGTGTGAGCGACCGAAAAATACACTTGCAGAATTACTTAGGACCTCTATCCAATCATGACTACGGAACGAGAACGTGCTACTCCTGTGATTACATAAAGAGTTCGGTTCAAAATTTCGTCCAAATGTCCGATTTCGAAAGAAACATTCCCGAGTTCGACAAGATACACCTTAAGTAGGTCGTAGGTTACATTGACCGAAACGTTCTGAAAATGACACTCAAGATGAGAACAATAGACAGAAAAGAATAGAGAGAACGAATTATTTTACATCCATTCACAAAATGATATCTACACATAGAGGAGGGATACATTAGCAAGTATATGCAGAATAATTAAAAGAAAATAATGTACAACCAAAATACTTTTTATTCCTTCGGTAAGAATTGTCTCCCTTTTGGGAGTTAACTAACCTTCGTATCTTCACATTGTTTACTTTTGAAGTTGAGAAAAGACTAGAAAAGAACCCCCCTTCAACGAACATCTTTTCAACTAGATTTTAGTTTCAATTTTGATTTTAGAGTTGTATAGCTTTCGCATTTTAAACGTGAAAAAATATTAAAATATGAATGAGATAAAAGATTTGCGTCAGTATTTAACTTTTCATACATAAAATAGAGGGTGTTCCAAAAGTCTTGGGTGAATTTCAAGTCCTCACATCTACTTGAGTGAGAAAGAGTCTGATGATATCATTTTCCAACAAGTCCTTATATCTGCTTACCTATGAAACAATGAATGGTAGGAAGATCAAAGTAGTGCCATTTTAAAGCCAAATGCATTAAGCTTTTTGTAAGGCTATTGATTTTTTTCATTTACTTTTCAGATCCAGTAATGGAGTTCACTCAACCAAAAAAAGGCGTTTTGTGTGCTTGAATTTGCAAAAACTGAATCACGGACAATGGTGGGACGCATTGGGCAAGAATTGGACCATCGGTTTGATGTGTGTCATGTGACCAACGGTGCTAACACTGAACATCTTTGAAAATTCCATGAAAAACTTGAGATAACAAGCTTTCTGAATATACCAGATGCGTTTTTATATCCTTAATACATCTTGAGATATTCAATGTCTAAATGTGCTCAAGACTTTTGGAACAACCTGTATTTCAAGAATAATGCTAAATGCCACAAACCAAAACTATTTCCTCAAGAATTTCAAATGACAAAAAAAGAAAAATGGATTTGAGTAGAAAGGAAATTCAAGAAATATGCAATTCATAAAGATTTACCAGATGCGTTTTATATCCTTAATAATTCTCGAGATATTTAATGTCTAAATGTCGCCAAGACTTTTGGAACACTCTGTATTATTATTTCTAATGACCGAAAGAAAAAAAACATCCCCATTGCTTTTTATCATACAAGGATTTCTTTTCGCATTAATTTTAGGCGGTGAGGTAAGTCTAATGTGGTTATATGCTTTCTTGCTTCCTTTCACCATTTAAAAGTAGTCTCGTTTGGGGTTCTAGTAAAGTGCGTGTGTTTCTCGTTTTGTACCCTTCGGTTCATTCCAATCTTTAAACTCGAAAACTCATCAGCCATCCAGAAAGAATAAAGGAAACAATATGCAGGCACAAATCATCTGTAATATTTAAGGAAATATGTCTAAAATAAAAATGCTGCACCTCTCCGCACATATATATGAATAAAAAGGTCCTATTCTTGATCTGTGAAACATTTTTAAAACTGTCATAGCTTGCGTATGTTGTTGCTTTAACTAGCGAACATTATAAAAGAGAGCAAAACGTTTACCTTGACAACAGGTACCCGGATATTAATTTTGGGGAAAACAGTTGCGCCACCCAGCGACACGTCAGAAAGCTGAAAAGATAAAGATGACGCAAGACAGAATTTTACAAAAGGGAAAATTGCAAATGAAATACAAAGAATAATATTTATTAATTTCGTCGAAATGAAAACAAAAATATAACTATTAACAAAATTGTAAGACCACTTTGATAAGATATGATTATTTCCATGTAAAATGACTTTTTTTATGCGGTGACTTATTTTTATTGCATTAAAACATTATTACTACATGGCTGGATTGCCTTATCAATTTATGAGCTTTTTCAACAGATGCAGAAAGTGTATGCAGTTATCTTTGTTATCTTAAACATCATTTATTTTAATCACTATCCTTTCTGCGAGCTTCTGATTTCTGCCCATCAACGACTACTCTTATGAACCTATCAGGAAGAAATGATTTATTAATTGAGAAGACCTTTTTCAGCTATAAGTAAATGATATGACTCAAGACAAACTGAGAGTAAGGGTTAGGGTTAGGTTTAGGGTTAGATTAAATAACAATTTAAAGATACATTTCATTTCGCGAGGAGAACATTTATTCTTTCTCCCAATGGCCTTACCAAAAGTATTTTTGCCACAAAATTTCTGAATATATATATATATATATATATATATATATATATATATATATATATATATATATATATATATATATATATATATATATATCATACTAAAAGTCTATGGGTCTTGTATGTTTGCAATCAGATTTCCGGTTTTCAACATCCGGTTGCGCATGCGTAAATAGCAACGTCTTCAATCCGTTATTCCAATTCCGGAATTTTTATATCGCTTTTAATACAAACAATTTCATTTAATTTGATCAAATAGTTTTTTGTTTTTTTTCAACACTCCTACTCCCTCTGTTTTCGTTACGTACGCGAGAAATCTTTAATTCATGTCATTATAAATAAATAATTTTATAAAATCAACCGTAGTTTTTTTTTTTTTTTAACGGCTAAAAACATTCAACTTCGTGAAGTCTGTCGCAGTTTCAAAGAAAACACCTCTCACTTTCACTCTCATAGATTTCAACACTCCTACTCCCTCTGTTTTCGTTACGTACGCGAGAAATAGTTACGTGTATGTGTGAGAGAGAGAAAAAGGTAACCGATGTAAAACTGGATAGAGTTATCCCCCTTAACTAATGCAGACCTTTTTACTAGAGGGCGTTATTACAAAAATATTTCTTTTTCTTCTTCCCATGTTTTTTAAAGTCGTCTGCTTACATTTCCAAACGGAAAGCTGAATCGGTAAATGCACACATTTCTATTACATTAAATAGTGTTTTCCTTTACACAATGGGTACTGAATGTTTGCTTAAATTAAATGAAAAAAGTTACATTTTATTTTCATTTTCTATTTAAAAAGCCATTATTAACATGTGGAGAGTGTTTTTTTTATTATTCTGTACTTTCAACTAACAATTTCATTTAAAAGATGATATATCAAAATTTGAATTTAACTATAATAAGGATTATGATACCTGTTCAGTGCATAAGTATGACCAACCACTTATAATTCAGTGACTGTAATTTAAAAAAAAATAACAATTATAATAAACAGAACGACTCATAGAAATCTATCTATATTCTTTTTTCATTTTAATATACTTTCATAGAAATGCTTCTGTTATGTAAAAAAAAACTATTTTCTTTATGCCACAAGTGTCACGCTCATACATGAATTCCATAGCTAATATAACGTACTGACCCAACGGGTTACGGGTGGTCTAGTATATATATATATATATATATATAGTAAGTTATAAAATGTATATGGCGATTAAGCTACACTGAATATTCCGCGTTTCATCCACTCTAGGATTCTTCAGGCTTATGCGCGAATTCTGTGGTTATTTCTCGTTTTTATATGCGCATCTTCTATTGAAATTTTAGTTAGTCAATCAGCTTTCTAGTAATTTCAATAGAAGATGCGCATATGAAAAAAAACGACAAACAACCACAGAATTCGCGCATAAGCCTGAAGAATCCTAGAGTGGATGAAACGCGGAATATTCAGTGTAGCTTAATCGCCATATACATTTTATAACTTACTAACTAGCCCTACCTACTTATTGAGCACTTTTGAAGTAAATACTTAAAGTTTACGCATAAATCTATACTTTCGTATATTAATTTTATGTGAGTAAATTAAGTAGTTATATATATATATATATATATATATATATATATATATATATATATATATATATATATATATATGTATACCCTTTATTTGTTTTACATAAGAATTAATATGTCTATGGCTTATAAGTGGAAAATCATGCGTTATTATAGTGCCCAAAAGAATAGGAGCTTAAATAATCTGAGGTTATTGCCTTCCAGAGATTAAGTAACCAATTATTTGTAACGAGGTTAATACAAAAGTGCTCAATACCTAAGTAGAGTATATGCTTTTCTCCTTCAGTATTGAGCACTCTTGTATTAACCAAATTACACTTCATTGGTTACTTAACCTTTGGAAAACAATAACTTCAGATTATATATATATATATATATATATATATATATATATATATATATATATATATATATATATAATGTGTGTATGAGTTTTTTCTCATTAATTGCAAAACGGCCGAGCCTATCTTTTGCAAGTTTCACACAATGGTAATTTATATATCTGGTAGTGTTCTTAGATATGTTTTGTACAGTAATTAATCCGATATATATCGAAAATCGAAAAAAATTCGATCTTAAAAATAGTCTTAATTTTCTTATAGAGAAAAAGAAGAATTTTACAGGGGAATATTTTACGTTACACCGACCAAGGGAAATAATTCTTTTTTTTTATAAGAAAGACTATCTTTGAGATCGTCAAGCCTAAATATCAGCTGACGTGATATTGTAAACAAACACAGACCGAATTTCATGCACGACATTATCTTTTTTTTTTTTAGCTAATTAGTCCACGAGGCAAATTATTCCTCGTGATTAATTAATAATTAATAGGAGATTTATTCTATAATAATATATACGCAATCTGCATAGATTAAAATATCATGCTTAACCGTATTGTACGACCGGGAAACGCTAATATATACACACACACACATATATATATATATATATATATATATATATATATATATATATATATATATATATATATATATGTGTGTGTGTGTGTGTGTGTGTGTGTGTAAAAGAGATTTAGAAGGCTGTCACAATGCGAGGAATGAATTATAGTCGCTGTTGGTAAGAGGAGACGAGAACAAGTGCCGATTTACAAATCAATAAGTACATATATATATATATTTTATATATATATATTTATATATATATATTTATATATATATATATATATATATATATATTTATTCAGTTGTATGGTAAAATGTCTTACTTGTAACTTGTAAGCCTATGCGACGTATTCCATTATTAATTTCGGAAAAAATTTCCCTTTTCAAATGGTGTGCGTAACAGGTCGATTCAAAGCATGCTGGATTAAGGACCGGAAGTTGTGTAGCTATGTGAGGCCTCGGGCCAAATGTGAGTAGGGGATGTATGTATGGTATGATTAGGTAATTAATATGTTTATAAATTTGCTATTTTTATTTATTTGTCTTTATTTTATTTATTTATATTCTTTTGGTTTATAACTTGTTTTAGCGTGAGCTTTTTTTTTATTGTTCTCTGTTATGTTGTCTTTATCATTATTACTATTATTTATTTATTTTCTGCTGATGTGTGGGTGTCTCTGCTTTTCTGGGTCATATATTCCTGTTACAGTCTTCAAACTATAAATAGTTAATTTCATTTCAGCAAATTATTTAAAATCAAAGCATTTGATTGGCTAAACTAAACAGCACGTAAACAAATAAAACAACACACGATAGCATCAATTCCATGCAACAGCCTGACGAATCCTCGCGAGGATGAAAAGAGGAAAACTCTGTGTTGCTTAATTGCCATGTTTTCATAACTTATTATATATACACATAGCTTAATTCCTATGACATCGTCACATATAAAGACAATTTTAACAGTTTTATCATCAAATTGCATGTACACAATAAGACTATCATTGTTTTATAGGTGAGCACTAAATAGCAAAAGCAAAAAATAAAAAAAGCAATAAATAAATAAGCAAAATTTCCAAATTTCCATTCGATTCATTAAGTTCGATTCATGCAATATATATATATATATATATATATATATATATATATATATATATATATATAATAGACGTGCAAGTACTGCAATGGTTACTGGTGCGGGTTGAGCACTTGGTATGCAGTGTTCAAGTTCGATTAAGGTCCAGTCACATACACTAATAGCCTTGTTAACCTATGAATCGATTTTGAAATAAAATCAAGACTTAACAGTGGTTTGATACTTTGTGAAATTAAGATTAAAAAATGTTATTTTATGTAATTTTTATAAGAAACTTAAAACTAGCTTTGTGTCTCGATGTTGTCCGGGAAACTGTAGAGGTAATATGTTATTTGGAAGGATTAATAGTTTCTATACAAAGTCACTGAGGAAAAGTATCTTTTTAAAACGCTGGCAAAAAACAGGAACTACTTTATATGAATATTCATTCTATTTCGATAAAATATCTTTGTAGAGCTTAGTATGGGGCTAGCTCGGCTGAATATTTCTTAATTAGTATAGCAGGGATGAGATCAGGACCATACGCCTTTGAGGTGTGTAAGTTTTTTATGATATCGCGGACAGGAGGTTATTTTTACATCATCTAATTTGACTGCGTCTGGATAGGGGAATTTGGGAGGGAGTTGTTTGTTGGCTCTAAGGTGGAATTTGAGGCGAATCGTCGGACAAGCAGTTCCGCCTTCTCCATTGCCGTGCATGCAACCTTCTGGTTGTTGCTTAGTGTGGGAATTACTGATTACCATTTATTCACTACACTATTATAGATTTTACAGAAATCACGAGTTCATATCTTTTGCGATTCAATACGTTCGCTGATTATTTCAACATGCTTTCTTTTATCCGTCGCTATTTCTCTCTTACAATGATTTCTAGCATCTACGAATGTTTGCCTACTTATGACGCACAAACTGGCGGAATGCAAGCTGTCTGTGCAATGGCTGCAGCACAACCTGCAGTGAACCATGGGACTGAGTGCAGCTTGCTATAATACTTCTGTGTGGGAACATGTGCTTGAATGCCCGCTTTGCACCATCAGTTGTCTCATTGGCACTCTGTTCAGCAGGAAGAAAGATGATTGGGCATCTCGGATGTGTTCTCCCAGTCAGCCCTGTTGTAATATCTTGTTGCTTTGAGCAATTGTTCCTCACCTTGAGGTTGGGATTTAAATGTGATGTCAACTGATACCACTATGTGGTCTGCGTTTCCAAGTGGAATGTGGGCATTAGTCACACAATCCTCAGGTAGTGGGGTGAGAAATAGGTCTAAAAGTGAAGTCTGCGGAGGTTCACGATCTGCTAAGCAGGTTGGAAACATTACTGTCTATGTGAGGGAGAAGCTATAAGTAGATCATCCAGCTGCATCTGTGTAACCTGAGAAACCAAACCAATTTTTATGGTGGACATTCAAGTCACCAAACACATGTAGTTGGGCGTTACTATCTAAGGAGAGTCATGATCGATTAGGGTATAATCTTGACTTGAGGGATAACGGCAGAGAAAATATAAGTAACTAAGGCAGTGATGAAATGTTAGTCGAAAGCACATAAATGCCTGGTCATCCGATTCAAGATTTTTCTCTCTAGTTAAAGGAAAGCTGCTATGGATTTTGACTCCAAGCCCGTGCATATATCTATCCGAGTCCTTACGGCAAAGTGGGAGGTATCGTGTCATGTTAAAGTAGTTAGAGGGGATTTAAGAGTGTAAGTTTGTTTCATCTAATGCTAAGATATCCAGGGAGTTTACTAAAAGTGAAGACTCTATATCATCTATATTACCTCTAAGTCCACGGATATTTGTGAAAGCGAGCCTCAAGGGTGACGGCGAATTAGTTTTATTTGGGTGATTGTCTGGTTTTATCGTGATATTTGTTTGGGTTGTCATTTCATTACGTTTTTGTTTAATGTCAGGTTGGGGGAAGAGCATTGAGCAAAGTGGTCCATTAGCCGGTTCCTGTCTAAAAAGTTACTACTACTACTACTACTACTACTACTACTACTACTACTACTAATACTAATACTACTAATAATAATAATACTAATAATAATAATAATAATAATAATAATTGAATTGTTTATTTTCAATTATGTAAGCTATACATGCTCATTTTATCGGGTGACTATGGAAATATTTAGACTAGTTTAGATTACAGCCAAGCGAGCGATGCATGCGAGTTCGCTCAACAAAATAAACATACTCACGCGAATGTCTATCCAGAAAATGATTCTTTTCTCCGTCGTTTTCTTCACTAGAGAAATGTTTTGGAGTTGACGTAAAAGTTCGTAAATGTAGCGTTTTTATTAAGCAATGTAAATTCCTCCTGGTTTCAATGTCGAAATTAAAAAAAAGTTTCCACTACTCTGTTGTCTACTGTCTTCCAACTGCAAAAGCACAACTCTCTTCTCACAAGACTTGCTCCTTCTGTCACTGAATCCTAAACCGCAGAGTCTCTATAAAAGTCAGACTTTTATACTACAATGAGCAGCATCTCATTTGCATAAAGCGATTATTTGAATTGCCATAAACCAGGAAGGCAGCCATTTTTTCTTTTCTTTTTGTCTGCATGGGACCGCACAAGAAACAGGTGTGTACTGATTTTTAATGCCTTTTAATTACACGCATTCTTGATCTTTAAGATCAATAATCAGTTTCATAGTCCACCATTCATGCCGGGCATCTACGTTCTCGGTGCGACCACCTGTTCTTCCTGCAGGACTTCTCCAACCTCCTCCGCTGCCGGCAAATAAACTCTTCGTACGTTCAAGATGTGACATGGCATTCCGTCTACTGCCGCCGTGTTCTCGGAGAGTACATCAGTTATAGTACCTCTTCCCCATCGTGTTGTAAAACAAGGATTAGGTGGCTTCACCCACACTTCTTCACCAACTACAATTTCTGCTTTTGCCTGTTCCAATTTTCTGTTACAGCCAATCAATGTCTCCATTCGTACGTGAAAATGGATCGATGTGACACCAATATTTTATCTTGACTTTGGTGCCATATTATACCAAAATACCAAAATTGGGGCGAAATTTGACTTCTTGTTGCAACAGCTTTTATAGTACAATGGTGCCTCTCTATAATCCCATTGTCACTCGGCCGGTGTACAGCTCGAAAATATTGCCTAACTTTTCACTTTGCGCATAGTTCTCTAAAAAATGTTTGATCAAAAGGACATACCATTATCAACTAGCACTTCTTCTATCGGTCCCTTTTCCATAAACACCTCCTCAACAATTTTCTTAACTTCTTCTGCCATTTCCGTTCTAATTCTTCGCCATACTATTGACTGCCCAGGCCCACAGTCAATCATAGTCAGATATGGTTCGTGTCGATAATGAGTGATGTCAATGGCCAGTCGCCTCCAATTTTCTGTCACATGTAATTCCCCTTTTTTCGCTTTTAGCCGATGCAGGGTCAATGGATTGACATTCCCGACGTTTCTCCACAACCTCTCAGACATCTTCCATCGTGATGTGCGGATTCACCTTTTTATATAAGTATAAAGTCCGTTTTTTTTCGAAGTTTTTTTTTGTTGCTCTAATGCAGGTCATTTAGCTGTTCTGCTATACAGTACACTGGAGCCGCAGCCTTCTTCCCTCTGGTCAATCCATCTGCTTTATTCTTCTGTCGGAACTAAGGTAATAGTTACCTTCAGTCCAAATTCTCAGATTAGGTCTCCAAGTGTTCCAAGTCAACGCTTTATAAACATCTCTGTTAACCCTTTTGTCTTGATCCGATTTAATCCATTATGCTACCGTTTCCGAGTCTGTTCTAATATCGACTACCCGTAACCCCGATTTTAAAGCCAGATTTATGCCTTTCATCGTAGCATCAAGCTCTGCAACATTGATAGGGATACTATCGTCTTTTTTGCATAACTAAACAGCGTCTTCAGCAGTTGCACCTCCTATTTCTAATACTATACCTAATGCCAAGTTTCTAGCATCGCTCCATATCACCCCTTCATGGTTCCTATTTACATACCATTTTCCTTTGATCGGGTCCAGGTTTTTCACTTCTGAAATGACTTTTTATATAATGAGCAGCGCCCCTCGGTCGCATCCTCCCATCGGTCCGTACCCGTCTGCCTCTTAATAAAGCTGCGTGCTGTTCGCAACCATCCGGCTATGGGGTAATGGCCAATAAACTTTCCGCATATTGATAAAAACTCTCTCTTGGTAAGCCTCTCCCCAGCTTCAATGAAATTTCTTGCCTTATTCTACTGTAATCTCAATCCTAAAGCCGTTCTGTTTTCCAATCCTTCGGACGGTTTAGCCGTCAGTCCGTACGTTTTGATACGATTCCTCACCTTTTCCGCAGAAACCACGGTCTCGTCTACCAGCACCTCATCAATGTAGGAGCAGGTGGCTCTCTTAACATCATCATCAGCACAGTTTTAAGAATTGCCGTCATGATCTTTGGTGCAGAATTCAATCCAAGTCCTACTCTGGTCAAACAATAAAATCGACCTTTATATTCGACCAATTAATATCCCAATATTTTTTCGTCCACATGGATTTGTAGGTAGGCTGACTTTAGGTCCACGATTTTAGTTGATTGTCCCATTTCCCTCCACTCTCTCAACTTTTTCACGTAAGTCAATTCCATCTTTTATGTGACTAGCCACACATTTGTTTTATTGTCGGAAATCTAACATTGTTCTGACTTTTTTTTTGGCAGAAGGAACCACAGCAATGAGTAGCAGAATTCCTTCAACCTTCTCCGACCATGGTATCAGAATTTTTTCATCGATCCACCTCTCCACTTCCTTTTACAGCTGCGATTCTTTCAATGTGCTTTTGGAACAGTTAACCCGACTTGTTAACACAGGTGGGCCTACAGACCATTGCCACTCTACAGTCCATTTGTCGCCATCGAAAGGGGCTCAAAAATACTCATCCTCAATCTGACATGGCCCGGGTTTGTCGATTGGACAGTATTTGCATTCTCAGTACATGCTGATTGTCAAAATTCACCCGGCCTTATACTACCGTAACTCCTACCAGTCGTTCTATCACATCTAGACTTGTGCCTGTTCAGTACAATCACTCTGAGTCGCAGCGGTATGTTCTCTCCACATCAGCTAACCTCCTTGCCATCTACTGCTCGAATATTGCTTGCTCTATTCCATGAGTCGGCAACACTTGATAAGCGTAGTCATGCAGTCGGTATCAAGGGTTCTAGCCCTTCCCATTGATAGTGGTCACTATTTGGGGCAACAAGCCCTCACACGTCATCACAGTATCCAAGGGGTGATAATAGCACCCCTTTACTTGTTTCCCAGAGCACTCCCTGCTAATGTGTTCAACCTGGTTACACCGAAAACATAATGCCTAATCGCTGCTCTTTACAGTCTCTTAGCAGATGGGGTCCTTAATATCTGAGACATTTACCGGTAAATTTACGCCATAATCCTCTCATCAACTCTATCTCACGGCTGAGATTGTTTGCCATAGAGGCCGTAACTGCCCCCAGTTTACCAGGATATTCTGCTACAACTCTAAGGTTTCAATCTCACTCATTCGCTGCAGCTCCATAGAGATGCAGCCAGGAAAAACACACATGACAGCCAGCTTAACGGTTTTCTCAAGGCCGCCGCCAACATATCCAGCCAATGATGCTAAAAGCCTTACGTCCACTGCATACACATCCACTGAGGCGTACAATAAGCTAAAAAAAAGTTGCTTAGACTATGTCTAGGCAACTTTTTTGAGCTTATTGTACGCCTCAAAAGCATTATCCTAAAACGATATTCTCAGCGATGGTCTAGTCCGTTTATCCTATTTCCAGGTAGACCGCGAGCGTATTTTTTCCAAATACCTTGAAATCAACGTTACTATGTCTTCAATCTCTTGAAGCATCGCAACTAGCTTCAGCTTGTTAAGCCAGGCGATCAAATCTTCTCCAGTAAATCGCCTTATTCGGTCGCCTATTTTTACTGAAATAGCTTGTAAATTCCCCCTAGCTTCGATGTCCAAAATAAAAAAAATTATGACAAAAAATACCACTCTACTGTCTAGTTTCTTCCAACTGCAAAAACATAACTCTTTGCTCACAAGACTCGCTCCTTGTCACCAAATCCTAAATCGCTGAGTCTCTATAGAAGTTAGGCTTTTATACTAAAATCAGCAGCAACTTATTTGCATAAAGCAATCAGTTGGATTAGCATAAAACCGGAAAGACAGCTATTTTTTCTTTTCTTTTTCTTTATCAGCATTTGACTGCACAAGAAAAAGGTGTGTACTGACTTTTTAATGCCTTTTAATTACAAGCATTTTAACACCTGGATTATTAGCATTTGGAGTTATGTAAACTTTTATGTTAAGCGTCGAAAACGTCGACGGTCACTAGTGTCCGCGCTCCAAGCAAATTAGCAAGAAACACGGAACTTATCACAATGGAAGAACCCTCGCGGTAACAACTGACATTAAAAGTAGTGCTAAATATTTAATAAATCAAAGGAATGTAATTTTGATTGAATATATCGTAAGAACGTCATTGCGAAAGTGGTATGGCTTGATTTATCATTCATTTTACTCAAACATGTAATTTTGTAAAGAGTTTTGGATTGGCCATATAATCGATGACAGGTAGTAATTAAAATGACGTGGTCTAACACACGGTGTAATACGAAAATGTTGCCCTTAATAGATTTATTCTCGTATGTCTATATGGTATTTCATTCAGCTAAATTTATAATATGACGCTATGCATTTTATTCATTGTAATGTATCACTCTTTCATGTTAATTTATTATGCCGATGTCTTTGCTACTGCATTCATTTAACATGTTTGCATATAAATTGAAATGGTTTATGTCAGAGATCTCAAACACGCGGTCCCCAGTTCGCATTCGACTCAGGGACAATTTTTCTGTCAGTCACAGGAAACAATAGTCATTATGTTCATCAAATAATATATTGAAGTCTACTGTGTCTTTCATAATTTTGCATTAGTAATAATGAAATACCGACTGCAAGTAAACATTTTATCACAAGTTATAACTCCGTTATAGTTCGCGTAGATAAAAAAAAAAAGTGGTGGCACTATTTGTATCAAATGAGATTAGACGAAAAATAAATTACGCAAAAGCCCATAAATTCAAAAAATTGAGCAAAAATATTTGCTTTAAGCTGCGAATATGTAAATTTCCCCTCATCTGTAAAAATAAGTGTGCTAACAAATCAGTTAAACCAACATTAGAGTTATGAGGCAAAACAATGCAAAGCGGATTTTTTTTTTCGATCCAACACCGACATGCATTCGCTTCTTTTGTTTACCACAACCAAGCATTTCGGTTATAGTTTTTGTTGTAAATAATTTAATGCGACGGATGTGAAGCTCCAGATATTCAAGTAATTTATCAGAAATAGCTGTTATATTAGGCGTGCTTTCAACTGATGCAACTTGGACGAAACTTTACTCACATAAATCAACCACGTTGCCAGACGATCGCCGGCACCGTGCAAATATACGGGGTTCACTTCGTCAGGTAATTTCGTATTTCCCTAGCATGAAAAAAACAAAAACATTCGCAGTGATCAATATCGTTGGACTGAGAAAATAATATAACACTCTGTGACTTACGAATGATACCCAATTGGCCATTCTCCCACCAGCGTTTCGAAGCATTTTTATAATTTTACGTTCATCCGGAGATTTTCCCTGGCGAAACGTAAAGAAAAATAAACAGAATCAATTATTTGACTGGAATGGAATGAATAACATAGCATAAAATATTGGTTACACGAAATCACATACAAGGTGGAACGATAAAATTGTTGCCCATTTCCGTTTGATAAAGAATGTACTAGTTGGCCAGTTATGTACAAACCTGACGGGCGATAGGAGCGTTTTATCATGTCTGAAAGTGGCAAAATGTTCAAGGAGCGAGATCGGAGATGCGCCGCTGTACAACTCATGCTTTCTACCAATCCAAGTAATGACAACGGGACCGTTGACAGCACCCTCAAAATGCATCGCTGGATTGCCACGAATAACAGGGGCGTGTCCAGGGTGATGAAAACAAAGTTTCAAGCCACGGTTATGATCTTTGGTGTGGTTCCAAGTGAGAGCTACATCATGCCACCTCACATCTTCAAATCGGCTTGAAAGTTAACACCAAAGTATACCTGGATGTGCTGAAGAGTGTGGTGATCCCCTAATGCGATCGGGTGGCCGCTGGCAAACCCTAGATGTGTCAGCAGAACTCGGCACCTGCCCACAAGTCCAAAGAGTCAAGGCTTAGCTTCAGAAGGAGTGCTACGATTTTGTACCCTTCTCTTACTGGCCCCCTCCTCCCCCGATGTGAAACCGCTTGACTACTTCGTTAGGTCATATATCGAGAGCATCACAAACATGACCTCCTACAATACCAAAGTTAGCCTAATCCCGGCTATCCGCCGAGTATTCGCCGAGCTCTCGGCGGCGCTTGCGCAAAGGCATTCTCCCAGTTCCGGACCCATATCGAGGCGGTGATTGAGGCTGAAGGCGGCTACATTGAATAGTTGTCAGCTTTACTACATAATCAAGTTACCTGAATTGATTTTTTCAATAAAAGATTTAAAATAAAGCTGTCGTGTTGTTTTCTTTAGGGCGACAATTTTATCGTTCCACCCTTTACAAAAGCTACATTAGCAAAAAGTAATACATTTACGTAAAATGTCTCATTTTTGTAATGTTATCCCTCGTTTTTAACTGGTCTCTAAAATTCGAAGATGGGTTGCAACAGAAATAAAAAAGATTATTACAGTAATAAAAACATGTATTACAGTATACTATTGATGTGGGTTGAGGACATGCGTTGCATGGGAGTGAATGATGTGAGATATGATACGATGAATGTGTAATATGAGTCTTTAAGACATGTTTAGTTCTGAGATCCCAGAAGCAGATTAAAATTTTGCAGTATAAAGACAGGTGCATAGAAATGGAAACTTTGATGGTATGGCCACTGTGAAAAGAAAGAGTTCTTGGGTTAGTAAATGTAAAACAGTTGATGTAGCAGGTACGGTTTGTAGGAGAAGGCCAAGGAAGACATGATGATAACAGATCTGAATGAAAGAGGGATAAATAAAAACCTGGATAGAGTTAGGTTACTTGAAAAGTCAATTTCTTAAAGCCAGCCAGCCAGCATACGCCAGCAGGTAACATAAACGTTAAAATGATGATGATGATGATGATGATGATGATGATGATGATGATGATGGTGGTGGTGGACATTCCTTTGATATGAAACTGTCTTACAGATGCCGTCAACTTCTCAATCCCACTGGAGGAGAAAAAGGCAGAATGTCTGTTGACTTCGAGCATCAACCTTCCTCTGAAGTTTTCTCTTCTCGGTCCGTGACTTCTACAATTGTTTTTAATACACTGCTCAAACTGACATACCTCACAATAAAAATTATAAGATGTTTTCAATTTTAATTTTAGTCTCAACCTTGAATATATCAAAACAATCATCGTCGCATTCCAAACGTGACGTATACACACTATCCTAACTGATATCCTGTTAACACCTTGGTCATGCTATCTATTTACTATGCTCCTTTTGGCGATAGTCCTGAACATTATAACAGGTTGATAAGAAAGTTATTGGAGTTTTTAACTTTTAAATTCAGATGAATATGTATAGGTTCAAACAAAAAATTATTGATCGAAATAAGCACCTTTAGAATTAACACAATTTTGCCAATGCAAAAACAAGTGTGTATTTATGCCAGTAACATAAAAATATTGCGTTCTGGTGGCTACGAAGTTGCTGGAGGCGTTTTTGATATCGCTTAGGTGTTTGAGGGTTTTCTCATGCAGGCAGTTGTCGAGAGTTGTTGTTTGAAAGTGGCAAAGTTTCGTACTCCAATTCGTTCAGCTTCTGCAGGGTTGGTTTAACAACGTTCTGTTGGGCATTGTCGTGGGGAAGAATTGGGCGTTTCTGTTGACTAATGCTTGGTGTTGTGTTGGAGTTTCTGCTGCATTTCATGCATTTTTTAAAGTACTTCTCCGCCGTAATGGTTTCGCCTGCATTCAAAAAACTATAACGGATGAGATCAATTGCAGGCCACCAAACAATCAGTATGGCCTTCTTTTGGTGCAACTCTGGCATCGGAAATTATCATGGAGCTTTGTCGGCGTCTAACCACCAAGCTGAGCGTAGCCTGTTGTCGTAAAGAATCCACTTCAAATCACACGTCACAACACAGTTGAGAAACAGGTCGTTCTTGTTGCGTAAAAGAAGGGAAGATGACACTTCATAAGGACCTTTCTTTTAGTTGATTAATTTTTTAGTCTTTCCAATCTCTCTCAAGTGGCTGGAAATCGTCGTATACGTTACGTCTAATCCAGAAATAAATCCTCGAACAGCTGTGCATTGATTGGTTTCGACTAAGGCTCTTAATTAATCGATATCAACATTCGATGGCCGATCACTACGCTCATCATTTACAAGAATCTTGTCGATGAAATTTCTTAAACTCCCATTGTACTGTGCGTTCAGTAGTGGTTCCTGGGTCAAACACTTCGTTGGTATCGCGAGCTGTTTTAGCAGCCTTTCGGCCTAGCTTGAATTGAAAAAAGAAAATTGTGCTAATTTGCTTCTTTCCATCTTGTAGTCAACATTTTGAAAAGAAGACATAGTTGTTTTCAAATGATTGTAATTTAAACGATTAAATAGAGCGAGAAACGCTCTTTAAAATGATATATAAAGTAAAGTTACTATAACGAAAACTTATTTTAGAAATACAGGATTTGAAATCAAAATTAGAAATTCCGCAGGAACTTTATCCTTCACCTAATAGAATAATAAATATTACTAGGTGTACTTACATGGCGTAGCCTGAGATTCATTAATTCCATTTTAGTTTAATTTTTTATATTAAAAATAATAACGTGTTAGTCAAGAAGAAATGGAATAAAAGGTCCAAATTCCAAATATGTTTTACGTATAAGTTAAAATGGAAATTACATCCCTCAGATTTTGATCTTTATACGTTATTATTTAAAATTGTATTAATGATCTTTGCTGGAATAATAATTTTCTGGAAAAAATTGAAGCCAATTACACTTTTTTTATTGTAAAAATTCTGCAAGGATAAAAGGAAAGAAATGGTTAGCCAGAATCAAATATCGATTTCTCAGGCATATTGCTATATATGTCTAACGTCGAAATCAAACAAGATAACTTCATATATATTAAATATATATTGGCATCCTTCAATCTCGGTAGATGCTAGAGTTTCGCTAAGAACACAAAGTGTGGGTAAGTATGAAGGCAAATCGTTACCGAAGAATTATACTTTCCGCTACACTTGAGAATAAAAGTTTATCAAAAAGGCTTACACATGGTTCTGTGACTTTTGTCAGTTGTTGTACCAGCCAAGATTCGCCTCATTTGCACAACCAAAGGGATGACACGAGCCATCTTCTCCTTATTTGTCAGAATGAAGTATGGTACAGCACGGTCCTCGGACGAGCGCCCTCTGAAGCATTATCTCCTTTTTCAAAAGAGGTTATGGCGGGTCGCTTGAGGCGTCTTCGTCGAAGAATACTGACGGGCCGGTTCTGAACTATTTTGTAGCCTTTCAGAATGGCCCCTTAGGGGAACTGCCCCTTCCACATTACATTAACTCCATTCTAACCTTGTCGCAATAAGCAGCGAGTATTTCTAGTAAGGTCGCAAGAGCTTCCAAAACTTTTATATATTCCAACTGTCTTCAAGAATCTGGCTGTAGATATTTCTCCAGATTTGGTTTCATAACTTTTTCTATGAATGACTATTCTGTGACGAAACTGAGGTGTAAGACCAGAGCTGTCTTTCCAAACTGATGAGCTTCCATCTACTAAAAGGTACTGTTTTTTTAGGCTGTAATTTACTCTCACCCCATCTCCTATCTGTAGTAGCAGAGAGATAACGGTGGCTAAGTGGTTGATAACACGGTCTGACAACTTGGGTGTGACTAGTTCAAATTCAGTTCATTCGACAGAAAAAAACTTTTACTCAGTAATGCTAGCAATCTTTACGTGACCTTCTCGTAAGTACCCAATGTTTTTCTAGAAAGAATTTTAACCAAAAATATATCATAGAAACAAATGCCAACAAAAATCATCTGATTCATATGAAATGGGTAGACGGTGCTAGACAACAACAACAACAACAACAACAACAACAACAACAACAACAATCAGTAATGGTAGTCCCACCGAATAAGTTAGATGTAATAGTCAGTTGTCCAATCATTAAATATAAGAAAATCTAATCAGAAAGGATCATTAAGAAAATCTACCGAATGAATCAAAATAATCTTTAAGTCTATAATAAAGACCAATGTGTATTTAATTTTATCTACACACAATAGAACCCGGAATACGGTTTTTCAGGTTACGGTGTGTAACACGATGTTTTTCCAGCCCCTAGTTACAGTATTTGCCGCGCCTTACGTTGTTATTTATAATGTCATTCGATTATATACATGTGTATTATATACTGTATTGTATTTTGTTTCTAATTTTTTATATGTACTGCATAGAAATTTGCTTAGGCCTCGCCATACAGCAATTTCCCCTTAGGATCTCAACCCCGGAACGGATTAATGCCGTATCCCGAGGTTCTACTGTAAATATACATCCTGGTACGCAGAAATTAACGAGTAAAAATCTGCCGGGCGAAATGTTATGGGGGAAATAAGAATGCGTTTTATATATGTGAAATTTTCAAATATTTCTTTTAACTTTTTTAAAAATAAACTTTTAATAAAATAATTATTAAATAAGGAACTTTCCTGTATGAGTTTTACAAACTTATATTTCATAAAAATATTTTTTGGAAATAAATCTTTTTTTTTACTTACAACGTAATCGAAATGAGGTTCATACATTCCACCAATTCCATAATTTAAAACCTGTGGATTAAGAAAAATTAAAAATTGGTAAAATTAATTTTTTAAAGAAATTCATTTTATGAATTTCGAAAAATTTGGATTCACGATTTAATTCAACAATGAATAACGTATTTCATGAAACATTTTGGCAATGATAATTACATACGAAGAAAAATTTTCAAATATATTTTCTCTGATCTTTTACAATTTCTTTTTACAATTAAAAAAAAACATGAATGAAAATATTTAGTTAATAATTTTAATTGTATTTAGGTTAACTGAAAATAAAATGTAAATATATATATATATATATATATATATATATATATATATATATATATATATATATATATAATTTAAAAAGAATACGGCGACATTAATGAAATATTAAACCATTGAAAAATATTGATATCGCAAAGTGTTTTTAATTCAAATTTTAACTTTTCTTCCATACTGTGAATTTTTGATTATTAGAAAATCTGTTAATTCGCCAATTTTAAGGGGCGAAGTAGATATTATAAACTACTAAACTACCCGTGACCCGTTGGGTCAGTATGTTATATTAGTTATAGAATTCATGTATGAGCGTGACACTTGTGACGTAAAGAAAATAGTTTTTTTTTTTTTTACATGATAGAAACATTTCTATGAAAGTGTATTAAAATGAAAAAAGAATATAGATAAATTTCTATGAGTCGGTCTGTTTATTATAATTGATTGATAATTATAATTGATTATTTTTGAAAAAAAATTTTAGTTACTGAATTATAAGTGGTTGGCCATACTTATAGGTAAATGTGCACTGAACAGATACCATAATACTTATTATAGTTAAATTCAAATTTTGATATATCTGCTTTTGTTTTTACATCGTTCATTTCTGTATTACGTTCAAGTTATTTTAAACCCAACTCTTCCCATGTTAAATAATAATTTCAAAATAATAACGTCAATATTTCAGCGTCCCAATTGTTCTTTTCTTTTCGCGTTTAAATTATCCAAATAAACAATTATTAATTCGATCTGCTATTTTTACATCGCTCATTTCTGTATTACATTCAAGTTATTTTAAACCACACTCTTCCCATGTTAAATAATAATTTCGAAATAATGACGTTAATATTTCAGTGCCCATGTTGGTTATGCGCGCATGCGCAACCGGATGTCGTAAACCGGAAAGTGGGTTACATACATCGTTACAAGGTTATTTGAGTTTTATAATTATATAGATTAATTAATTAGTTTCGTTTTCCCTTTTGCTGTTTGCGTTTTTTTTTTTGTCTTCTACTTCTTTCCTCTCTCTTTCTGAAATAAACAATACGTGAGAATCCGGCCCTGGAACTAATACTACCCACACAAGAAAATTCACGCTCCTTTATGGCCTCGAAACACAGATATTCAAATGAGTACTGGCTTCGCTTTAAATTCAGTCTCACACGCGCATTTCCATTTCTGCGTCGGTCGCCATGATGCTCACCTCATCACGCATTGTCCACACTGTTATTTGATGTCTAATAACAATACTCATAATAAACGATTCGTTTATTGGGTTTAACTTTTAAGCGTATAAACTGCCGAAGAGAAAACAACACCACGCTTGAATTCAAGTTGAAGTTATAAACGATATAGTTCTTTGTGCTCTTAAACCAACGAATAACATTATTATTTTACTCACATGCAATTGTAGTGTCTGGCCCCACTCTTTTTATTTACAATTTTATTTCCGACAACCTTTCAGTGGATTTCCTCGGCCCCAGAGTCAAAGCCATTGTTGAAATAGCTTTTCCCCATGTTGACTGATGTATAACTGATATTGGTCCTGTGCAGTTCTAGAAGGTCCATTCTTCTGGGCTTTGCCTCTATCTTAGTGTCTGAGGCGCCCTGATTAGGGAATGTAGATAGAGCTATCTAGGCCATTTTTAATAAGTCAGAATGCTTCTCATTTAGGGGCGCTGACTTTACCCCACCTCCCGACCTTGTATCACATCTTTCTTCAGTGGTGAGGAATAAACAATATCTTATTATAAATAAAACAAACGGAACTGAAACTTTTCTCAGAATAAAATAATAATAATAGCTGGTGAGACCAGTGAAAATCCATGGTTAATAAAAATAGTTTTATACATATGAGAATGATTACAGACATTATTGAGTCTCGAATTCTAAAAATAAGTGAAATGGTATTATTTTTATGTTCTTATTGTATGCATATGAGTAAGCATAATATCAGACAAAACATTGAGTCTTCCGTCCATCGACAAGGAAGGAGTATAGCTCTCACCCTTAGGTTATGATAGGTTCCAAATTAATATTTATAAAGAAAAATTAAATTATTATTATTTAGTATAATTAATTTGACGTTATTATTATTTAGTATAATTAACTTGACGTACTATTGAATTTGTAAAAGTAACATTTTGAATTCCTACGAAACAAGCTTATTCACATACTAACACAATTCTTACTAATAGGTATGTAGCGGAACACGGTCTTTATTAGGATATGCACTTGATATGAGTGTGATGAGGAAATGCAAAAACTGTCTAATGCTTTGCTGAACTCCTTCTCCGATGACAATGTTTGCTGTAGTTTCTTACGAGAAGCATATAAAAATATGAACAATTATTATTGTTATTAGTTGTAAAAAGAGTTCGATTCTGTTTATTTATCGTTTAATGAATACTAAATCATTTTCAAGTTGATGTTTTAGTGGAAAATCTTCTACGCGATCTGCTGTATTTCTGATAACACGTGGTCATCTTCAGTCGTCAGTGAAATAGTAATCTTGTATGTGAACGTTTTGTGTTGCTTGTGTGTTGCTTCGATTGTATCGTAATTCTTTTTTTCGCCGGATTCTCATCTCTTCTCTGCTGTTTATTTATTTCTATCGATTTATCTTGATTACGTCACGATTGAACTGCATAAATATTCTTCGCATTTTCCTGTTTCAGGGCGAAATATTTTCCGGCCGTAATTTTGCAGGTACACCTTGAAATTCCTTTGTTCACCAAATCCTAATAAAATATTTTGTTCATTGTCTACTCTTATATTGAAAGAACGAAATTATAGATTCATTGTTTGAGAAACATACCTGAAACGGTTCAGCAAACGATGCATAGACTTTGAGTTGCGTATCGAGGCCCGTGATTTTTTCAATTCTTCTCGTGATTTTACGAATTATATTGTCAGAATCCCAAACCCAAGCGCTGAAATTATAATCGTACAATTTTTTTAATTCAGTGCACTACTACTACTACTACTACTACTACTACTACTACTACTACTACTACTACTACTACTACTACTACTACTAATAATAATAATAATAATAATACAACCATGAAGAAACTGCAAAATTGTAAAATTGTAGGTTGACTGGCACCACACTAAATAGTCGAAGCGTCAAAGAGAATGGAAAGACTGAAGAGTGAACGCACTCACCAGACATTCAGTAGATAGCTGCGAAGCGGACTGGGACCTTGAGGAGGCTTATTGCCACCTAAATTCCAGTAAATAATAATGGTCTTTGCAAGTGAGAAATCAATGGTAAGCTGCTGTAGCGATAACGCAAATTCATTTGCAAAGACAATCGAAAGAGGTGAAGAGTACTGGTAATCTGAGGAAACTAGTTGTCACTCAGACTCCAGGAAACACCACAGGTTGTTGTCAGTGATCAATCTCTTATGATGACTTACGTGAGAACTCAAATGATAATAGCACACTAGTGGTGTCACCCACATCAGTTGGCACCACATTAAATGGCCATAAGATGGACAAGAAAAGAATCTGAACTTGAGAACTAATTACTATGAATAATGCACAACAATGGGGGAAAAATTGATACTGACCGACTTTAATTAAAATGTAAGACATGGGAAGAAGGTAAAAAAAGAACATAAAATACAGACTTTTATTGTCGATGCAAAAAAAAAACACTGCGAAAATAAAGAATAGAAAGAAAAAAGCTGGCAAATCTATCAAGGAAGAGAATCAGCTACAATGGAAGGTTTATAAGATTGATCTAAGAAATATTACACGGAAACATCCACTAATGGTCAGGAAAAAAAAACACTTATACAAAGAAATTGAAGAGCCACAAAAAAATGAGTCGAACGAACTTGATAAAAGCTAAATAGTGCAAGAAAATTGTAAATACAGACATTGTGGACAAGCACATCAAGCGGCATTTTAGCACAATGAAAATATCAACTATTCTTGGGCTGGAAGCGTTGATTATTTCATATACAATTTAAAGGCTAGATATACATACGATAAAATACAGAGAAATCATTAATCTGTGAATGGAGTATTGTTGCTACATTTGGGCTGATGGATCTGCCACTAGTCTTTCACTCCTAGACAGGGTCCAAATAAAGACAAATCTAATAGGTCCTGCACTGTTAGTCAAGCTCCAACCTCTGTCCCATCGCCATAATATCGCATCTCTGTGCCTTCTTTACAAATACTTTAATGGAATGTGCTTTAATAATCTCACAGCACTTGTGAATTTTCAACTTACATACTTTCGACCAAGAAGTACAATCGAATCTCTTCTCTATTAAGATACCCGAAAGTTTCTTCTCTCGGCCTGCTAGTCTTTGGAATTCTGTCCCTGTTTCTTGTTTCCCTGATTGTACTAACCCACAGAGGATTACATGTAATATGAACAGACATCTCCCTGTTAGGCACGATTCCAAATCGTAGCTTTTACCTCTTAGTAGCAACGTCATGTTTGGATGCAAAAGAGTTTTAAAAATGTTGATTACCGGCGCCAAATTACAATTACATTCATTGATGAAGTTTTCTTTCGTTACCACATAATAAAAACTTTCAATAAGTTCAATTACTTTTTTAAAATATCGTCTAAAAATTTAGAAAAAGCATTTGTAATACTGTCGGCGTGCCTTCCTCCCCTTCAAGTGTTGGGAGTGAGAGTAAAAACATAAAAAATATAAAAAAAGAGGAAATGGGTTTATCAGCAGAACATAGGCATTTGCTCATCAACTCACGCAAAAAAGCAGCATAACTAGTTTTGTTCAGCAAAAGGAGGCAATTAATTTAGAACAAATGACTGTTCAGAGAATTGGTCACTATATTTTAGAGTTTGTTTTTAGGTTTCGTGAATTTTACAACAGTCTTTACAACAGTTATGAACAAGGGAAGCATTCTTGG
The DNA here is from genome assembly GCF_053919585.1 of Euprymna scolopes. Lineage (NCBI taxonomy): Eukaryota > Metazoa > Mollusca > Cephalopoda > Sepiida > Sepiolidae > Euprymna > Euprymna scolopes. Next base: position 145,622,150 of record NC_136494.1, read on the forward strand.
GTTGACGACAATTGCCAATTGGACACAGTTAATTACAGTTCTTGGTTTGGAAGCTTACTGAGTTAGCCACACTGATAAGTCGTCGAAAGACGAAACATATGCTTGGATAATTATATATTATATATACGTATAAGTAGATATTTCTTCGTATATATCACTAAAAGAGTAATTCAGTATACATGCAGTATGTCCGTTGCAATTAACTCTTTTGTGGGCATTGTGAAAGAAAACCAAACTTCCGTTTCCTATACAAATTTGTGTTCAAACTATAATGAAATTCGTTATTATGTAATTTTTTATGTGTCTCTAAGATTTACCTCGCGCAAGAACAGTAAGGAATTGATTGTTATTGATAAAAAAAATTGTGTTTATTTAGAATCACACTTATTTAAAAAAAAAAAAAAACTACAGAAAAATATTTCTGATCTACGTGCTCGTTACGGAACAAGAAAATCAAATTTTACAACGAACTGAATGGGAAAACTGCTGGGCGCTATGTTTTAAGTTTTGCCAAAATTCAAGGGCGAAAATTCAATTCAACTACAGAGATTTTTTTGTATTCAAAATAATGAAACTTAATCGCTAAAAATCGTAAAATTTAATTTTCTTACATAAAAAACTACTTGATCAATTTATGTGTTTGTTTTTTTTTTTGTTTTTGTTTTTTTTGGAATGTGACATCTTAGTTCAGTTTCGAATATGCACATCCTAAAGATTTGTGTTTCAATAAGTGTACTTATAAATAAGCACCAAATATTACTCTCCCGGACAACGCCGGATAGCCATGCTAGCATGAAATCAAATGAATTTACCTTTGGCTCACACGGTGCATCCATTCACTGTTTGCCTTATCATTGTCGCCTTGAATTACTCTCGACCTGAGAAGCTAGAAAAAAACAAAGATAATCATATTATTGGGATTATTCGTACTACTATTTTCATATTGCTTGTTAATTTCGCGATCTTCCTTATGTGCATCTTTTCGAATGTGAGCGGATAAAGGCGTTGATTTACCATCCGTTCTAAGTGAAAGTCTTCTGGCGATTGAAGGTTCAATCCTTACTACAGGCGATAATGAATTATGATTTATTAATTATGGCTGACAAAACGACAGCAATCTACTTCATCGGTTTGTGTCTTTAGTGTACTTCATCGGCTTTGTTTTCACAAATGGATTTCAGATATCCTCATTAGAAAAGTTATACACGTAGCTAATATTGTTTGTATGTATACACGTAGCTAATATTGTTACGAATTTCAGTGCTAATATTGTTACGAATTTCAGTGTTGACATGTTCACTATTTTGAGCAGGTCGCACTCTCCATATCATTTAAAAATTCTAGAGACTATTTATATTAAGTCGATGAGACCTTCTCTTTGCAAGCAAAAAGAAAATCTTCTCGGACTTAATTTGGTCTCTATGTAATTTTGTTTTCCCTGTTTATTTTTGATAATTTTTTTTCTCCTTTTTTTCTCCTTTCCCTTGCCATATTCATGACTTTATTTATTTTTTTTTTTAATCGTATTGTCCTCGATTTGGCTCTGTTGAGCGAGGATCGAAACCGGGTTAGCTGGCCTTTATTTTCACTTTTTATTTTTTAAATAATCATGATGTATATTGGTCTATATGTAGCCATCATTAAATTCTGTACCCCTCGAAAGATTTTCAAATATTTTAAGACCAGGTACGCACTTGATTTAATCAATAGATTAAATGCATTAATAAAAATTAAAAGTAAAATCAGGACTGCCCAGGCAAATCAGACCTTCTTAAATTCGTGCTTGAGCTACAAAGTTTGTCCCGCTTTTATTTTATTTAAAATAGAGCGGGCTAAATTACACCCTGGACAGAAAATTGAAAATGATTTCATTTCCAATTTTTTGTCAAAGCTTTCTTGTGATATAGCACGGTTAAATAATAAATATCATGAATTATCGAGAAGTTCGGTTGGCGGTTTTTCGTTTTTCTACAAAATTAGATTTTGCAGATATGTTGCAATCATTCATGAACGTAGCCTTTCTAGGTTACCGTTAAAAAATCCAAAGAATTTGCAACACTTAATCTTCAAAAAATATGGTTGCTCGTCGAACCCTAGTGTTACTCAGAACGTCCTAAATCTTTCTTCCGCGCAGTTGTCTGAGCTTGAATTTAATATTCTTTCGCATGGCTTGGACTTTTGTATTCTTCCCATACCCCCAAAGCGTGAAGAGATATATGCCGAATTTGAAGTCTTCTTTGCTCAAATAAAAATACTTCCTTCTGTTTCCGACTCTATGGTCAGTGATATTAAGGCGAAACTTAATGACGTTGCACATTCTTATGCTGGCATGCCTATTTCGTTTTGTGAAGCAAAATGGCGAAGTAAACATTATCGTACAATTAAAGCACTTCGTCATAATAAATCTTTAGTCATCACAAAACCCGATAAAGGTTCTGGCGTAGTCATAATGGATCATCAGGATTACGCCAATAAAATGATGACCATCCTGGGGGACACCTCTAAATTTGTTAAATTAGGTCCGGTAGATACTCATGATTCTACTATTTCTATCGAGACCAAGTTCCAAAAGCAACTTGTCAAATGGGTTAAAAGTGGTGTTCTTCCCACTTCCATTTCTAATTTAATTCGTCCCACGGGTTCCATCCGCCCCCGATTGTATGGTTTGCCTAAAACCCATAAAGAGGGGGGTACCGTTGAGACCCATACTATCGATGATTGGGTCCTGTCAACATAATTTAGCAAAATGGTTGACAAGTATTTTAGAACCTGTTTTGGAACGTTTCAGTTCATTTTGCATTAAAGACTCTTTTAGCTTTGCTAACTTTATGCAAAATTACACTCATTCAAATAAATTTATGTGTTCTTTTGATATTTCTAGTCTTTTTACATGCATTCCTTTGTTAGAGACGATTAATATTTGTGCTGACGCCTTATATCGAAGAATATCGTACATTCATATCTGATTTACCTCTGCACTCCATGTTTAAAAAGGATGTGTCCTCTATGGTATCAGATCTGACCGAATGGTTAATTGTAGGCATAGACCAATTCATACCATCTAAAAAATTCCAACAAAAACCTAACAGCCAGCCGTGGTTCGCCCCAGAATGTGCTGCTGCTATCGCGCACAGAAATCACTTTTTACATAGCTACCAACGTAATAGATGCACTGAGACAAAAGCTGCTTTTAGGTCTGCCAGCAACCACTGTAAAAGAGTAATAAAAAATGCAAGAGAGCTATATGCCCAGTCTGTTAAATCCAAGGTAGCTGATCAGCGGCTTGGTTCTCACCAGTTTTGGCAAATAACAAATAGGATCCTGAACAGAAGTGTGCGTTCTATCCCAACCATTATCAATGGACCAGAGGTCATCTCGTCAGCGTCAGACAAGGCCAAACTATTTGCAAAGAACTTTGCAGCTAATTCTACCCTATGCGACGAAGGCCATCAACTCCCCATATTTCCTCCTATAACACAGACCAAGCTAGGTAACATACAAATATCCGTGCATGAGGGCGCCAAGCTAATAAAAAACCTAGATTCCAGTAAAGCAACTGGCCCTGATGGCATCCCAATTATAGTGTTAAAAAAGCTTCAACCAGAACTTGCTCCCATACTTACGAAACTATTTAAGCGCTGCCTTAAGGAGAAGTGCTTTCCGACCCCCTGGAAGACCTCATCAGTTTGCCCTGTATTTAAGAATTCAGGTGATAAGTCATCTCCCTCTCAGTACAGACCAATAAGTCTCCTCTGTGTTATGAGTAAGTTGCTGGAATCAATATTAAATAGAGAAATAGTCAACCACCTCAGCAGGAATAACCTTCTTAGTGACACACAATATGGTTTCCGCTCTGCAAGATCTACCGCAGATGTGCTGACGGTTATATCCCACAGGATTAGTGAATCTCTTGACAAAGGCTTCCTTTCTAGGGCAATTGCTCTTGACATATCAAAGGCCTTCGACAAGGTATGGCATAAGGGTCTACTTCACAAGATTTCCAGCTACGGTATAACTGGAAATGTTTTCTCAATCATTAAATCATTTCTCTTCATAGGCTCATAAGAGTAGTGGTAGATGGACAAAAATCGGAGGCCTGCAATATAAATGCTGGAGTCCCTCAGGGGTCAATCATAGGCCCAACTCTCTTCCTGATCTACATCAATGACCTCCCTAAACACATACTTAAATCATTCGTTGACATCTATGCTGATGACACGACCATCTACAGCAACACATCAAAGGCTGTAAATGACAAAGTTCTCTCTGATTCTCTCTCCTCTGATCTCGAGCGCGTGGTTCAGTGGGGGAAGATGTGGCTAGTTACCTTTAATGCATCCAAAACATAACTCCTATCCTTACGTCATCAACGCTCTGATCCCCATCTGGCATCAATTGTGATGGATGGCTCTCGTCTGGGTGAGGCCCCGTGTTTTGACAAGCTTCTGGGTTTGACCTTTACTCCTGATCTGAAATGGAACACGTACATCAAGTCTGTTGGCAAGGTCGCTGGAAAGATGGTGGGATCCTTCTACCGCTCCAGAAGATATCTCACCCCTGATGCAATTCTCTATCTGTATAAAAGCCAAGTACGTCCAAGGATGGAATACTGTTGCCATATCTGGGCAGGAGCTGCCAAAAACAGCCTATCATGCCTTGACAGAGTACAAAATAGACTTCGTGGCTTAGTGGGGGATGCCCTTTTCTCTACCCTGCAACCCCTCTCTCACAGAAGAGACGTTGCGAGCTTATCCTTGTTTTATCGTTATTTTCATGGCAGGTGCTCGTCTGAACTCCAATCTCTGGTCCCCCCTCGCCAATCTTTAACGAAAAACACCCGTCTAGCTGAATCCACTGTGAAAAATTTCCCCCACTCTATATCTGTGCCTAAATCAAAACGCGGATTCCATGAACAAAGCTTCTTTCTTAGAACTGCACGCCTGTGGAACTCTGTTCCGTCTGCCTGCTTCCCTCCGGACTACAACTTGGATGTCTTCAAGTCTAATATTAACAAATTCCTAATGAACCGCCCCCTTAAGTAAACACTCCATCAAATCTCCACACTAACGTAATGTACTTGCAATAACCCTTATCCCTGAGTGGCTTCCGGGCCTTGATAAGTGGTGATCACTGTGTAAAAAAAATAAAAAAAAAACTTCCGACTTCTCCAATTCCAGAAAATATTTTTGTAGAATTGATGAAGTTCGCCAATATGTCGGTAGAATTTAGTTTTAACGATGTTATGTACAGACAGACAGATGGTGTGGCCATGGGTTCCTCATTGGGACCAGCGTTGGCTAATATTTTTGTGGGTTTTCATGAACAGGATCTATTGTCTGGTTTGCATAAACCAGACATTTATTTTCGTTACGTTGATGATACCTTTTGCTTATTTGACAACGAGACGAATGCGGATGTTTTTATTGTGTCTCTTAATAACGTTCATCCAGCCCTTAAGTTTACGGTAGATAAGGAAACGAATTCTACTCTTCCATTCTTAGATGTACTTGTGTCTAAGACATCTTCGTGTTTTCTTACTTCGGTTTATCGTAAACCAACCTTTACGGGTCTCTATACTCATTGGGAGTCTTTTCGCCATATAAACCAAAAATATAATTTGATTAAGACATTAACACATAGGGCCTTGATGATTTGTTCCAGGGTTAATCTGGATGATGAGTTGAAATTTATTACAAGGACCCTCTGTAATAACGGTTACCCATTGGATATTGTTAAAACTGTTATTAATAAGAAGGTTTCCAATTTCTATAAACTTAAAGTAATTACGGTTAATAGATGTCCTGTTTACCTACGTTTACCTTGGCTGGGCAACATTAGTGACCGTTTTGCCAAGCAAATTTCTGTGTCTGTACAACGGTGTTATTTTGCATCTAATCCTCGTGTTGTTTTTTCAACCAGGCCTATGTTGCCGTCTATTGGCAAAAATGTTCTCCCATCCCCCACCATAATAATTCTCTTATTTATTTATTTATTTATTTATTTATTTAAATGTAGTTGCAGTACGCACTATGTTGGGTGAACATCACAAAGATTAGATTTTCGTTTGAAACAGCATGTGTCTTCGAAAATTCGTTATGCAAATTTCTCGCCGTCGGATGTTTTGAAAAATACGTATGGTTCTGCGATTTGCGACCACCTTATAAATAACCATGCGTGTGCCACGAATTTCAGTATTGACATGTTCACTATTTTGAGCAGGTCGCACTCTCCATATCATTTAACAATTCTAGAGACTATTTATATTAAGTCGATGAGACCTTCTCTTATCAAGCAAAAAGAAAATCTTCTCGGACTTAATTTGGTCTCTATGTAATTTTGTTTCCCCTGTTTATTTTTTATAATTTTTTTTTCTCCTTTCCCTTGCCATATTCATGACTTTATTTTTTGAATCGTATTGTCCTCTATTTGGCTCTGTTGAGCGAGGATCGAAACCGGGTTAGCTGGCCTTTATTTTCATTTTTTATTTTTTAAATAATCATTATGTATATTGGTCTATATGTAGCCAATATATATATATATATATATATATATATATATATATATATATATATATATATATATATGTTTACTGTATTTTGGGGAAAGAGTTCCGACAAAGTGCTCGATTACAAAGAAACACTTTTTCGATATAAGAGCTAAATATTTGTTTATTAATTATACAGAAGTTCAGAAAAAAACATTGGTACCGTCGGTTTCAAGCCCAACACAATGGGAAACCGTTAATGGTAACACGTAAATAATGTTCAGCTCTCGTTAGCCATCTTGTTTTCTGTTTAATAAACAAATATATATATATATATACATACTCATTTATTCGTTTATAAATTTCATATTCATACCTTTTTCTTTGATAGATTTTGTATGTGCTGTATTTCTGATGGCGTGATGATGTCATAATACATAGCAATTCTCGGACTGTAACTGATCACTTCTTCTTTCGCCAATTCATACGGCACGGACATCGGACGGAAGAAACACTTCTGACGGGAAATCGCGTATTCTGACTATAAACAACAAAAAAAGAAGAAAAAAAAATAAAATCTAGCATATGATTACGTACAGGAAGCATCAGGTGAAATTCAGTAGAGGTGTTTCTTTAAAAGTCAAATAGTCTCTTGCACAGTGAATGCCTATATATTTTAAATACTGTTATGCGCAACTAGGCAATGTTAAAGTAATTTGTAGGCACCTAAAATTACAATATCTAATTTTAAACTTTTAGTGTATGCATTTAATTTTTTAATCCATTTAATTTCGTTTTTTTTTCGGTGCAGCGTAGAACTAAGGTCTGTTTATTAATTTGCATTGTGTATCTATTGTGTCATATTTTAGATTATACTTCTGTACTACTAGTGAATTGATTGGATTTTCTCTGACCGCTTGTTGTAGTTGTTGAATCTTAAGTGAAATTGAGTGTCTGTCTCGCCAATATATACACTTCCATCGCAATATGAGCAGTAAATATCAGAGATGACTTAATGACTGCGGCATTTTGTGAGTTGAGTAGAGTAATAGGAGAATTCGTAAAAATTCTTTTACAGACCTGTAAAGGAATTTGTTGTATTTTTGATTACTTCAATAGTTGACGTGGTTTCCTTATCGCATTTATTGGGAGTTTATTGAACAAAGATATTGTGTGTGTTGTGAGTGAAGCCGAAGGTTATTGGAATTATCTTAGGTCATTTTTTTTTTGTGAATCAGAAATGTTCGTCTTTTGAGTTTGTGTTATATACGGAGTCCGTGCATCACTGAAGACCTCCGTTGGGGCATCTGACAAATGTATGTCGCTATTTAGAAAAATCCACAGGTAAATATCTGAGTGTTAAAGTTCTATAAGTGTTAAGCACATTCAGAGTTACGCTTTCTACTGATGTTGCCAACTGGTGCCTGTATATCAATGAATGCTGATAAAACAAAATTTCTTACTGAATATTGATGAACACGTCAGGCTTAGATGGAAGATTATTTGTACAAAATATGGCTAGAGTGCAGAAGGGGTTGTGAATTTGATTAACAATTCTGTGAATTGCATTTGTGTGTAGAGGGTCACCCTATAATTACGAGTGATTCCGACTCTCCTGAACAGTAGCCCAATTTAATGATTATAATGATCACAACAAGTACGTATTTTAAAAATCAAGCTTGTATATACACGATAACCTAAACGACACATTAATGTTTTCATCTTTCCTCGAAGCGCGCTTAATGTAATTACAATATTTGAATTTTATCACATCGGAATTTTAAACTTAACTAAAAATATACTTTTTCTCGTGAATATTAATCAAATGAAATAATAGTAAATCAGCAGTTACAATACAAGTATAGACATTCTATATAAAATAAAGACATGCTATATAAAATAAAGATTTAATTAACGAGAGATATTTTGCTGTTACTATTCATTTGTTTTCTCTTCCAAGGAGGTTATGTATTCAGTCAATTCATAATAATGTGTTTTTATGTACAGACTAGCGTTCATATCTTTTGCCTAAAACTTGGTCAAAATATCGGTGATGGTGCAAGAATGGAATTTGAGATATCTATCTATATATATCTATAAATGTCAAGGCTAAAAGTTTGGTTCTTTTCATGATAGATACTGGTTACTTGGCCCATATTGTACTCAATGGTGTCCTGTATATTATATGATCTTGAGTTGATCTTAATGCTAACATTGAAAAGCTTGATATTAGACCGAGTTTTAATTATTATTATTATTATTATTATTATTATTATTATTATTATTATTATTATTATTATTAACGTTTGCCTGTTTTACGGCATATCAAACCTTTTTAGGCTTATTTATACCAAGATATATGTTATCAATATTGCCTTATGTATGATTAATTGAACACAGATTTCTATTGTACAGATAGATTAAGGAATTATGAGTTCATCTGTTTCCCAACAAGATTAATGGAAAAATGACACCAGCAGATTTGATAGGATTTGAAAAGGGCATTGCCGATTATATAGGCAACGACGGTATCAATTAGTTCACTAACATACACATTTTTTAGTATTTAAGAGAGCCGTAGTGTAGAAATATTTAGTGTGAAAATAAGGTCGGAACGGCAAATTTTCACGGAGTTAAAATTAAATACAGGATGGAATTCTCCATTAGAAATCAAGTGAGAGCTACATATCCAAACATGTGCGTCACAGGTCGGAAGCCGCTACGGAGACGTGGTAAATGAGGATTATATCTTTATCTTTTTACTGAATCGACAAAGGGAGAGGGAGAGAGGGGGGAATACGTGAATGCGTGGCGATGTTATGCGTACATTGACACATTAAGTTAGGATTTTAAAAGCTAAATATTTGTATTAATTATACTCCAAACGAGCAAGAAAAAGGTCATATTTAATTCTTTTGGACTAGACAGTTGTGAGCTGAGAAAAATTGCGTATTCCATTTCCTGTGAACCGATTCCCGCTATTTCCGACTCAGATTTCCGACCCAAAACGACGAATGTCGTGACCTTAGTTAAAAGTTCTTGACAGCTGTCATGAAGTGTTCGATTCATCACCAAAAGAACACATAACCGCCATACATATATGGACCTAATTATATCGATGAGAATCGGTCTATTTCTATTTTTTATGATTTCCGGTTCAAATGAACAGCTACAGCAGGAATTGGAATACACCTTACTAAAGTCTGATTGTTACAGCTGGTGAATTTCAAAAATGCAATTTGGATGTGAGGAAGAACGATATGCAATAAAATCCTGTTTTAAACTTGGACAAAAATTCCACAGAAACGTATCTAATCCTTCAGACTGCTTTTGGGCTATCTTGCATGCATAAAGCATCAGTTTTTAGATGGCATAAGAGATTCAAGGAAAGCAATGAGTCTGTAAGGGATAATGAGAGGGGTGGGAGTAGTAAGGAAACCAGAACACTAGAGTTGCTTGGCCAAATAAAGAATTTTATGGATAAGGAACGTCGTGTGTCTATAAAGACAATAGGTGCACAGTTTGATGTCAGTGTGGGAACTGAACACGCAATTATCCATGAGGAACTGATGAAAGATTTGCGCTAAATTTTCCCCAAGGTGTCCAGAGAAGATCAGAAAGAAAACATTGGCATGGGCATCAACACAGTTCCTCACCCTCCCTATCGGCCAGACATTGCTCCCGGTGACTTTGTTATTCCCTTAACTCAAGGAAAACCTTAGAGACTGTCGTTATGAGACAATTGAGGAGATGAAAGAGGCTGTGATGAGGGTCATTGGCACGCTTATACAAGAGTTTCCATGGGGCTTTTCAGAAGTTGTTGGAACAACAAGTGCATTACAGCCGGGAGAGATTACTTCGAAGAGGACTAGCGTTTAATGTGTGTACTATCAATACAAGTGTCCACACGAAAAAAAAATCTGGAAACTTTATGAAAACACTTCGTACAATTTCATTTACTTTTTTGTTGTTTCTTATTTTTAAATCATAAGTTACATTAATCGCAGTTAATTACTCTCTCTCTTTCAAAGTACTCAAAATATTTTCCTTCATATTAGCTATAAAAGAGTAGAAGGGAAGTAAATATGGATATTGATGCACCCGGGTACTGTAACAATATCGCTTAATAAGTGTGTATAGACTAATATTTAATAAAAAATTCTGATTTTATAAACAAATTAACAGATTTTATAAACAAATTCATAGTCAGTGCTGAATAATGAATGCAATTTCATAGGCAAATCTACTGTTTGTATTCCCAATGAAACCATTGTTATTATTTGTCATAATTATTCCGAAAATTGTTTTTCGGTGGAGCTTACCAAAAGTTTATCTCCGCGACACAAAGCTTCGTACTTCAAAGCGCTTTCAGATTTATTTACACTTTCGAGTTTCTTATTTCTTGAACTGACAGGAATGTTTTTCAGTTTCATTTCGAAATAGTTCTTATCTCTTTGGCAGGCTTTGTTGTCTGGCACTACGAGAAAAGAAAAGAAAAATATAAGAAACATTGGCGAAATTAGTCTGATGCGATTCTAATAGCAGGTTGACAAGACATTTCTTGCGGTTTTAAATTCAGGTGTACCTATCTCGGCTCAAACAAAAAAAAATTATTGATCGAAATAAACACCTTTAGAATTAATACACTTTTGTCAATGCAAAAACAAATACATTTATGTCAATAACAAAAAAAAATATTGCGTTATGCTGTCTATACAGTAGCTAGAGGCGTTTGTGATATCGCTAAGGGGTTTCAAGCATTTATTACGAAAACAGTTGTCGAGATGCTTGAAAAAGTGGTAGTCTGTAGGTGTGAATTCTAGAGAGTATGGTGTATGAGGCAGAGTTTTATTGCCCAATTAATTCAGCTTCTGCAGAGTCGGTTTAGCAACATGGGGTCAAGCATTGTCGTGGAGTAGAATTGAGTTTTGAGTGCTGACTAATGCTGGGTGTTGTTGTCGAAGTTTCTGGTGCACTTCATTCATTTGTTGACAATACTTCCCAACCGTAATGGTTTCGTCTGCATTCCACAAAACTGTAATGGATGAGACTGATCGCAGACTACGAAACAGTCAGCATGACCTTCTTTTGGTGCAAGTTTGGCTTGCGAAAGTGTCGTGGAGCTTTATTGGCCACTGAGCTCAGCGTCGCCGGTTGTCGTACAGAAATCACTTTTCATCGTAAGTCACAACCCGGTCGAGAAACGGGTCGTTCTTGTTGCGAAAAAGAAGGGAAGATGGCACTTCATAACGGCGTTTCTTTTGGTTATCTTTCAATTCATGTTGCAACCATTTATCAAGTTTTTCCAATCTCTCTCCAGTAGTTGGAAATCGTCCTATACGTTACACTAAATTTAGAAGCAAGCTTTCGAACACTTATGCGTGGGCTTCGACTAAGGCTCTTATATGATCGTTGTGAACATCCAATGGCTGACGACTACGCACATCATCTTCAAGATTATCGTCACCGCCACGAAACTTTTAAACCACCATTGTAATGTGCGTTCAGCAGTGGTTCCTCAGCCAAACGCTTCGTTGATATCACAAGCTGTTTCAGCAGCTTTTCGGCCTAGCTTGAATTAAAATAAGAAAATTGTGCAAATTTGCTTTTTTTCTCAATCTTGTATTCAACGTTCTGAAAAGAAGACATAATTGTTTGGAAACGATTGTAATTTAAACGATTAGATAGACTGAGAAACGCTCTTTAAAATGATGTACATTAGAAACGATTATACCAGAGTTGAAAATTTTTGTTTGCAATTCTTAAACAACGTGAACATTTTTTTTTACTAAATAAAATCAGTAAGTGATGATATCGCCGCCCTAAACAAAATGGAATGAAAAAAATTTGCACATGAGATTAAAATAGGTTTATTTAAAAAGAAAAAAAAAGGGAAAAGATTACTATATGGTGAATCATTTCGAGTAAAAAAATGTTAAGTATTACGCATTTAATTTGAAGTAAAACGCGTTTAAAATAAGTAAATATGCTTCGAAGATTTTATAAAATGGCGTCATATTACAAAACGAAATTCTGTTATAGCCTATACAAAAGTTAAGTACGAACTTAACTTTTGTATAGGATTTATCGCCTGAAGAGGTCTCTAGTTACTAGTAACTGGTTGACTGAAACATGCTCATGAATGTGTAGAAACATTAATGCTTATGTAAAACAAATAAAAAAATTCATCTTGCCCGGCTTGTGTTAACCTCGTTAAAACTTTACTGGTTATTTTGCCTCTGGAAAATATTAACCTGGAATTATATATATATATATATATATATATATATATATATATATATATATATATATATATATATATATATATATATATATATATATATATATATATATATATATATATATATATAAGCCCCCCTCTTTAGGTAGAGCTCTGTTGGAAATAATCTCACCGGCTAGTGAATTGGCTGAAAAATGCTAGGCTCGCTGTTTGTTTATAAATAAGCGGTTTGAGCACAATAAAAGTGGCGGACGAATGTTTGTTATTTGCGGGCACCGCTTCCATAGGTCGATCGGTAGAACTGCTGACTATCAACGCGATGGTTCTGGGTTCAATCCTCAGCTTGGGAGAGGCGCTCGTCTAGCGGCACTGATGAGTTGTAATACAACGAAACAGGACTGTATGTCGATGATTACATACATATATATATATATTATATTTCATTGGTTACTCTACTTTTGAAAATAGCAACCTCAAATTATGTATATATATATATATATATATATATATATATACTAGTTACTACCTGGGATGCAGTGACCATCTAAGTTTTTGATTTTCATTTGTTCGCTCATTTTTAAAACATATACTAACAAGAAATAAAATTTTAGTTGTAAGGAGAGCAATTAGTGCTTCATTCTTCAATTAAAAATATGAATCTGTTGGTGGTTTTTCCATAAGTGAACAAAAAATTGAAGCATTCGAAGGTAGTATATGAGTGTTGGATGTGGAGACGTGGCGATGCACATTTGGAAGCAGAGGTGTGTGCACACGTACATTCCAGATGAATTTTGATTTACATTCCTGTGTCCCATAAAAATTACCGGAATTGTAATTATCACGAAAACAAAGAACTATTTACATTTCAAGGTCAGGAGTTATGAATTACACAATGCAAAATAGAAGAGAAGAATGTAATATTTTAATATTCAAATATCCAGGAATTTCGATTGATGTTATATAAGAGAAAAATAAACAACAGAAAACAAAAGAGAGCAAACACATCAGCGAGTCTGATTGGCATCTTCTCATCTCTCCGTTGTTGAGCCACACACCAACCAACTCTCTCTCTCTCTCTCTCTCTCTCTCTCTCTCTGTGTCAATGAATAAAAAGCTTAATTGATGGAACACATTTCTTTCTTTTATTACATAATTAAGTAGACCATAGAAGTGTGTTCTATTTAAATTGCAGCAATTCAATAATAATAAAAAAAATCATGAACAGACAAATTTAAACATCTGTAAAATTAAATAAAATAATAACAGTATTAAAATAATTGAACTAAATAAAATCGCTTCAAAATATTTTTCTAGTTGAAACCTAAATTTTAAATCACAAACATACCATTCATAGATGCCTTGTAGCCACGAGACAAAAATCACATTTATTCATATAACATAGAAATAAATAAATATTAATATTTCGATACAAATTTATTCATCTTTTATATAAGAAATGAATGGATAAAAGAAAGAAATCAATTCACTTGAGCGATGATGCGAGAAAAGGTTCTTTTTAAAACAGGAATAACATTTTGGCTTTCGCGTCACGATGGAGAGAGAAAGAGAGAGAAAGAAAGAAAGACAGAAAAGGATAACGACTTCTATATATGAATTCTTATGTGTCGGTATATAGAAACGCACCCATTTATTCAAGTATCTTCTATTTAAATACGTTCGTTTTGTTACTTACTTAAAAAAAATGTTTTGTAAATATATTTTTTCTTTTAAATCTTCAAAAGTTTTGTAAATATATTTTTTAAATATCTTGCTTGCGAATATTCGACCATGTCTGCTATTTGACGTGTTTACAACCAACCAACGCCATGTGCTTGTGCCAATGTCATGGTTGAATTACCGGTGTCACTTGAAATGTGCGCCGGTCTTCGCCAGTCGTCGTCTTCTGCTATGGGGTATCTATTCTTTACTCGATCCGATTAGTTTTACGCGATTTAATAGTTTTTTTAACAATGGCTATTTTATAACCGTGAGGGTATTCGCTCTTGAAATTTGAAAGGTCACCCATTTGGTACTGACCAGACCCAACGTTGCTTAACTTTTCTGATCTAATCAGAACCAGTGTGTAAACATGATTATGTCGTATTAACAAAAGTGAATTGTATTTAACTGTAAATGAAAACAGAAAATGGGATGAAAGATATAGCGATCAGAAAATGACATATCTTAGGTTTTGTTTTTTTACGTTTTAGATTTAACTGGCTTTGCAAACTCACTTTTTCTTGGTTCACGCAATTTAACTGGGCTCAGCGAAAGACCCAACGTGTCAGAATTTTGCTAGTAAATAATAAAGATAAATCGACTTTTCATTCATATAAAATTAAGCAAATATATGTTAAGTACTTACAAATTTCTAGACATTCTTCAATATATTTGAGTGATTCCCACGGCATATCGTACTGAAAGAGAAGAACAAAAAAAAAGGTATCAATTGCATCTTAATTGTTACAGTCAGGCAACGATGATTTCGTTTGCTGTGAAACGATTATCGAAATTAGAAAACAATGTGAACTGGCACAAAACTAATTCGTTTTAAATCGTTATTCAGGTCTGCAATTCCGATTGACAGTGTTTGGAAATGAACACTGACACTGGCGTTTAAAACAGAGGTAGTAATGTTCATGTTTTTTTGTTGTTTTTGTTTTTTGTAAACGTATATTAACTCCAAACAAGACACATTGCCACTAGGACGCAATGACCTACTGTGAATAGGACCAGATTAATAAGAGCATCCCAAGTGGAGAGTTGTACAGCGAGATTGTTTTTATTACATTTTCACCCCGGTCAAGGCACAGTGCGACTTTGATGTAGAGGGCTACTATTAGGGACATAAATTGCAAGGATACTATGTAGGGAGTTGGGCAGCAAGATGTCTGGTCACATTACACTTCGACTTCTGCATGTGATTACAGTTGAGGAAGCAGGAACCCGGAAGGAAATTCCAATGTGTAGCAGTTCTGGGGAAGAAAATATTATAGAAGGCTTTCTTACATCTAGGGATCTCTACTGTGTAGGGGTGGAACTTTGCTGCTTGCCGGGTTTGTCGGGGAAAATTACGTGGAGGGGGTACGGAAGCTTGTAGTTCTTTGAAGCATCCACTATTAAAATACTTGTTAACAGTGTTAATATTGTAGTTCAAATTTCTGCATTTTGATACAGTTGAGCAAACAGGGAGCAAGAAAGACTCGAAAGAGAAGCAATTCGATAAAAATATTCAAGAAGAAAGACTTCCCGTATATGGGAACCTCAACAGAGGAAGTGTGGGGTTTTACTGAAAGTCAGGTTAGACGGGGAGTAAGTGCAGCAAGTTCATTAAAGTACTTGTAAAACAAGCACATGGATGTAAATTGCGGGGTTGGCGCTTGGTAGACAGTGTGGGGACAATTAGATTATAATTTTTTTCTGGACCCTATTAAAGACGGCGAGACATGTGGTTGGTGCACCAGCCCAGATGTGGCAGCAATACTCCATACATAAGATGAATAGCGGTTGTACAGAAATATAGGACTCTGGCAGGTGCGAAAAGTTTTCGAGTCTGTTAGAAGAAACTAACAGCAGACTTTATCGTAATTTTAATTAATGTGTATTATTCTTCATTATATCTCTATGAAAAGTTAGATATGTATGTATGCTTATATATTTCCATGTATAGGATTTACTCCTAAACTAATTTATCAGTCATCATAGATTTTAAACTAAGGCTTCTAGGTGTTAGGAATGTTGTCTATATAGTATATGATATTGCCGATATTTATTGTAATTCAGGTCTCGATATCAATTAAGAAATATTCTCTAAATCTCAGTTTTTTGGAGCATTAAAAGAGTTTTAGGAATGAGCATAATGTATGCACAACATCTCATTTGAAAATTCAAATATTTGCGATTTGTATTCACAGGAAACATGAATTGGAACCATCACATCAATCACTGTTGCTGCAAAGAAATTGGGCTTTCTCTACTATTCTAGAAAATTATTCACACCAGAGAACATAGTTTATCTTTACAAAGTCACAATTCGCTCGTGCATGGAGTATTGTTGCAACATCTGGACTTGGTCATATACCACTAATCTTTCATTCGTAGACAGGGTCCAAAAAAGAGTTTAAAAAAGAGTTTAAAACCAAAATATAAAGTTTCGCATGTGTTCGAATACCCTATATATTAAGTTTCATGTCTCTAGACCAAAAACTGACAGAGAAGTTTCGTAGGCAAAATATTTTAAACAAATATATATACACATACATACGCATATATATATATATATATATATATATATATATATATATATAGAGGTTTGTGTTTACTATAACCCTTTTTCGAAAATATGACACAAGTTTAAATCATGTGGCATATCTGAATGAATATAATTACACGTAATAGTTTACTAAAGATGATCATTCAATAAGAAAACCGGAAGAAAAACTTATAGGGAATGAATTAAAATAAATGTTTAATAGAATATGCAAATTAGCCAGATCCTTTGCAGATGAATGCAATTCGACGACCCATATATAACAAAGGTGTATTTTCTTTTTAAATAAATGGAAAAAGGGGTTTGATATGAATATCAACACAAACAAAAAAATAAATTTATGGGAGTATAGATAGTACACATATAAATAATCTAATATATAAAAGGCTATGTGTCTGTCTCTCTTCATATTTTCAAACTCTCTCCCAAAACTAAAAGTCGTAAAGCGGCACTAGTGTTTTTTTTTTTTTTTTTTTTTTTTAAATTTTCACCCCAAAACAAGGCACATTGCCACTTTGGTGTAGGGGGATACTATCAGGGGCAACAACTACTGGGGTACTATGTAGGGATTTGGGCAGCAAGATGTCGGTTCACGTTACACTTGAACTTCTGCACGTCAGTACTGTTGGGGAAGCAGGGACCTGGAATGGAATTCTAAAGTCTAGCGGTTCTGGGGAAGAAACTATTGGAGTAGAAAGATCTTTTACATCTAGGGATCTCTACAGTGTGGGGGTGGGATTTAGCTGCCTGTCGGGTTGTCGAGGGTGCTCACGTCGTGGGGGGCACAAGTGCTTGCAGTTCGTCAGAGCATTCACCACTAAAATACTTGTAGAAAAGGCAGAGGGATGCAACATTTCGTCGATAGGACAGAGGATGAAGCTTAGATGCCAGTTCAGGGCCTATCAGATTTGCAACTGTCTTTTGAACCTTGTCAAGGAGCGAGAGACTAGTAGCAGATGCACCACCCCAAATGTGACAGCAATACTCCATACATGGGCGAATGGTGGCCTTATAGAGGTACAGGATACTTTCGGGTGTTAGTAGTTGTCTAGCACAGTAGAGAGAGCCCACCTTTCTTGCAGCGGCCCTGGCAATGCCTTCAATGTAATTGTTCCAACTCATGTTTCCTGTGAACGTTAAGCCAAGGAGTTTGAAAGATATACTCTCAGATAAAGAGTCGTTGGCCATTGCTATAGGTGGTAGAGAGGGTTTCTTGTAATTATTGAATGAAACTAGTTTAGTGTTGGCGGCATTGAACGTGACCAACCAGTTTTGTCACCATTCCACTACAGATTGGAGGTCTTCCTCTAGTGTATCTGCAATTTCTTTAGAAATGTGTTCATTTGTCTTCCTGTCGTGCCTGTTATAGAGTGTAGTGTCATCAGCATATATACCCATCTCAGAGGCAATTTTGTCGGGGAGGTCATTTATGAATATCAGGAACAATAGAGGTCCAAGGATAGACCCCTGGGGCACTCCCGCATTTATAAGATATTGTTTAGATGTACGACCGTCGAGGACAACCTGGATTTTTCAATTATCTCAGAATGATTGAATTTTTCTTAACAACCCTTCTTTTATGAGTCTTTAGCGGTTAAAATAGTTTTTAAGTAGTTAAAAATGGGTAAAAATTGAAAAAATCGTTAAACACTTTGTACATTCATCTTAGTTTATTTTAAATTTTTAATCAGTTCATATGTCTGTCACATTGGAAGATACTGGGGCTGCTATATTGCCATTTGGTGAATGAACTCTAGACCATGCAGTAGTTTCGAGTGGGGCCTCTCGATGCCATACTAGTGGGTAATTGTTACGGCTTTACCTTATTATGGCTACAAAAAAAATCTTCCTCTCTTTTTCTCTCTTACTTTCCCTCTCTGTCCTGCTCTAACGAAGTCTGTCGATCTGTTCCACAAATCCCAACCCTCAACATGAAATACCTCCAGAAAAATAACACGAGTAAACCCCATCTTCCAACGTAGAACCATACTACCATGTCTCCTGCTCCAACATCAAGGGTCTACGTTCCAACCTTCCAGAGGTTGAAACCCAATTACAGGAGACGAAACCAGACATATTCTTCCTAAGCGAAACTGGCATTAGGCCGACCACTTCCCTTGACGAATTCATAATTAAAGAATACTCTAACTTAACATCTAAATCTAACCCCCAAGATCACCATAGGCATGGAATATATGCCTACATTGAAGATGGCTTTCCGTGTGGTAGGGATATATCCAGAGAAGACCCTAATTTACCTTATATGTGCTTCCAGGTTGCACTTGCTTACACCACTGCATTTATATTCGCTCTCTATCGCCCCCACAACAGTAGAGTTACTATCCTTAAGAGCATATCTGAAAAAAATGACCACGTCCTGTCTGCTCCCCTTCAGCTAACATCCACATTTGTGGTGACTTCAATGTCCACAATGCGGAATTGCTGACCTACTCTAACAAGACAGATGATGAGGAGAGGTTCTGTCATGATTTTGCCATTGCCTATGACTTCACCCAGATTATCCACGAACCCACCCGAGGGCCGATACTTCCGGTCAGTATGCTAGCCTTCTAGACCTTTTTCTCACAATTTGCCCTGAGCTATGTTCAAGTTCCGTTCTGTCTTCTCTGGGATCTTCCGACCACTCGGTTGTATCAGTTAAGATAAAAAACGAAATGCAATAAGTCTTCAGGTGTACCTCTCCACCGTGCTGACTGGGATAGCTAATTGTAGGCATAGACCGATTCATACCATCCAAAAAATTCCAACAAAAACCAGCCAGCCATGTTTCTCCCCAGAATGTGCTGCTGCCATCGCACACAGAAATCATTTTTTCCATAGCTACCAACGTAATAGACACACTGAGACTAAAGGTGCCTTCAGGACTAAAGGTGCTTTCAGAACTAGCAACCACTGTAAAAGAGTAATAAAAAATGCAAGAGAGCTATATGCTCAGTCCGTTAAATCCAAAGTAGCTGAGCAGCGGCTTGGTTCCCACCAGCTTTGCCAAATAGAAAACAGGATCCTAAACAGAAGCGTGCGTTCTATCCCAACTATCATCAATGGACCTGAGGTCATCTCGTCAGCATCAGATGAGGCCAAACTATTTGCCAAGAACTTTGCAGCTAATTCTGCCCTATGTGACGAAGGCCATCAACTCCCCACATTTCCTCCTATAACGGACAACACGCTATGCAACATACAAATATATGTGCGTGATGTTGCCAAGCTAATCAAGAACCTGGATTCCAGTAAAGCAATTACTATTAATTTAATAATTAATTAAAGCAATTAAAGCAATTATAGTGGTAAAAAAGCTTCAACCAGAACTTGCTCCCATACTTACGAAACTATTTAAGCGCTGCCTTAAGGAGAAGTGCTTTCCGACTCCCTAGAAGACCTCATCAGTTTGCCCTGTATTTAAGAATTCAGGTGATAAGTCATCTCCCTCTCAATACAGACCAATAAGTCTCCTGTGTGTTATGAGTAAGTTGCTGGAATCCATATTAAATAGAGAAATAGTCAACCACCTCAGCAGGAATAACCTTCTTAGTGACACACAATATGGTTTCCGCTCTGCAAGATCTACTGCAGATGTGCTGACAGTTATATCCCACAGAATTAGTGAATCTCTTGACAAAGGCTTCCTTTCTAGGGAAATTGCTCTCGACATATCAAAGGCCTTCGACAAGGTATGGCATAAGGGTCTACTTCACAAGATTTCCAGCTACGGTATAACTGGAAATGTTTTCTCAATCATTAAATCATTTCTCTCCGATAGGCTCATATGAGTAGTGGTAGATGGACAAAAATCGGAGGCCTGCAATATAAATGCTGGAGTCCCTCAGGGGTCAATCCTGGGCCCAACTCTCTTCCTGATCTACATCAATGACCTCCCTAAACACATACTTAAATCATTCGTTGACATCTATGCTGATGACACGACCATCTACGGCAACACATCAAAGGCTGTAAATGACAAAGTTCTCTCTGATTCTCTCTCCTCTGATCTCGAGCGCGTGGTTCAGTGGGGGAAGATGTGGCTGGTTACCTTTAATGCATCCAAAACCAAACTGCTATCCTTACATCATCAACGCTCTGATCCCCATCTGGCATCAACTGTGATGGATGGCTTTCGTCTGGGTGAGGCCCCGTGTTTTGACAAGCTTCTGGGTTTGACCTTTACTCCTGATCTGAAATGGAACACGTACATCAAGTCTGTTGCCAAGGTTGCTGGAAAGATGGTGGGATCCTTCTACCGCTCCAGAAGATATCTCACTACGGATGCAATTCTCTATCTATATAAAAGCCAAGTACGTCCAAGGATGGAATACTGTTGCCATATCTGGGCAGGAGCTGCTAAAAACAGCCTATCCTGCCTTGACAGAGTACAAAATAGACTTTATGGCTTAGTGGGGGATGCCCTTTTCTCTACCCTGCAACCTCTCTCCCACAGAAGAGACGTTGCGAGCCTGTCCTTGTTTTATCGTTATTTCCATGGCAGATGCTCGTCTGAACTCCAATCTCTGGTCCCCCCTCACCAATCTTTCACGAAAAACACCCGTCTAGCTGAATCCACCGTGAAAAATTTCCCCCACTCTATATCTGTGCCTAAATCAAAACGCAGATTCCATGAACAAAGCTTCTTTCTTAGAACTGCACGCCTGTGGAACTCTATTCCGTCTGCCTGCTTCCCTCCGGACTACAACTTGGATGTCTTCAAGTCCAATCTTAACAAATTCCTAATGAACCGCCCCCTTAAGTAAACATTTCAGCAAATCTCCTCACTAACGTATTGTACTTGTAATAACCCTTATCCCTGAGTGGCTTCCGGGCCTTGATAAGTGGTGATCACTGTGTAAAAAAAAAAAAAAAAGAAAAAGCAACTGACCCTGACGGCATTCCAATCATTGTGCTGAAAAAGCTTCAACTAGAACTTGCCCCCATACTTACAAAACTCTTTAAGAGTTGCCTTAAAGAGAAGTGCTTCCCAATACTATGGAAAACATCATCAATATGTCCTGTATTTAAGAATTCAGGTGAAAAGTCATCTCCCTCTCAGTACAGACCAATAAGTCTCCTGTGTGTCATGAGTAAGCTGCTGGAATCCATATTAAATAGAGAAGTAGTCAACCACCTCAGCAGAAATAACCTTCTTAGTGACATGCAATATGGTCCCCGTTCTGCCAGATATACAGCATACATGCTAACTGTTGTATCTTATAGGATTAGCAAATCTCTTTACAAGGGCTTCCTATCAAGGGCAATTGCTCTTGACATATCAAAGGCCTTCGATAAGGTATGGCATAAGGGCCTTTCCAGCTACGGTATAACTGGAAATGTTTTCTCAATCATTAAATCATTTCTCTCCGATAGGCTCATAAGAGTAGTAGTTGATGGGCAGAAATCAGAGGCCCTCAATATTAATGCTGGAGTCCCTCAAGGGTCAATCCTGGGCCCAACTCTCTTCATGATATATATCAATGACCTCTCAAAACATATACTTAAATCATTCGTTGACATCTATGCTGATGACACGACCATCTATAGCAACACATCAAAGGCCGTAAATGACAAAGTTCTCTCAGATTCTCTGATCTTGAGCGCGTGGTACAGTAGATGAGGAGGTGGCTGGTTACTTTTAATGCATCTAAAACCAAGCTCCTATCTTTATATCATCAACGCTCTGATCCCCATCTGGCATCAATTGAAATGGATGGCTCTCGTCTAGGGGAAGCCCCATGTTTTGATAAGCTTCTGGGCTTGACCTTTACTCCTGACCTGAAATGGAACACGTACATCAAGTCAGTTGCCAGGGTCGCTGGAAAAATGGTAGGATCCTTCTACCGCTCCAGAAGATATCTCACCCCTGATGCAATTCTCTATCTGTATAAAAGCCAAGTCCGTCCAAGGATGGAGTACTGCTGCCACATCTGGGCAGGAGCTGCTAAAAACAGCCTATCTTGCCTTGACAGAGTACAAAATAGACTTCGTGGCTAGTGGGTGATGCCCTTTTCTCTTTCCTGCAACCTCTCTCCCACAGGAGAGACGTTGCGAGCCTGTCTTTGTTTTATCGTTATAACCATGGCAGGTGCTCGTCTGAACTCCAATCTCTGGCCTCGATGATAAACACCCGCCTAGCTTAAACCTCTCTCAATTTTCCCCACTCCTTATCTGTGCCAAAATCAAAACATAGATTCCATGAATAAAACTTCTTTCTTAGAAGTGTATGTCTGTGGAACTCTGACTACAACCTGGATGTCTTCAAATCCAATGTAAACACATTCCTGATGAACCGCCTCCTTAAGTAAGACACTTTATCAAATCTCCAACACTAACGTACTGTATACACAATAACCCTTATCCCCGAGTGGCTTCCGGGCCTTGATAAGTGGTGACTACCTTGTAAAAAAAAAATCTTTTATAAAAAAAACTATCAAGATAGTAAAAGCTGTACATGGCTCAATGGAGCAATTGACTAAATAAGAGATAAAAATTTTATCAGAGGAGATTTTATGAATATCAGGAATAATAGATGGCTAAAGATCGAACCTCTGGAGCACACCTGCATTTATACCATGCTGTGTGGAAGTACGGTCACCGACTGGCACCACAGAAGGAATTTTACAGCTAAAACAAGAGTCTGTAAAGTATGTGAAGAAGTTCTTGATGAACCATCGCTTAATTAATCTAATTCACTAAATGATTACAACGATAGTGTCCCATTGAATACTGTACACTCATTAACCCTTATCTTAGAGTAGCCTCCGGGCCTTGATAAATGGTGACTCCTCTGTAAAAGAAAAAAAAATAGTATAGCAGGGATGAGATCGGGTCTACACACCTTGGAGGCGTTTATGGTTTTATTATATCACGAACATGAGAAATGGTGATTTTCAGATCATCAATTGTGTCTTCTGTCCACAAAGGAAAATTTGGAAGAGAGTGGTTTGTTGGATCTAAGCATTTCAGCCTTCTCTGTTGCCGCACAAGCAACCTTATGGTTGTTGGATAGTGGGGGAATTGTTGATTTCTCATTATTCACCGCACTAGTATAAATTTTCCGGAATCGGTAATATATATATATATATATATATATATATATATATATATATATATATATATATATATAAGCCTGAGGAGTCCTAGAGTGGATGAAACGCGGAATATTCAGTGTAGCTTAATCGCCATATATATTTTATAAATTACAAACTAGCTCTACCTACGTATTGAGCACTTTTGATGAAGTAAATACTTTAAGTTTACGCATAAATCTATACTTTCGTATATTAATTTTATGTGAGTAAATTAAGTATATATATATATATATATATATATATATATATATATATATATATATATATATATATATACTTCTTTAGAATCATTTTATTTAACAATCAGTTGGTATGGAAACCTGAGATTATAAGATTTACAAAATATTACTGGCGGTAATATTTTATCTAAATAAGAATTGCTCCATATGCAAGATAGAGCAAATAAATTAAATTGTGATTCAAGGAATTTCAAAAAACCCTCATTGAAATTAAGTGTTTGAGTTTCATATCAAAAATTTTTATTATTCTAAGCAAGACAAAGAATACTTTAGAAAATTAATCTCCTTAACATATAGGGTTTCGATATCTACCATCTCATCAGAGGAGAGAAAATATTAGCAAATATTTATAAAGGTTTGTAACCTATTTGATAAAGTCAGTGAGACATGGAAAGTCAAAGTCAAAATAATTAATTAATCAGAAGTCCTGTAGCAGGAGGAAATCCATCTCCCCTAATCATACGAAGAAGACATGTTACAAATATTAGATCTAGTTTCTATTTTTAATTACTTTATCTAACCTATTCATGCTATAAAAATGAATTTCTTACCTGTGAGATTCATCTGTTTCCAAATTCAAAATCGATATATTTTTTTAATTTACCAGTCTTGTATTTATAATATTAGGATTAATCCATTTGACTGCTTATCACCCCCTACTATGATTAGTATTTTGCATATTCTTATTTATTGAAAATTAAATATATATAAAGGTTAAAAATATTTATACATATATACATTTTTTAAATACATTTTATATATATATATATATATATATATATATATATATATATATATATATATATATATATATATATATATATATATATATATATATAGGCAGCGTTTTTCTCTCAGGCGTATTTTATCAAATAAAATAGGCGTTTTTTGTCTATTAATTCTATTTTTGATTTTTTCCAACTTCCGAGTAACAGTCTTTACTTCCGGCAAGAACTGGCTGATATAATCGCCATATTTACCGTAAGTTCGAGTACTTTAATCTATCCCTGACGATGACTCCAGAAGGATTTGAAAGTACTTGAACATCCGAGAAATGAAGACCGTTATTCGATCTTCAACTTACTATAAAACTGAAACTCTCACCCTGCTGTAGGCACCGGCAACGGCACGATCGATATGGCCCAAGTTATAAATGCCTTTCTCGATTCGACCACCTTTGAACAAATGATATAAGGCAAGTAGCCACAAGATCTCCGTGTAGATCATATTCTCGTCGCTGGCAACCTGATTGAGCTGCAACGCTTCATTTGTGGTCATTGGCGTCGTTATATAAGTGCTGATATTTCCTAAAATCACATCCGACATGTTCAACCGGTACATATGTATGATGCTGAAGAACAAAAAAAAATGGAGAGAAAAATATTAATACTTTGAATACACAACTCGATAAACTAATAGAGAATTTGCATTTGTAGAATTTGACCATAAAAACTTAATTTAATTAAAAGAAATACAAGTAGGGGAAATTTAGATTGCGTGAAAAATAATTTTTCGGGTGTTGTAAAATAATGAAATGGAAAAACTTGTAGTTGTGGTTATTTAAACATTTTCAAAGTGACATTTTTTTTTTTGCATTTAGCATTCGAATTCTTCAAATAATGCGTCAGAATTAATTTTCTCAAATTGAAAATGAAGTTAATAATTTATAAATCAGAAGATACTAACAAACTTGACAATGATACAGATGTATAACCTGACTAAAAGCAAACATTTTGGTGCGAGTGTATTAAAGAGGCTTCAAATTTAAGTCACGTGATATTAGAGGACGAGTATGACATCACATGACATGGTTTTGAATTATTAAATCAAAATTAACATGGATATAACAAGCAAAGACTGAAATTTCGGCAACGCTTCTTTAAATGAAAAAATATAATATTAGTAATGAATGTATATTATTTGCAATGAATGTATATTATTTGCAGCGAATTTATATTATTAGCAATGAATATACATTATTTGCAATGAATTTATATTATTAGCAATAAATGAATATTATTTGCAACGAATGTATATTATTAGCATTGAATATATATTATTTGCAATGAATGTATATTATTTTCAATGAATGAATATTATTGGCAATGAATGAATATTATTTGCAACGAATGTTTATTATTAGCAATGAATGAATATTATTTGCAACGAATGCATATTATTAGCAAGGAATATATATTATTTGCAATGAATAAATATTATTTGCAACGAATGTATAATATTTGCAATGAATGAATATTGTTAGCAATGAATGTATATTATTAGCAATGAATGAATATTATTGGCAATGAATGTATATTATTAGTAATTAATGTATATTATTAGCAATGAATGTATATTATTTGCAATGAATGTATATTATTTGCAATGAATATATATTATTAGCAATGAATGTATATTATTTGCAATGAATGTATATTATTTTCAATGAATGAATATTATTAGCAATGAATGTATATTATTAGCAATGAATGAATATTATTAGCAATGAATGTATATTATTAGCAATGAATGTATATTATTAGCAATGAATGTATATTATTAGCAATGAATGAATATTATTAGACATGAATGTATATTATTGGCAATGAATGTATATTATTAGCAATGAATAAATACTATTAGCAATGAATGAATACTATTAGCAATGAATGTATATTATTAGCAATGAATGAATATTATTAGCAATGAATGTATATTATTAGCAATGAATGAATACTATTAGCAATGAATGTATATTATTAGCAATGAATGAATATTATTAGCAACGAATGTATATGATTAGCAATGAATGTATATTATTTTCAATGAATGAATATTATTAGCAATTAATGTATATTATTAGCAATGAATGAATATTATTAGCAATTAATGTATATTATTAGCAATGAATGAATATTATTAGCAATAAATGTATATTATTAGCAATGAATGAATATTATTAGCAATGAATGTATATTATTAGCAATGAATGAATATTATTTGCAACGAATGTATATTATTAGCAATGAATGTATATTATTTTCAATGAATGAATATTATTAGCAATGAATGTATATTATTCGCAATGAATGAATATTATTAGCAATGAATGTATATTATTAGCAATGAATGTATATTATTAGCAATGAATGTATATTATTAGTAATGAATGAATATTATTAGTAATGAATGTATATTATTAGCAACGAATGTATATTATTAACAATGAATGTATATTATTAGCAATGAATGTATATTATTAGCAATGAATGTATACTATAAGCAATAAATGTATATTATTTGCAATGAATGTATGTTATTATCAATGAATGAATATTATACGCAATGAATGTATATTGTTAGCAATGAATGTATATTATTTGCAATGAATGAATATTATTTGCAACGAATGTATATTATTAGCAATGAATATACATTATTTGCAATGAATGAATATTATTAGCAATGAATGAATATTATAAGCAATGGATGTATGTTATTGGCAATGAATGAATATTATTAGCAATACATGAATATTATTAGCAATGAATGTATATTATTATAATGAATATTTGATATTAGCAATGAATGTATATTATTAGCAATGAATGCATGTTATTTGCAATGAATGTATATTATTAGCAATGAATGAATATTATTAGCAATGAATGTATATTATTAGCAATGAATGAATATTATTAGCAATGAATGTATCTTATTAGCAATGAAAGAATATTATTAGCAATGAATATATATTATTAGCAATGAATTTATACTATTAGCAATGGATATATATTATTAGCAATGAATGTATATTATTAGCAATGAATATATATTATTGGCAATGAATAAATATTATAAGCAATGAATGAATATTATTTTCAATGAATAAATATTATTAGCAATGAATGAATATTATTAGAAATGAATCTATATCATTAGCAATGAATGAATATTATTAGCAATGAATGTATATTATTAGCAATGAATGAAAATTATTAGCAATGAATGTATATTATTAGCAATGAATGTATATTATTTTCAATTAACAAATATTATTAGCAATGAATGCATGTTATTAGCAAGGAATGTATATTATTTTCAATGAATGAATATTATTAGCAATGAATGAATATTATTAGCAATGAATGTATATTATTAACAATGAATGAATATTATTAACAATGAATTTATGTTATTAGCAATGAATGAATATTATTTTCAATGAATGAATATTATTAGCAATGAATGAATATTATTAGCAATGAATGTATATTATTAACAATGAATGTATATTATTAGCATTAATGAATATTATTAGCAATCAATGTATATTATTAGCAATGAATGTATATTATAAACAATGAATGAATATTATTAGCAATGAATGTATATTATAAACAATGAATGAATATTATTAGCAAGGAATGTATATTATTTGTAATGAATATATATTATTAGCAATAAATGTATGTTATTATCAATGAATGTATATTATTAGCAATGAATGAATATTATTTTCAATGAATGTATATTATCAGCAATGAATGAATATTATTGCACTGAATGTATATTATCAGCAATGAATGAATATTATTAGCAATGAATGAGTATTATTAGCAATGAATGTATATTATTAGCAATGAATGAATATTATTAGCAATGAATGAATATTATTAGCAATGAATGAATATTATTAACAATGAATGAATATTATTAGCAATGAATGTATATTATTTTCAATGAATGAATATTATTAGCAATGAATGAATATTATTAGCAATGAATGAGTATTATTACAAATGAATGTATATTATTAGCAATGAATGAATATTATTAGCAATGAATGAATATTATTAACAATGAATGAATATTATTAGCAATGAATGAATATTATTAGCAATGAATGAATATTATTAGCAATGAATGAATATTATTAGCAATGAATGAATATTATTAGCAATGAATGAATGTTATTAACAATGAATGAATATTATTAGCAATGAATGAATATTATTAGCAATGAATGAATATTATTAGCAATG
Source organism: Euprymna scolopes (assembly GCF_053919585.1). Lineage (NCBI taxonomy): Eukaryota > Metazoa > Mollusca > Cephalopoda > Sepiida > Sepiolidae > Euprymna > Euprymna scolopes. Next base: position 145,651,526 of record NC_136494.1, read on the forward strand.
AATGAATATTATTAGCAATGAATGAATATTATTAGCAATGAATGAATATTATTAACAATGAATGAATATTATTAGCAATGAATGAATATTATTAGTAATGAATGTATATTATTAACAATGAATGAATGTTATTTGCAATGGATGTATATTATTAGCAATGAATGAATATTATTAGCAATGAATGAATATTATTAGCAATGAATGAATATTATTAGCAATGAATGAATATTATTAGCAATGAATGAATATTATTAACAATGAATGAATATTATTAGCAATGAATGAATATTATTAGTAATGAATGTATATTATTAACAATGAATGAATGTTATTTGCAATGGATGTATATTATTAGCAATGAATGAATATTATTAGCAATGAATGAATATTATTAGCAATGAATGAATATTATTAGCAATGAATGAATATTATTAGCAATGAATGCATATTATTAGCAATGAATGAATATTATTAGCAATGAATGAATATTATTAGCAATTAATGTATATTATTAGCAATGAATGAATATTATTAGCAATGAATGAATTTTATTAGCAATGAATGTATCTAAACAAACAGTATTGTCTTTTATTAAAGATATTTTTCATTTTTCGTTGAAAAAAAATTAGTTTTTAAGATTTTTTAGCTGTTTTTTTTAACCATTTTTTGTTTATTGATGTTCGACTTTTAAGATCAATAAAATTACAAAGTTACAAAGAATAAAACAATCAATTAAATGACGGAAATACAATGAAAAGAGAGAGGTGATAGCATTAAAACATTTTAAGTCCAAAAAAAAAAGAGGGGCGCTGAGAAAAAAATAGCTAGGTGAAAATAGGGAATAAAAATGGAAATAAAATAGGAATTAAAAATGGAATAGGGAATAAAAGCATAAGGAATAGAAAATAAATAATAAAAAATAGAATTAAAAAAAACATGGAAAATAAAAATTAAAGATTAAAAAATATATTTAAAAAATAAAATTGAAAATAAAGATGGCTACCCAAAAATAGGTATATGAACTCCAATTATAGGAACTCCGAATATTGGAGGCTTAATTCAAAGGAAAAGGGGTCTTGGATATGACCTTAAACTATATCCAGTGGTGAGACCCCACCGTGCGGGCTTTGGGGAGTGTGGGACCATCCTTTAATTGCCATTGCTCCCAGAACCACTCTGTGGTAGTACCTGTTAGGGTCATAACTGTGGGTTAAATAGAAACCGACTTGAAAACAACAAATATATTCTATTGAAAATTTTTTCTCCAATCTTTGGATTCGGCATTAAATAACCTGAAAAGAGTTGATATGCCATAAAACAACCAACCAACCAACCAACCAACCAAAAAATCAAAGGAAAAGAGGAAAACAAGTAGTCTAACTAGTAAATAGCGGTTTATAATTCAGTCCAGTGAAAGGCAAAATATTACCTTCTTTAGCATAAGTGATCCGATGTAAATTTTTTACATCTGTAACTTTTTTATTCCCTTTTTTTATCTCATATTTTACTCCCTATTTTACCCTAACTATCCTTTTCTCTGATTAAATATATTGTCTACTCAACTCCTGTCCTACACATGTACCCCCTTTTGCGTTAAAATTTTTTCTAATGCTTTCACGTCCCTCTCTTTTCATTGTATTTCCCGCAAAACTTTTCATTCTAAAATTTATTTAAAATCGGTGTTGTCTTTTTTGTCTATACTTTTGTATAATGATGATTTTTTTCTCCTCTAAACAATTGTAACCATAAGAAAATACAGCATATAATGTTCTCATTTTTTATTTGGTTGTCTTGATTTTGCGAAAAGATATATATACATATATATATATATATATATGTGTGTGTGTGTGTGTGTGTGTGTGTGTGTGTGTGTGTGTGTTACTTGAGAAGGAAAACCGAGGATTAATAAAATAGTAATCAACGTTTCGTCCCTATTTCAGGGAACATCATCAGGATTTCGTATGAAAAAATGTAGAAGAAAAACAAGACAGACCACATGCGAGTGAAAAAGGAAAAAAATCCTAAGGTCCTTCCCATTCTGGGTCGAAACTATAAATGTGCGACATTTATTTTATTAATTCTCGGTTTTCCTTCTCAAATAACATAACGCCAACCATCGCTTGTATTTTTATTTTATTTTTACTCATATATATATATATATATATATATATATATATATATATATATATGTGTGTGTGTGTGTGTGTGTGTGTGTGTGTGTGTGTACACATTCATGGGTATATATATATGCATATATATATATATATATATATATATAGGTATGTTTATATATATATATATATATAAACATACATATATATATATATATATATACATATATATACCCATAAATGTATACACGTATATATATATATTATATATATGTGTGTAAGCTATAACCATACATACATACATACATACATGCATACGTACATACATACATGCATACATATATACATACATACATATAATATGGTATAATCATACCGACACATCGTTAGATCACTGAAGTTAAGCAGTGTTGTAACTAGTCAGTACTAAAAAAATGGGTGCTCATTTGGAAAGATTTGTTCGCGTTCTCTGCTTATCTTAACATTTTTCCAGTCGTCCTACACTTCTACATGCTACTGGAATTAGGTAGTGCTAACTCAGAAGAGAAATGGTTGCTGATTGCGTAACATTGACCTGACTATTACACGCTTATGAATCCTTACATGGGGTATTCATTCTCTTTCGAAATTGAATGGAGACTCTTATAATATAGAGGGAGAAATATGTGTTTATGTATGTGTGTGTGTTTGTATGTCTACCAAAAACTTTCGACAGTCACGTCAGACCGTGACAATATTGATATAGTTTTAAAGCTCAGTCTCTCGGGCGACAACTATCCAAAAACTGTTAAAAATAATTAAATCTATCACTGTCAACTGGTCCGGTTTTTACATTGAGGAGGTACTTTTTTCGTCGACATTTTTGCAAGTAATTCACGCTGAACGACAACCACGTCGTATAAAACGCCATGATGTCACAATCGCAGTGGCCGCATCGATAAGATGTTTGCTTTTTTTTACCTACTTTTCCTCTTGCGCGTTACGAGTTCGAGCTTGCCTACTCCTAATTTTTTTTTGCGCGTTCACGGGTACTCGCTGCTATTTTGAGTTGTTTTGATTCATTTTTTTAGAACTTTGGCTGCTCAATCAGCCCCTTTACACACACCCAGGCTAGTCTACTATATAAAAGGGGAAATGTGTGTTAGTTTTTGTGTATGTTTGTATGTCAGCCAAAAATATTGACAGACGCCATAAGAAAATATTGACCGTGACAAAGATGGTATCGTTAGAAAGATCAATCTTTCAGACGAAAAAAATGTAAAAATTTGCCAAATAGATTAATTCTGTCTAGGAGAACTGGCCCGTTTCTTGCAAGGAGGGGTCACTTTTTGCGTCGATATTTTGCAAGTTATACCCCAAATAATCTGAATGTACGTTTAAAAAACGTTATTTGGAAATGTTGTGACGTCATAAGTCGTTGTGGCCATGACAGTTAGCGCGTTAGCTTTTTTCACCTACTTTCCCTCTTTCCCATTACAGGTTCGGGCCTACCTACTGCGGCTAATATTTTTTTCGGTGGCACAAAGTTGTATTCATTCATTTTTTCTGGGGGTTGCTCAGTATCTTTAGTATACCAACTCTCTCCACCCAGATAACACCTGGTAGCCATGCTATATATATATATATATATATATATATATATATATATATATATATATATATATATGTGTGTGTGTGTGTGTGTGTGTGTGTGTGTGTGTGTGTTTTAATTAATAATGCATTTTATTTTCAGTTATTGATGAAGTAATGTAGTGATGATATTCTCGTCGATTTCGACATATGATGGTTCCCACAACTACTTAGTTGCTCGGAAATCCACACATGATTTATTTATAAAAATTGAACCGATAGAAAAATTTTGATTGATTTTTTAAAGTTTAAAAATTGAAAAATATTTAACTCGTAAAATTCAATTGATTTCATTACGTAAAAAAAAAAATGTCTGAATTAAGGCGCGCCAGCACTTTTTAAACACTGTTTGTTTGTTTTTTAAATAAAAAATAATATTTCTATTAACTTTTAAACAATTTTAATAGCTTATTTTAGAAGTATAATAATCCATAAAGAAAATAAGCAACCCACTTTAAAAAGAGAAATGACGAGTTTTTTTATATTTTATTCGCAGTTTTGTGTAATGGGTGTCAAAAATTCTCCCAAAATTCTGATACACCTAATGCTGCTGCCATCGCGCACAGAAATCACTTTTTCTATTGCTAACGTAGATTCCATGAACAAAGCTTCTTTCTTAGAAGTGCACGCCTGTGGAACTCTCTTCCGTTTGCCCGTTTCTAACCTGACTGAAACTTGAATGTCTTCAAGTCCAGCATAAACAAATTCTTGATAAATCGCCCCCTTAAGTAAGACACTTTATAAAATCTCCAATACTAACGATTACTACAGTACTATACCATTGATTACTGTACCCTTATCCCAGAGTGGCTTCCGGGCCTTGATAAGTGGTGACCTCCCATGTAAAAAAAAAGAACAAAAGAAAGGCTTCATCCTGAACCAGTCACACTTTTTAGTACACTTGTTAATCTCACTCGGTTCAATGGTTGCCACGAGACAGAGGAGACAGTAGACCTCAGGTTTTACATCAGAGTTTTCCTTGTCCTTAATGCACGTCTTAACAAATACTGACGGTGCATTTCTTCCACCAATCTGAAAATTTCTACGCCCCGGTGCGAATATAGTGATAATATAGAAACAAACACGTGAAAGTGGTAGTAGTAGTAGTAGTAGTAGTAGTAGTAGTAGTAGTAATAATAATAATAATAATAATAATAATAGATTAATCATATGATAAAAAACTGCCTTCAGAGTGCTTAATATTTTTCAAAGTAATAATTTTGAAATTAACCATAATTTAATAAAACGACATCAGTATATTATCCCAATATTGTTTAGTCAAAATAATATAGCACCAGTACTTTAACTCTTGGTCTGATCACATCGATGTTGACGTTTGCTTTTATTAGGAGACCGGAAGTAGAAAAAGTCAGTATGTGAATATCGTTACATTAGTCAATTAGCCTTGCATTAGAATATTACATTAGTCAATTAGCCTTGCATTAGAATAATCGTTACATTAGTCAGTTAGCCTTGCATTAGAATATTCAAAACGGAGATAACTAATAATAATAATAATTTAAATAAAAATTCTTCTTAAATAAAATAGTAGTTTACTTTATTTGAATTCAAGAAAATAAATTCCAACAGAATATGATGTGACACGTAGCGAAAATAAACAGGAATTACTGATCAATTTCAAAGAATAATATAAAAGACACAATAAGATGCAAAGAAGGCGTATATCATATGATACTATTACAATATACATTATTTTAATTGAATATGATACTATTACAATATACATTATTTTAATTGAATATGATACTATTACAATATACATTATTTTAATTGAATATGATACTATTACAATATACATTATTTTAATTGAATATGATAGTATTACAATATACATTATTTTAATTTAATATGATACTATTACAATATATATTATTTTAATTGAATATGATACTATTACAATATACATTATTTTAATTGAATATGATACTATTACAATATACATTATTTTAATTTAATATGATACTATTACAATATACATTATTTTAATTTAATATGATACTATTACAATATACATTATTTTATATCATATGATACTATTACAATATACATTATTTTAATTGAATATGATACTATTACAATATACATTATTTTAATTTAATATGATACTATTACAATATACATTATTTTAATTTAATATGATAGTATTACAATATACATTATTTTAATTGAATATGATACTATTACAATATACATTATTTTAATTTAATATGATAGTATTACAATATACATTATTTTAATTGAATATGATACTATTGCAATATACATTATTTTAATTGAATATGATACTATTACAATATACATTATTTTAATTTAATATGATAGTATTACAATATACATTATTTTAATTTAATATTATACTATTACAATATATATTATTTTAATTGAATATGATACTATTACAATATACATTGTTTTAATTTAATATGATAGTATTACAATATACATTATTTTAATTTAATATGATACTATTACAATATACATTGTTTTAATTTAATATGATACTATTACAATATACATTATTTTAATTTAATATGATACTATTGCAATATACATTATTTTAATTTAATATGATACTATTACAATATAAATTATTTTAATTTAATATGATAGTATTACAATATACATTATTTTAATTTAATATTATACTATTACAATATAAATTATTTTAATTTAATATGATACTATTACAATATACATTGTTTTAATTGAATATGATACTATTACAATATATATTATTTTAATTTAATATGATACTATTACAATATACATTGTTTTAATTTAATATGATACTATTACAATATACATTATTTTAATTTAATATGATACTATTACAATATACATTATTTTAATTGAATATGATACTATTACAATATACATTATTTTAATTGAATATGATACTATTACAATATACATTATTTTAATTGAATATGATAGTATTACAATATACATTATTTTAATTTAATATGATACTATTACAATATACATTATTTTAATTTAATATGATACTATTACAATATACATTGTTTTAATTTAATATGATACTATTACAATATACATTATTTTAATTGAATATGATACTATTACAATATACATTATTTTAATTTAATATGATACTATTACAATATAAATTATTTTAATTGAATATGATACTATTACAATATACATTGTTTTAATTTAATATGATACTATTACAATATACATTATTTTAATTTAATATGATACTATTACAATATACATTATTTTAATTTAATATGATACTATTACAATATAAATTATTTTAATTGAATATGATAGTATTACAATATACATTATTTTAATTTAATATGATACTATTACAATATACATTATTTTAATTGAATATGATACTATTACAATATACATTATTTTAATTTAATATGATACTATTACAATATACATTATTTTAATTTAATATGATACTATTACAATATATATTATTTTAATTGAATATGATACTATTACAATATACATTATTTTAATTGAATATGATACTATTACAATATACATTATTTTAATTTAATATGATACTATTACAATATACATTATTTTAATTGAATATGATACTATTACAATATACATTATTTTAATTGAATATGATACTATTACAATATACATTATTTTAATTGAATATGATACTATTACAATATATATTATTTTAATTGAATATGATACTATTACAATATACATTGTTTTAATTGAATATGATACTATTACAATATACATTGTTTTAATTGAATATGATACTATTACAATATATATTATTTTAATTTAATATGATACTATTACAATATATATTATTTTAATTGAATATGATACTATTACAATATATATTATTTTAATTTAATATGATACTATTACAATATACATTGTTTTAATTGAATATGATACTATTACAATATACATTATTTTAATTGAATATGATACTATTACAATATATATTATTTTAATTTAATATGATACTATTACAATATATATTATTTTAATTTAATATGATAGTATTACAATATACATTATTTTAATTGAATATGATACTATTACAATATACATTATTTTAATTGAATATGATACTATTACAATATACATTATTTTAATTGAATATGATACTATTACAATATACATTATTTTAATTTAATATGATACTATTACAATATAAATTATTTTAATTGAATATGATAGTATTACAATATACATTGTTTTAATTTAATATGATACTATTACAATATACATTATTTTAATTTAATATGATACTATTACAATATACATTATTTTAATTGAATATGATACTATTACAATATACATTATTTTAATTTAATATGATACTATTACAATATACATTATTTTAATTTAATATGATACTATTACAATATATATTATTTTAATTGAATATGATACTATTACAATATACATTATTTTAATTGAATATGATACTATTACAATATACATTATTTTAATTTAATATGATACTATTACTATATACATTATTTTAATTTAATATGATACTATTACAATATACATTATTTTAATTTAATATGATACTATTACAATATATATTATTTTAATTGAATATGATACTATTACAATATACATTATTTTAATTGAATATGATACTATTACAATATATATTATTTTAATTGAATATGATACTATTACAATATACATTGTTTTAATTGAATATGATACTATTACAATATACATTATTTTAATTGAATATGATACTATTACAATATATATTATTTTAATTTAATATGATACTATTACAATATACATTGTTTTAATTTAATATGATACTATTACAATATACATTATTTTAATTGAATATGATACTATTACAATATATATTATTTTAATTTAATATGATACTATTACAATATACATTGTTTTAATTTAATATGATACTATTACAATATACATTATTTTAATTTAATATGATACTATTACAATATATATTATTTTAATTTAATATGATACTATTACAATATATATTATTTTAATTTAATATGATAGTATTACAATATACATTATTTTAATTGAATATGATAGTATTACAATATACATTGTTTTAATTTAATATGATACTATTACAATATACATTATTTTAATTTAATATGATACTATTACAATATATATTATTTTAATTGAATATGATACTATTACAATATACATTATTTTAATTGAATATGATACTATTACAATATACATTATTTTAATTTAATATGATACTATTACAATATACATTATTTTAATTTAATATGATACTATTACAATATACATTGTTTTAATTTAATATGATACTATTACAATATACATTGTTTTAATTTAATATGATACTATTACAATATACATTATTTTAATTTAATATGATACTATTACAATATACATTATTTTAATTTAATATGATACTATTACAATATACATTATTTTAATTTAATATGATACTATTACAATATACATTATTTTAATTTAATATGATAGTATTACAATATACATTATTTTAATTTAATATGATACTATTACAATATACATTGTTTTAATTTAATATGATACTATTACAATATACATTATTTTAATTGAATATGATAGTATTACAATATACATTATTTTAATTTAATATGATACTATTACAATATACATTATTTTAATTTAATATGATACTATTACAATATACATTATTTTAATTTAATATGATACTATTACAATATACATTGTTTTAATTTAATATGATACTATTACAATATACATTGTTTTAATTTAATATGATACTATTACAATATACATTATTTTAATTTAATATGATACTATTACAATATACATTATTTTAATTTAATATGATACTATTACAATATACATTATTTTAATTTAATATGATACTATTACAATATACATTATTTTAATTTAATATGATAGTATTACAATATACATTATTTTAATTTAATATGATACTATTACAATATACATTGTTTTAATTTAATATGATACTATTACAATATACATTATTTTAATTGAATATGATAGTATTACAATATACATTATTTTAATTTAATATGATACTATTACAATATACATTGTTTTAATTTAATATGATACTATTACAATATACATTATTTTAATTGATTATGATACTATTACAATATACATTGTTTTAATTGAACGTCAACTTTAGGATCGGTTATTTATAATTTTGGCGTTTGTGTACCATTTGCGAACCGGAAACGGATATAAGTACGGAACTATGATGAAATAATTCATTTTAAATTAGAAATTGGTAGATTAGAGCCGGAAAAGGGGTGCAACAAGAATTATAAAAACCCTTATATTCACCTTTCCTTAAATAGAAAAATCTATATTGATTACATACGATATATTCATGTCATCTTGTGCGAGGATGACGCGTTTTTAGTATACAGGTATAGATAACTTTATATGGAAAAAAACATAAAATCGATGCGGAATGCAACACAATTTCCTGTCTAGGGGACTACCCTTTATTTGCATGAGCACTGAGGAAAACCTTTTTTTTATTATTATTTACTCGCGTTCACTCTAACAAGGCATATCGCCACTTGGATGTAAGGGACTACTATTTGTGAATATGGTTAAAGAAGATGAACAAGATAAATAAATAAATTTTTTTTCTTATCGTTCCTTGCGTTTCATTTGTAAAATCATGGTATACATTAATTTTAAAAAACTACAAATTTGTTAATCCGAAGACTTACCGAAATATTGCCAATGCGGCTCCTTTGATGTCTTTCTCCGTCGGCCATATTGACTTTTGCACCTTTTTGAACTTTTTCACAAAAGCTCACCGTACAGAAACAAAATAAGAAAATAGTGAGTAAGATAAAAACAGAAAAGAACATTAATTATAATAAAACGTTCGCAAGTGTTTAACACAAAATGTAGGAATGAATTACATCGTTTTTAGGTCTGTCCATTTTTAACTCATGTTTCATGCTAATAATGTTCAGTTTCACACCAAACACTTGGCAATGCCACTTAGAGAAATAAAAATAATAAGGAACAAACCGAGTTATGTGTTCATCACCGTTTCGTCCTTATTACGATACTTCCTCTGGATGAAATAAAGACGAAACGTTGATGAACAAATAACTCGGTTTGTTCCTTTTTATTTTTTATCTCTCTATTTTTTCAGAATATTATTTCCATTATTCTCATCATATATATATATATATATATATATATATATATATATATATATATATATATATATATATATATGTTGGCTTACTATAAACAAGCGATTAACATTAGACAATTTAAAATGAGATATCAGTAGTCTTTGGGAACCGCTAATGATAAAGAAAAAGAAAAATTGTACAATCCCACCTTAAAATTTTAACGGTAAAGGGGAGATAATCCCCTGTCAAACATTATTAGATTTACCTCCCTTAAGCAACCACATTTTTTTCACATATACGAAACCTCGATGAAAAAAAACAAAAACAATTCCAAGAATACGAAACCAGCTACGGGGCCAGTAACTTTTTCTCATTTCTTTTCCAAGATGGCGACCAACATGCCTGACGAATGTCGAAGGCTACATCGACTAAATAACACTCAAGATAAGAACAATAGTTCGATCAAAAGAAGTAATGCAAAAAATCAGCACCCATCTAAAAAAAAAATTCGGAACTGTAATTCAAAATAACTTTTCAAATCATTATATATATATATATATATATATATATATATATATATATATATATATATATATATATATATATATATATATGGCAATTAAGCTACATAGAATTTTCGAATTTTACGCGGTTTATCCTCTCTACCTACTTTACTTATGTTTCGAGCAGTATCTAAAAAATACTGAAAATAGATAAATCAATTTCATGTAGATACATAATATATATATTTTTTATCTATGTATGTGCGTACGTGCACATATCACCACTATCTAGTAAGTTTATTGTACTTTACTTGACTATCTATTTCTGAGGAGAAAACTATAAAATTTCGAAATTCGATGGATTAAGGAAAAAACTATGAAATTCCGTTTATTCGATAATTCAATAAAAAATATATTTTTTCCGTCACCATGTTCGTGTGTGTTTATTATTTCATGTGTTTAGATAAAATTTTATGACGAGATATATTTTATGTACTTTATTTTTTTGTACTTACTTGAACAATGCTTAGAACGTGAATAGAATTTATGGTAGTAAGTTATAAAAATATATATCGATCTTCTTTGTGTAAGGATTGTCAGTCTTAAATGTATAGAATTCATTATGCAGATTGTGTTTATAAATATACGCAGTGGTTAGTTTACCAAGCTAACCAATAAGATCAATCATCTGTATCATCTGTGAATTGAAGGGCCCATTAGCTAATAGCCCTTCTTCACTGAAAAATTTGGCTAACATCTAATCCTATTCTAATGTCCCGTTTTCTATAAGGTGACGCATCTTTTTCTTTCGTGAATTTTGTGAGTTAATAGTTTAGCTGATCTTAACACGTACGTGTATGGAGTACTTTTTTTTATTTATAATGATTTGATTTGATTTTTCTCATTTGTGTTTATTCCATGTCTACAATCGTCCGCTCTTTCACTCATATATTTTAATATGTTTTGGGGTTTTTAAACTTCAGAATTTCACATTTCTTATTTAGACACAATCTACACGAATTTTCTAAATATTCACATGTACTGGCTTGTCGTATTATTTTCTGCTCGATTGTTGGCGAGTGCTCGCCTTCTTGGAACTTCCAGTAATGGATCGCTTTATACTACCTGACACTTTTTTACGGGGATGGAATGCGAAGACTATGTAGCTTAATTAGCATATATTTTCATAAATTACTGATATATATATATATATATATATATATATATATATATATATATTGTGTGGATAATGAATACACATATGTATATAAATATATATATATATATATTGTTTGGATAAAGAATATATATATATATATATATATATATATCTTTATATATATATATATATTGTTTGGATAAAGAATACATACATATATATAGTGTATATATATATATATATATATATATATATATATATATATATATATATATATAGTATATTATAAAACTATATGTAATTATTGTTCGTAACTGGATGTTTACCACAATAAAGAGCATTGTTTTCCGAAACGATCGTACAGATAATTGATTTTGTTGTTGTTCCTTCTTATAAAACGGATTTTTAATTTGGTTGAAATTTAATTGTTCAAATTTTAAATTATAAATCACATTACTTAATATTGAATTAGCTCTAGGATATCTACCTATCGAGCTTATTATATATCTAAATTACAACGAGCACTTTCTCTTTCCCGTATTTCAATTACACTAGTAATTTCACTGTTACATTGAAATACACTCGGCTCTTTAGACTATTGCTCTAATCTCCTTTAAATTATATATATATATATATATATATATATATATATATATATATGTGTGTGTGTATATATATATATTGTTTGGATAAAGAATACAATTCAGACTATGGAAGGCAGTAATTTCTGAGAATGCAGCTAGGAGATTCGGATTTCCAATCCCGTCGCGGTTACCATCTGACGAAGGCCAAAGGAATAGTTAGCCGAAACGTCGTGAAACAACAACTAAAAAGATGAGGATAATATTCCGCAATACCAATAAATGAATAAATAATACTCATCTTAATAAATTAAATAATATATACCATGTGAATGTTAAGCGGAGGTGTTTGAACGAAGTACTTTCAGGTAATGTATCATTGGATTTATTTGGCTGTGCTTTATATTTGTTTTATATATTTTGCGTTTAAAGAATATCTAAAAAGTGCAAAGATTATTAGAGCACGCCGATGTTTTGGTACTGACCTTCTGTATTATTATCCGAATCACAATTCGGACAATTCACTTCTTCCATCAATGTTTCCCAAGAGTTGTAGATCCGGCTTATCATTCGGTAGGCGTTTATGGGATGTTCCGGATAACTTGCGTTTTTAGAATGAAACTTGTTTTCATCTCGCGTCTTATTCAAAAGTCTACAAAATAAAAAGAACAGAAAGAAAAGAAAAACCATGCGCTTTTAAACGAACGTTCAAAACAATATTTACACGTAATTTAATATAACATCTCTGTGGAATGGCCTTGAAGTCGATCGTTTTGAAACGCTCATTCAACAGGAATAGGTGGAGTTGGCATGAACATGCACTTATCTGAAAGAAAAATATAACATGATTGTCAAAAATAAAATAATTGTTGATGTTGGACCACATGACGGAAAAAAAACATAGCATGACTGATTACCAAAACTAAAATAATCGCTGGTTGAAGTTGGCCATCTAGCTAGCAAAACCAAATATTGTCGATTATCGAAAATAATATAATCGTTAATCAGATCCACCTGCTAAAAATTAGTGACAGAAGAAACACCCCGTTATCGAATAAACCGTCTTGGAAGAGTGGCTACATTGATAGCGAAGTCCTAAAGTTGGGATTGGCAAAGGGTGAAACATTTGTTTATAATAATTTCGCAATTTATACCGTCATTCGATCGGTAATTTGCGCGTGAGTAAAAAAATCATAGTCTGCATCCTCCTATCTCACTGACCCATACTTTTTCACCGCCAGCGACAATAACGATATGTTATTATATTTTCATATATCAGTGTGCTGTCATTCTTTTTTAAGCATCACAGAAATACTACAGTATTATATGTGAAGGAAATACTTATTACATATTATTTAATTCTAAACTAGCAGGACTTGTTGATCGAAAAAATTAAAGAATCTAAGAAACCTATGATCCCACCTTTGAGTCCATTTTACTAGATCAAAAAATTTATCTAGAAATATTAACTGCAGTTAGGTAAGAGGAAGCGGGAATTTTGGATGGGACGCGATTAGTGTAAAACATTTTAAACGCTAGTAACTAAGGTACTATTTTACGTTTTCTTTGATAATCATCTTTTAAGTGGGGTTTTAATGACTGGGTTTTTTTTTTCATTAATACCTGATTTTCTCTGAAAAGCAGCCTATTAAGCCAAAGACTATATTTTCGTTACCGGTTGCCAAACGTGCGTAAGAAAAACTATAGACATTTGCCGAAATAAAAAATTAAAAAGAAAATAAAGAAGATGTGATTATTCCGGGGTTTTTTTTTTATGTCATTTGGATTTTGGATGCAACCAACCAGTACTATATATATATATATATATATATATATATATATATATATATATATATATATATATATATATATATATGTTTAAAGAAAAAATAGAAAAAAACGAATGAAATTATTAAAAACTCAACGTTTCGTCCTTGTTTCAGAGGACATCTTCAGGATAATTGAAATTAAAAAGTGTATATATAGACATCAAACAACCTTCCCATACGCACACATATTCGTCCTTTCCCGACATGGGTTGGATTTTAAAAAACTATCTTTTTTCGCACGATCTATGACTTTTTCTTTTATCACATTTTTAATTTCAATTATCCTGAAGATGTCCTCTGAAACAAGGACGAAACGTTGATTTTTTAATAATTTCATTCGTTTTTTTTCTATTTTTTCTTTAAACATAATGTCAACCACCGCTGGTTATATTTTTTCATTCCTTATACATATATATATATATATATATATATATATATATATATATATATATATATATATATATATATATATATATATATATATATATATATATATATATATATATATATATATATACAACAGCAGCCGATTAGTGTAACGATTAGAAGCGCCGACTGTCGTCTGGGCGGTTTAAATAATTCAATAATACTTTTATTATTTACCTGATTGATGTTGCTTTTTTTTCTTTTTTTTTAATTGTAGATGTTATTTATTCCAAAGGTCGTTTCGAGTACATCACTCATCATCAGTGGAGAAACGTATATCCACTCTCTAAGCTGTCACTTGTAAAGCGACCGTTTAAGAATGTTATTCTTTTTTACTTTATTTTTTTAAAGGAATTTAACGTTACGTTTAATACCATGCAACACCGGGGACATCTACTTATAAGATATTGTTTATCAGTGTTAAATTAACCTTTCTATTCTTTCCTTGTCCGTTGAAGCATTAAAAATAGCCATTCTTTACTTCATTTTGATCTAAATTCAATTAAGCGAAAGATGTCGAACTTCCCTCACGTTCTCTCATTTATAAACACATGTGAAATGTTTAGTGAATTTTATTCTCCACAGAATATTTACTTATTAAGTCACTTCTTTTGCACACTTTCATGCAAAAATCCTCCAAGTTAGAAAGAGCCCTGTTGCCTCAGCTTCAAGGTTAAATGCGGGTCAGCGACCGGTAATCATCTTTTCCAAAACATGAGTACCTTCGATTTTTTGTGTAATTTCAACAAACATTATCTCTTTCAAAACAAAACATTTATTTTGATGCCAACATCCATTGAAGTTGTTCCTAAAAACTTTACTCGTATGTACTCCAAACTAGAACATTATGTCTTTCCCTAAACAAAATCATTTTATTCTTCCCTTCGTTATTTTTATGTCTGTCTTATTAAAATCACACTTACTAAGCTATATAGTCCATACAACCTTCCGTGTAGTTGTTATTTCTTCAGCGTTGTGTGTGTGTGTGTGTTTGTGTGTGTGTGTGTGTGTTTGTGTGTTTGTGTGTTTATGTGTGTGTGTATTTGTGTGTGTGTGTGTGTGTGTGTGTGTGTGTGTGTGTGTGTTTTATCTGGTCGGGATCCTTGTCCGGACCAATTTGACTCTCTCTCTCTCTCTCTCTCTCTCTCTCTCTCTCTCTTTCTCTCAAAAAATTTGTATAGAACTTCACAATTTTAAAACGAAGTGTGAAACTAGTTTTTGTTAATACAAAATTACATGAAACTAAAGACATCAATTCCTGTAACGTGCCTGTTATGCTCAAACCGTGTTTGTTTTAGTTCAAACCTTCCTCGAACACTCACGCCGTCTAGTATCGTCGAAAAGAAACAACCAAGCAAAAATAAATCCGACTCGGCTTTTTATCTGTTTTAACGAAAAGCATTATTAGCATTATTACCAAACAGTGCCAGCGTCTTGTTTTTCTCCTATTCTCTTTTCCTTTCAAACGCAAGCTTGCGGACACTTGTCAATTTGCATACGCACTCAAAACGGCTACTGCTGCTAATATTTTTACTAGTCAGTAATCCTTCGGCTGCTGTTGATATATTCACGTGCGCTCTCTTACACTCGTACTTACCCGTTTCAAATCACCGATAATGCAAATGCTGATAACTATTTTCAGTCTTCACATGAAAATGTGACTATTTAAAAAGTAATAAAGTGTTGATAAATATGTTTTGTTTTTCACTGACTTGTTGTTAAAACCGAATGACAACAACTTGCAGTTTCATCATGAGCGAAACGTAAAAGAATAAACAAGAAAAAAAGAACTGAAGTTTTGCGTGTGAAAAACAAATGACGTGAAATGAGCAAAATCAAAACTGGTTTACAATTCGCATCAAACGTCAAACGCATTAGAAATAAAGAAAAAAATGGTTGTGTGTGTGTGAAAATAATGACATGAGAATAAAATGTATTGTAGCTTAAAAAAGAAACAGAAATCAAAAAAACAAAATCAATAAATTAACATCATTCTCTCTCCCTCCCCCCTCTTTCTTTCTCACCATATATATATATATATATATATATATATATATATATATATATATATATATATATATATATATATCAGTAAATAAGTTCTAGTATAGTACTACTGTCACACGGACCGGAGAAGGGAAAGAGTTGAATGCATAATGCATCTTTATTGTTAGCAATGAGGGTTGGTTCTCACTTTTATTTTATTTTATTTATTTATTTTTCAATTTTCTTATCATCTTGTTTTAGCTGGAGATGGAGGATCCTACTGGATGCCTCCCATTCATCCATTATCTCATGCATTCCAACTGAGAGATAATTTAAGATTTTATACATCCCTTTAAATTGTTTGCAACTCACTTGCACTTGTTTCAACGAGTATATTTGCCAGGTAGCCGTGAATGACGTTTTTACGTGGATTATCTATACAAATTGAGGATTTGTGACTTACATTTTAGTATTAATGCTGAATATACGTACATACATACATACATATATATATATATATATATATATATATATATATATATATATATGTATGTATGTATGTACGTACGTACATATATATATATATGTATATATATATATATATATATATATGTATGTATGTATATATATATGTATATATATATACATATGTCAGGTCATGTCATGTCATGTGCTACTGGTACCATGTAACCCAGTACTACCTGCCTCATGGTCGGGTCACCGGCGACTAAACTGGTTCCCCCACCAGACTTGTTTGGTGAGGAGGGCGGCTAGTCTCCCTGAAGGATTAAAAACAAGACCTTCCAAAGGGCGAATGAACTCTTTTTCTGGGTCAACGGCCAACTAGCACCGTGTATATTTGTGTGTGTGTATATGTGTATTGGGGTGGAGACGGCTCCCGTAAGCCGTGGTGAAGGCAACCTTTCTAGGAGAAGCAAATCTCTTATTTAAAAAACCATAAAGCGGAAGACCATTACCCGCATTAAGCTGGTCTGCAGTTTAGCTTGTTGCTGGCTATCTTGCTCTTGCTCTTGCTTGTTGCTGGGTATCAACATTTTGAACCGAGAGAGAGACTTAGCTGTCGTACAAAGCTAAGACTCTGTAACATCATATTTGTATAGATACTCCCTCAGGCATTTGGGCTCATGGATTTTAAATGTCTGAGGGAGTGGCACTCGTCTGACAAGACGTTGCAATCATCATATATATATATATATATATATATATATATATATATATAGCCAGTAGAGTTTAGTTTCCTAGAAGTACATCCAATGAAACAACATGTGTCTACTAAAGAGTGCTCAATGAGTGAACAGAGCAGGTATATTAAATTTATTTATACAAACATTTATGGCTACATATCTGCATACATGTTTCTGTAATCACCCGCGCTGGGGGATTACGTCTTCAGGCCAAGAATTACCGTTGAGTTCTCAACGGTAATTCTTGGCCTCAAAACGTAATCCCCCAGCGCGGGTGATTACAGAAACATGTATGCAGATATGTAGCCATAAATGTTTGTATAAATAAATTTAATATACCTGCTCTGTTCACTCATTGAGCACTCTTTAGTAGACACATGTTGTTTCATTGGATGTACTTCTAGGAAACTAAACTCTACTGGCTATATATATATATATATATATATATATATATATATATATATATATATATATATATATATATATATATTAGAGTAATAACCATTGTTGCTTGTTTCAGAACAGATTTAGGGTGTCATTTTAGGGAGAACTAATTTTAACAAAAAGGATGCATTAGCATCCCTGTATGTCTGTCTGTTTGCCTGTCTTTCTGTGTGTTTGTCTGTATGTACTTACAATTAACAGAAGTATCGCCTGACATCAAAAATGTTTTGCTTTGAAAAAAGAAACCACGGAATCGCTATTACAAATGAAGAGATAAAAATGAAATAGAAAATAAAAAAAAAGTTGGGAGGAAACTTTACATATATTCTGCGTTAGTCACCTGGGTGTTTCAAATATGGTTAGTCACATTGGATGTTTATACACCCCAATACGAAAATGTTTATAGTGTTATTGTTTTGTAGAATATAGTTATCCTGCTGGTTCATGATATATCTACAGTCCCTGTTGAACAGTTTTAATAACTTTTATCTTGTTGATATTAATATAAAATAATACAATAAAAAACATTTTAAAAAAAACTAAAGAAAAATTAAGATATTACATTAGTTAAGTTCATAGTTACAAGGCTGAAAGAGTAATAAATTGTAAATGAAATAATAATCCTATCAAAAATTATGATAAAGAAAATGCCAAAACATTAATTTTATATTAAATATTACAGAGTAGCCTAATAATACATAATATACACTTATATCCACAAATTTTCATTCCCACTGGAAAAATATAAAAATATATGACTCATAAAATCATACCTACGTTAGTCAGCAGTAGTAATAATAAAGCTAAAAATAAATTAGATGTAAATTTATATTTTTATTCTATTTATTTTATTTTATTTTTCTTAATATCAAATTTTTTTCCTTTTTTTATCTTCAATTTTACATCTAATTTATTTTCAGCTTTATTATTACTACTATTATTATAATTTTCATTACTATTATCTTTCGTACTATTATAATTACCCTACTATTATTTGGTATATTTTTACCACTCTCATAAGTAGTAATGGTTTCCTTACTCCCCCACTTTAACATCAATATGTATACTTAATCTTTTACATCAAGTTATACGCACTCATATCAATCAAGTTATACGCACTCATAGTCATTGCCACCCTAACCTCCGACCGCCCCCTTATGATCATACTCTCTATATCATAACAGTAGAAACTTATAAATATATTGCCGCATATTACCTTTCAGTTTTACAACCTTACATACCCCCCCAAATTAATCAAAATTACCCACTCCATAGAAAATAGACACCCCACAAACCGTTAAAATAAATTACCACACAGCAAAAATACACCCCCTATTTAACCATAATACATATACCCCTTAATCTCAACACTATGTTAAAGACCATATATATTCTTATATATCATACTAGATATAATAAGCTTCTCCTTATTTATTTAGAATTCAATAAAACTTCCCCCAACATTCTATAATTCTTCTTAATCTTTTTCATCCCTAATGAACCTTATGTTAGACGCCGCATCTTCCCCATGCTACCTAGCACCTTCTCTACTCTTCTGATGAGAAGCAATAGGCTTCGAAATGCCCTGACATAAAGAGTCCCTGCTATTCCCCCAAATTTTGTCGGTATTCCATTATTCAATAAATGATCCATTCTATATCTACCTATATATAGTTTTGTGTCTTCATTTCATACTCTTGTTGTCCTATTATATATATATATATATATATATATATATATATATATATACAGCTGAATGTGTGTGTGTGTGTGTGCGTGTGTGTGTGTGGTCATGAATAGGTTCCTATATGGTTGACTATTTTAAAAAACTGATTACATATAATGATAGAAGATGTATCGAGACACAGGAATAGCTATGTTTGATCTGGCAGAACGGTGGTTCATTAAAATTGTGGGGTCTGCGTTCGCGCCTAGCCTCCATAGAATGGAAATAAGCACAAACTTTAATAAAGACTTTTCATATCTATCTGTGTAAGTATACTTTGATAATTATGTTTCAGTTTGAAGAAATATGGCATAATAAAATTATGGGGTATTCGTTCGCACCTGACCTCCATAGGATGGAAATATGTCACAAAGTTTAACAAGGTTTTTTAAGATACATTCGCAGAATATCGTGATAAGTGTTTCAGTGTGAACAGGTATGGTATAATAAATTATGGGGTTTATCTATTTTATTTTTACTTTTATCATATTTTGCTTTGGTTTTGATACCACCAAATTCGAAGCTATCTCTTTACAACCCTTCCTTTTCATAACCTATCATACTTTAATAAATCAGAGTTCATTTTCTGTAGGCTGTTTTTGAACCCAGTACAACGACGGGTACTTTTGCTAGTAAAATATATATATGCGTGTATGTGTGTGAGTGTGTATATTTTAAAAATTTTATTGTAATGTAACGGGTTGAAATATTCATAACCAATGTACCAATCAAATACCAAGTACCTTTATGCATTCCAATCCAAGTTAAAAAATAGCTGGAAAATTATTAATTTCACATTAAACTATATATATATATATATATATATATATATATATATATATATATATATATATATATATATATATATTGTGTATGTGTGTGCGCACGCGCGTGTGTACGTGTGCGTCAAACTTGACTTATACTTCACCGGACTATTCTATCAAAACGGTAGGCTTGAATTACCTCGCCCTCCCTGGGATTAATACAAACAAAATGATAGAAAAAAGTATGGCTCGAAATAATATATTTTTATATATCGAAAGACTTAGCATGTTGGTTTGTTTGTTTCAAGTTTTACTATATATACAGTACCGAAGCGGCACTCTCCCTAGGCGTGTTGATCCGGCATCCTCTGAAGGAGGAAGTTTCATGGAAGTATTAAATTCACAAACAAGCTCCAGTCGCATATATATATATATATATATATATATATATATATATATATATATATATATATATATATATATATATATATATATCAGGAGAGATGACGACGTTATGATTTTGCAGCTTTTGCAGGAAGGTGACGACATCCTCCGACATACAGCGCCTGGTATTGCCAAATGGTCATTTGATACTTACCAGACTCAATGTTGCTTAACTTCGGCGATTCAATGAGGACCGGTGTGTCAACGTGATTATGCCGTACTAGTATATACATATATATATATATATATATATATATATATATATATATATATATATGTGTGTGTGTGTGTGTGTGTGTGTGTGTGTGTGTGTCGGTGTGTTCATTCATTTTGCAATATTTGGGAATATACTAAGGTACCTATTGATCTATATTAAATTTATATGTATCTAGTCACATTTTAACAAATTTTGATGTTTATATTCGTTTACAATACATGTTTCAAAATCTTACTATTTGAGTAGTTAATGATATATTTACCGAATACCATTAAACCGAGAAAAAGATCTATACGACCAAGAATTACATGTAATTGATGCAAACAGACCTCTGATAAACATATAAAATTAATTAGGTAAAAATGAACAGAATTAAAAAAAATTAACACCTACCCTCATCTTAGCAATCTCATACAGATATCGTCACATTCATATTTTGAGATAACAAGTCTATAATGATTCATCCGTTTGATTATGGGGGCAGCATTTAGCATTCATACGAATCTACCCTATTCAATTAGGTATCACGTTCTCCCTTAACTAATAAATTACAATGTAATAATAACTCTATATCCAAACGGAAGTACCCGCAAAATATAATAAATATATCCCTAAACACGAGTACAACATACAAGCAGATAAAGATGCAACCTCCGTAATCAGTAATCAGGTTATGCTTAAATAAAGCGAACAATTACAATTAAGGCCATACATCCATATAGACAATATTCCTTCTGATATTGTCATTATTCTTTTATATACTAACTCGTGTCCACGACGTTTCCTACGAACCGCTTTGATATAGCCTTCAAACGCAACTCCTTTCACAGTACGCACAATGCTTTAAGCAAACTACAACACTCTTCTCATCCATATAGACATCACCCGTAAGCGCTGGTATTTCCCTCAAAAAGGGACACTTGAAAAAATGAAAGCGGTGAACACTGGGATATATTTTTCCCCCAACAGGAGGATTTGAAATGTGTTTTAAGGATTATTTCTAAACAATGTGTGTCAATAAAACAATGATGCGTTTCTGAAATAGTCAATGTATCGATTTCAAATAAATAATTTATGTTCTACGTTTTGCATTCTTGTGATTGAGCAAGTTATTGATTTCTTTTCACCATACCCTGACAGACTAATACACACACACACACACACACACACATATAATTTTCAGAATATGAGAGATTATATATAATTATTTCCACAGTCAAAGAACACCGCAGTCCACAAGAGTCATGCCAGCCAACGAACCGGAAGTCTAAGACCCAAGTTTCGTCCTCATTTGGGCTCATCAGTCAGACATGTCCGCACCCGGGATTTGAAACCCGATCCTACTGCCTGCGAGCCAAGCACTCTACCAACTGAGAAAACACCCCGAACACAAGAAATTCTATTAACCAACACAGATCAAGCAAACTGCGACGGAATCAAGCTGTGGAATAGACCTACTTCATCTCGACAAGGGACGTGGTCATCCAACCAGCTGAACTCCAAGCCGATGTTTCACAAGTAGGGATTTTGAACTCGAAAGGACGACGCCACCCAGCAGAGCTAACCTAACGAGCCATTTTTTTGTTATAGAATTTTCAGAACGTGAGAGATTATATATAATTATTTCCACAGCTCACAGAACGCTGCAGCCCATGCAGGAGGCTCGGGTTTCAAATCCCGGGTGCGGATGTGTCTGACTGATGAGCCTATATGAGGGCGAAACTCGAGTCTTAGACTTCTGGTTCGTTGGCTGGCATGGCTCTTGTGGCCTGCCGCGTTCTTTGGGCTGTGGAAATAATTATATATATATATATATATATATATATATATATATGTGTGTGTGTGTGTGTGTGTGTGTGTGTTGGGGCTATATCAAGTAAGATTAGGGGGTTCGACTCTTAATTGAGTATTGGTTTGCATTGTGAAGGATGGAGGAATTTACCGATATTTATATATCCATAAAGCATACGTAGATATCTTAAACTTAAACTTAAACATATATATGTTCAACCAAAACTCCTATCAAGCACACCACACATCCACACAAGAACACATGCACCATACAAATAAAATACTACTACCAAAATGCGCCAAAAAACAACATATCAACAACCGACAACCCACGACAGTACTAAAAAATACAACCTCATACAATAATACGAAAATATTTACTATCAACCATGCCACCCAACTCAGTCAAGAACCCACTATCTCTTACCCCACCCCACCCATACAAACCAAAAAAAACCCTACTTAACAATCCCCACCGAAACCACCAAATGGAATAAAACCACCCTTATAGATACCACCCATCACAAAACAGTCCTTACCAGTACGCCACAGTATGAAACCGACTCCAAAAATACCCCACACACAAACGCAACCAATCCAAATACCCCAGGTACTTTCATAATCCATACATCCCTACAAAAGGACACAACCAACCTCCCAACCGGAACAACGAAACTAACGACCCACGCAATCATTTTTTAGGAATCACTCACAAAATGACAACACCAGATTAGACAACAAAAAACCCAAAGTCATTAATCTATCTACAGAGACACTTACAAAGGACGAAATTGAAGTACTAAAACTAGGCCTCAAATTCTGCCCAACCCCCAAAAGTAACATAGCAGAGTTAAAGAAAGACCTTAAAGAATTTGAACGCACATTTAGACTCATATATATACTTAATGAGAGTGATAACACAACAGACGACTCTTTAGTGAAAAACAAATCAACATACTTCCCCAACAAACATAACAACACAAAAGAACTAAATACTTTCTTTGAAACGCTCTGGAACCTCAACCCCCAACAAAAAGAAAACCCCACCAGTAATCTAACGCGAAAACAAAATCAAGCACTTAAAAAAATCCGACATAATAACAACTTAGTTATAAAGGAAGCAGACAAAGGTAGTGCGGTGGTTATCATGAATAAGAACTACTACAAAACAAAAAATTTAGAATCACTAGGGAACGAAAATTATTACAAACCAATTAGCTCTAACATAGACGACATAACCATATCTAAAATCACGAAACTCTGCGCAACATACAATAGTACATTAACTAAAAAAGAAAAAGACTTCCTTACAAACTTCACAACAAAAACAAACATCTTCTATGGACTACCCAAAATACACAAATCCAACCAGGTAAGACATGCCATCAACATACAAAAGTCAGAGTACATGAGCACCCCAAACCCCAATGACCTAACATTCAGACCCATAGTAGCAGGACCATCATGCCCAACAAGCAGACTTAGCAACCTAATAGATATATTATTACAGCCTTTCACCAATCTAGTCAGAAGTTTTGTAAGAGATGACACACACTTCCTTAGCTCCCTACCACAAACAGTAGACGATGTGACAATACTAGCCACATTCGATGTTAGCAGTCTATATAGCAATATCCCACACAACCTAGGAAAAGAAGCTATCTCATATTGGATTGACAAACATACACAGACTTTACACCCCAGATTCACTAGACAATTCGTGATTGACAGCATTGACATAATCCTCAATAACAACTCCTTCCAATTCAATAATAACAACTACATTCAAACACTAGGCACAGCAATGGGTCCTAAAATGGCACCAACATATGCCACCCTTACACTCGCCTTCCTAGAAGAGACCCTTTATGAAAGGATAGAGCAGAAATACGGGCACAATATAAAAACACTCTTCATAAAATCTTGAAAAAGATACCTAGACGACTGCTTTATCCTCTAGAGGACCACATGGGGGATATCAGAGAACTCCATACTTTGCTACAAAATCTACACCCAAAAATAAACTTCACACTAGAACAAAGCCCCACAGAACTACCTTTCCTAGACATTCTAGTAACAATAAAAAACAACATAATTACAGACATCTACCACAAACCCACAGACACTCAACAATACCTCCACTTCAAAAGTCACCATACTAAAAACTGTACCCTAATCAAAAATCAATACCCTACTCCCTAGCACATAGAGTCTGCACCATAGTAACAGACAGACACCTCCGTTCGACTAGACTGAATGAACTGCAAATAACTATGCAGTAAAGAGGATATCCACTACCACTAATACAGAAAGGTATTGAACTGGCAGAAAAAATTCCAATAGACCAACTAAGAATCCCAAAAGAACACAACAAAGAACAAATTTTAGCATACGTCTCCACACACAATACAAACAACCCAGAACTATTTACACAGATAATAAAAAACTTATCCTCCTCAATACGAACGATAAACTAAACAACATACTTAAAACAACAAAAATAATAAAAAGCAAACGCCAACCCAAGAACTTAAAACACATCCTAACTTCCTCAAAACTCGTTCCACACACTACAAAAGGGGCAACAAAATGCAACAAACCGCGATGTGGAGTATGTGACATAATAATAGAAGGAAGCACATGCACATTCAAAAACCCAACACAAACATTCAAAATAAAAAAGGATCTAAATTGCACCTCCAGAAATGTAGTATATGCACTAAGCTGCACTGAATGCGAAAAATCCTACATAGGTGCCACCAAAAATTTCAGCAATAGAGTGGCCTTACATAAGAGCAACATCAAAATTGCAGATAACAGACACCTCTATGTTTCAAAACACGTACACACATGCAGCGGAAATAGCTTCAAAATAATGCCAATCTTCCAAACAGACAAGTATTTTTATTTACTTACATAGGGAAAAAAATGCATAACAAGATTCACTCCCAAACTAAACAGAGCCTAATATCAACACACAAAAACATGAAATGCAAGGCACACTCGCATGCACGTACATATAGATATACACACTCACACATAAATCAGAACCGACACATTAAAACACACACACACACAAACACGCATACAGTCACACACAGACATAACACCTCTGTCTCTAATACAACACATTGAACAATACCAACCCTACTTTACCTCGAAACCAACAACACTATGAAAACACCCCTACCCTTATTTCAGAGGAGCTGGTCCCCCCCCTTCTCACACACACACACATTAGTAACGACCTTGGATCACAGTTACCTTCCTAGGGAAGCAAATAACTTTATAATACTATAAAACATAACGCACATTCTTCAAACCAATAAAAGAAAAAACACACACACGCTCACACCTACACACACGCACGCGCGCGCGCACACACACACATCCTACCACATGCACCCAGTTGACCAAGTACCAATGGGCTCCCTCATCTCCACTCAAGTAAGAGTAAAAAAAGAAAAAAGACAAATAGAAACACAAGGAGAGATAGAAATATATATATATATATATATATATATATATATATATATATATATATATATATATATATATATAGAGAGAGAGAGAGAGAGAGAGAGAGATAAGACAGCAGTGACCACAGTCTACTCCAATAAACCAGTAATAAAAATTGAACATACGAATGAAAAGTAGAATCATTTACACACGTTTCCACCTCTCGGAAACATTTCAAATGTTCTTTTACATTTTAAATACATGTTGAATATATTCTAAACATTTTAAATACTTTCTGAATAGTACGCTTCACAGAACGTCTGAAACGCGTTAAAAACGATTTCAATGATTTAAAAACATTATTACAATGATCTAAACATAATTCTCAATGAAAAACCAAAACACGGAATAATAAAATAATGTTAAAAAATACACATTGTTGGTGATCACCCCCTTATTTAAATATACATCTTTCTCTCGTTGGAATTTCTAAACCCATTATATATATACATACATACATATATATATATATATATATATATATATATATATATATATATATATATATATATATATAATACTCAATTAAGAGTCGAATCCCCTAATCTTACTTGATATAGCCCCCAACATCCACTACATTTTTCCACTAATTTCAATATGGGGAATATATTCAGGAGACAAGCATACAGAAAATGCAACTTAAGTGGGTGTAGGAATTCAGCACATACTACCGTCTAATTCAGTGAATGAAATATGAGATAATTTCAATTTTTCAATCGATTGAAGAACGGACATTTTGTATTTTTAACTAGTTTCCAGGCAAGTAGCTTCAAGTTCATTAAATGTTTGAATCACATGTTTGAACAAAAGCACGTGTTCAAAATTAATGTCCTCATTTTTGCTGGAATTTAGAAAAATAACTTGAACCAATAAGAGCACTGTTTTTTTCGACGCTCATTGTTATTTATTCTTGATTGATCCAGTACAATAAAATAAAATAAAATATATGTATACTTGCACATTGATGTCCAACCAACTGGCAAAAAATTGAGACACAAATTTCTGTCACACACCAACGCGCGCGCACATACACACACACACACACACACACACACACACACACACACACACACATATATATATATATATATATATATATATGAATACTTGAACTTTAACGGAAATATTAGAGACTCAGCCGGTAGGGTTAAAGATACCAAGTATGACCGTTCTGCCATAGTACCGACTGGGGTGGGGGTCAGACTTGGCATTTTTAGCTGTATAGGTTGAATTTCCATTGCTTCTGCGAAACCACAGGTATCGATATTTTAAATAGAAATATATGCTTTGACGTAAATAATTAAGCACTCTGATCATTTCTATTATGTCAAAATCAATTTATATACATAATTATCCGCCGGTATGTTTCGTCGTTATACGACTTATTATTTGTTTATTTTGCCTGTGATACGTTTGAATGGAAAACATTCTACATAAATGCTAATTGGGGATCAGTTTTTTCTCACCCATGTGTGATCCGAGATAGGGATCAACACACACACACACACACACACACACACACACAGCTATATATATATATATATATATATATATATATATATATATATAATTATCCATAGACACATGTTTCTTTGTTATGCGACCTGTCACATGCATTATAGTGTAATTCAGTTGTATAGGATAAATCAAAAGTGCTCAATTACTTATGCAAGAGCATATGTATTTTTATTCAGTTGAACACTATACATTATTTAAATCATCTCTCGGTACCTTTGGTTTCACCAGGGACGGAGTATTACTTATTATGTGCAATACTATCTATAACCGGTCAAATTTGATATTTTTAATCCTTCAGGTTGAGTTGAAAGAGAAGGTACTGATTGATAATGAAAATAATGTATAATAGGTGAATGAGTGCGTTTATTTGTGCGTAAAAAGAAAGCGAAAAAAAAAAACACCCTGACTTTGAATCGTACTTACTCTTTTAACCTGTCTTCAACGGGTTTGTCGGCTGCCTCTCTTGCTTCGATATAAGTTTGCAAAGACGTTAACAGGTCATCTTCGATTTCAGTCAGTTCTTTGATTTTGTAAATCGCCGTGAACACGTCAGCACGAGCCGTTTGATGATGGATGTATACAATAAATAATAAATATATATACAATTTGTAAGAATTCATTTTCCTTCTTGTTTTTTGTTTGCTTTTTCTATGTTTTGTTTTTGTTGTTGATTTTTTTTTTTTTTTGCGGTTTGATTTTTAGAATTATTTTTTGTTTAAGCTTTTATGTGTAATAAGATTTTAAACGGGGTTGAACTTTTTTTTAATGCTCTCTTTAACTAATTTCTGTCTTATATAATTGTGAAAATTTGTTAATCTTTTTGTCAGAACTTTTTAAAACGTCCGATTTTTGCTTTTCCCCCCCATAAACACGTAAAACAAGATCACCAGTAAAAAGAGAAAAACTACTCAATCAAGAGACACGTCCTTTTTTCCTAAAATCGCTGACCACAACCACAACAAGTAAACTTTTATGATCTATTTGCTGTATTTCTGGTGACATTTTTTCCTCTTCTTTATTAATTTTGTTACCTTTTCCTTTCTTTCTTTT
Source organism: Euprymna scolopes (assembly GCF_053919585.1). Taxonomy (NCBI): domain Eukaryota; kingdom Metazoa; phylum Mollusca; class Cephalopoda; order Sepiida; family Sepiolidae; genus Euprymna; species Euprymna scolopes. Next base: position 145,681,606 of record NC_136494.1, read on the forward strand.
TTTTTTTTTGCTTTCGTTCTTTCTTTTTTCTTTTATGTCTTTTAACGCCACGCTCTCCCTCTCTGCTTCTCTCATTTTCTCTCTTTCTATCTTCAATACTCTTCCTCTCCCTCCGTTCACTTATAATACGCCTTTGTTGAATTCTCCACCTGTTACTACATACATAATTACACACACACACACACACACACACACACACACACACACACACACACACACACATATATATACATGTATATATATAAATGTATATACATACATATATATAAACACACACACACAAACACAAACACACACACATACATACATATATATATATATATATATATATATATATATATATATATCTTACATATGCTAATTATTGAAAATACATGTCACAATAAACCTAATTTTGTGTATCAGGTTAATAATAATATGATACACAAAATTAGGTTTAAATAAATTTCCATTTTAATTGTTCTGCTGGTTTTCATTTGCGACTGTCGCAAAAAGTGCTCCATATCTCTAAAATCTTCTCTCTTTACACTCTTTAATGCTTAAAAAACTAACAAGGTGAAACTTGGCAGGCATGGGCAAGATGATAGACACAGGTACTACACCATGGCCGTTGCGAGCGAATTGCAAAGAACTTGCAAGCGTTAGTGACGATACCTTGGTGAGGAAACCAAAGCTTGCAGGCTCTTTGCAATTTGCTCGCAACGGTCATGATGTAGTACCTGTGTCTGTCATCTTGCCCATATCTACCAAGGTTCGCATTGTTAGCTTCATTCTGGCATTTAGCCCGTACTGACTAAACTTCCTTCTTGTCGAAATGAGGTATGATTAGGCTATGTCATCGTCTGAGTCGATCCAACCGGGGTATGCCGACAGGTTTATTTTCGACTATTTTTACACCCTGCCAAAGTGCCTTGTCAAGGGAAAATGGATTTACCAAAGTTAAACAGACTTGTGCCAAATTGTGCTTCAGGTGGAGGCACGTAAATCCCAACTCCTTTTCCTTATATATTTTACTAGCGAGGGGTACCCGGCGTTTCCCGGGTGTTTGGAGGTGTGTGTGGAAACTCCGGGGAGGGGAGGTTAATACTCCGGGGGTGAGGGGGTTGGTAGATAAGTATAACGATCGAACCCGAACCGTTGAGGCAAAGTTGTAAATTAAAGTGTGAAAAGAAAAGTGCGAAATTAACCATTGCCCCACCGAGAGATGCTAACGGAAACACGTTTGAATTTATTTAATTACTTAGATTTAGCAGGTGCCCGTTTTAATGACTTAATGAGGTCAAGTTTGACTGCAGGATAGTATTTCATTTACTGCGGGAACGCTTCCCAAGATGTTATAGGAAAAAGACTAACGCACATGTGGCGAGCGACAAATGTTGAACATTTATCTTCCCTAAGTCGAGCAAATTAAATAGACAGGCGAGCTTCGCTGTTAACTGTGAGATATTACGATTTATATGTGATATAAAAAGTTTTAAAAAGTTGTTAGGCGAGCGACCGCTTCTCTGAAAAAAGCCTTTTGTAGACATACAGAAAAAGCGAACACATATACAAACATACATACATTTTCGCTTTTATATTTATAGACGAACTTAACATAAACACGAAAATATTCATTAGTGCTGATATTGAGTTGTGTGAAATAATTTTGGCTGTAATTACTCATCTCTTACTAAGTTTTTGTCTATCACTCAACTTCTCTTAATGTGCCTATCAGTTTTTCTACCGAAAATCTCTCTCTCTCTAACTACCCGTCTATTAAGTCAAATATCACTACAAGTAGTAATACTATTAAACCAATAATCGAAGAAGGAATAAAAAAGGGAGAAAGAACACATTTAGAAATTAATTTTGATTTTATCTTTTAATTTCAAATAATCTCACCCGATCTCAATAGGTGACTAAACGGATCACATTTTGGCAGTATATATATATATATATATATATATATATATATATATATATATATATATATATATATATATATATATGTGTGTGTGTGTGTGTGTGTGTGTGTGTGTGTGTGTTCTTTTATTTTTGAAATTGTTCTGGGATATCGACGTTGCCCACGATGACATGTGTTCAAAAGAGAGCTTCATGTTGATCTGGGCAACGCCGGGTACCTTCAGATCAACATGAAGCTTCCTTTTGAACACATGTCATTGTGGGCAACGTCGATATCCCAGAACAATTTCAAAAATAAAAGAACAGATAAAAACATGTAAATGCCATCGCTCCCAAAAAGAAGAAGTACGTGATATCCTCTCCACCAGATATTTCAGCAGAAGGGATACAAAGAGAAGAAACTATTTTCCGGATATTGAGCACTTCTTTTGCCCGTGCGCTGGAAAAACTCCCCCCACCAAAAAAGTAATAAAAATAAATGAAGCAAAACAACTTTTGTTTCAATAAAAATAGCAGCGAGTACCCGAGCGACCGCACAAAAAACAATGAAAAAAAATCAACCACGTAGTCAGACTCGAACCTGAAACGCGAAAGAAGGGAAAAAGTAATGTGCGAACGATGTTTGTAAATAGAACACTTAAACCAATTCTCTCGCAAGAAAGAGTAACTAACAAACAGATATTTAGTAAAATCGATTTTCCTTAATGTAATATGCAAATGAGGTTACCTCTTATTTGTATACTTTGCAAGAATCATGCTATATATAGAAATAAATGAAATAGTGAATTAATGGACCATTTGTATATATTAATCAAATTGTGAACAAAGACACAGGAATACGAATTTATATATATAATTTTTTTTAAAGTTTGTTTTTGAAATGTCGTTTTCGTTTAACGGGTCTAGATTGTTATTTTAAAACCAGTCACCGTTAATTTTGAGTTGAGTTTTGAGTGTCTATTTAATAGGGGCAGAGCATATATAGTGCAAAATTTTGTTGAAAATTCAAAGACTCACGTTTTCTTTTATATAACCTTCGTTTATTTCCTGGATTTTTTACATTACAGCTATTTCATTGATGAGCAGGCAATTTTACGATTTATGTTTCCGTAAAAATATCCTGTCTCCACCAACTTCTTCAGATGCTTATCCATTAGATTTTTACAACAAAAGGAATATTTTTAACATGCTGGACATCGTATTCGGGTAAAAGGATCTCCAAAGCCCTGCTTCCTCACTTCTCCCATCTTATGGTGTTATGTAAAGATAGTTTTCCGTTTTAACCCGTACTTTCGTATTTTTTAATTTATTCATTAATTATTTATTTTTGTTTTAATTTTCCCTTTTTTTCCTATTTGTTTTTTCCAATTATCATATAATTTTATATAATTATATTCCTATATATATATATATATATATATATATATATATATATATATATATATATATATATATATATATATATATGGGGGAGTTAAAGGAATAAAATAAGATTAATTCTTTAAAAGGAGACTCATTGGGATAATGCAAAGCCCAACAAATTGTGTTGGAGCTTATATAGAAATCAACAAAGAAAAAATGATGAAATGAAACTATATAGATTTATTCATTTATTCAATAAGAGTATGAATTAATTGGGGTGTATGGTAAGTGAGAACTCTTTATACTATTGTATTTTGAAGCCTACTGCTTCTCATCAGAAGAGGAGAGGAGGTGCTAATAGGGATGCGACGTCTAGCGATAGTTATATTAAGAGCGAAATAGAATATTGGGGGAACTGAATTGATCTTTGATATAGGAGGAGTATAGTTTTTATTATATTATGCAGGTAGTTATATATCATATCTGTCATAGTGGGTTTAATGTATGTGGACAGTATGTGTGAGTAAACACTCGGGGAGAATATAATTGTTTGAAAGGCTAAAACAACGCAATTTTTTTATATAAACATATTTATTTGTTTTAATCAGATATATTTCGATGCTATACATCTTTGTCAATGAAGAGTCTGTTTATACATACATTTATATATATATATATATATATATATATATATATATAGACAAATATTATTGAATAGCACGGAATTATTCTGTTTTACAATTTTCCTTTTTATCTTCTCCAATCTCCGAATAGTCCTTTTTGTGTTTTTCTCGAAATTGTATATGTTGGATCCGTAATCGCGAGCGCTTTCGACAGAAGTACTTCTATCATCCTCAGGCATATTGTAGAAATAAATGTAGGGATTGTTTTTGTAAATTTACTTATATATATATATATATATATATATATATATATATATATATATATATATATATATATATATATATTTCTAGTCACGTGGTAATTTGTTACAAGTTAAGTGGGCGAATTTTTTTTTTTTTTTGCACATATTAAACAGATTTATATATACAAACACATATATACATTATTAAACATTTATCCCAAACATTTCAATATGTTCCGGCTGCACTCATAATTAATATTATTTATTTGAGGCTTCTTTGTTTTAATGTACAATGCTTCGAGTATTCTTAGCCTATTTACATTTCTCTCACTCTGCAATACTCTTGTATTTTCTACCATAATTTTTCGAAATTCCGAATCTTGGCAGCCATACCCCTTCAAATGTTTTGATATGGAGCTAGAGTCAGAGAGATGGAGAGTCAATCTTCGTGACAATGTGTTAGTTGTTGAACCAACATAGCTACTAATATTGGAGATACACTCTCCTATTGGGCAGCTAAATTTGTAAACTACATTGGTCCTTTCCAACAGGTCATTTGTTTGCGAAATGTTGTTTTTCATTACAGGGCTGTCTGTATTTTTTTTATAATATATAATAAATTTTATTTTTTTATTATTTTTGGGAGCCACATATCTACGGATTATATTTTTAAGAATACTCTCATCGTTTTTTGAGTTTTTGTTTAACTGGTTACGGTAATATATTTTGAAATGTTTTGGATAAATGTTTAATAATGTATATATGTGTTTGTATATATAAATCTGTTTAATATATGCAAAAAAAAACATTCGCCCACTTAACTTGTAACAAATTACCACGTGACTAGAAAAAATATATATATAAGTAAATTAAAAAAAACAATCCCTACATTTATTTTTACAATATGCCTGAGGATGACAGAAGTACTTCTGTCGAAAGCGCTCGCGATTATGGATTCAACATATACAATTTCGAGAAAAACACAAAAAGGACTATTCGGAGATTGGAGAAGATAAAAAGGAAAATTGTAAAACAGAATTCCGTGCTATTCAATAATTTTGTCTAAATGAGAAAATGCTGCCTAAATATATAATATATATATATATATATATATATATATATATATATATATATATATATATATATATATATGTGTATGTATGTATGTATGTATGTATGTATGTATAGAGTTGTCCTTGGCCTGACGAAGCGATTCCCTTACTGGGTTTTCGCTGAAACATGTATGCTTATGTGTAGCCATTTGTTTGTAAACTAAATTTACTTATTTTGGCTCTGTCTAAACATTGAGGACTCTTTTGGGTGACACACTTATATATTTTGTTTTAAACAAACAAATAATTACTACCAATACAATATATATATATGTGTGTGTGTGTGTGTGTGTGTGTGTGTGTGTGTGTGTGTGTGTGTGTGTGTGTGTGTGTGGACATAATTACAAAATTCGAAAATTGGGAGAGAAGTTATAATTACTTTTTTTATTCATTTTATTACGCCATATTTGAATTTTCAAGTCAAGAATTTTGTTATACTCATATGCCATTTATTTTCTTTTAAAACTAATAAGTGTTTTTTCTTCTAATGATGCGAAATAAATTAATTCATTGATATATTAATTAAATGAATAATATTGCGCTACGAAACATGTGTTGTCAAAAGTTGTGCATGTAAAACATATTTTAAAAAAATAAACGATAAGATGGTCAACATCTTGAAATATGGAATATAGACTTTTGTCATTGATTTGTTATATGCTCTGTAATGACATCGAACTTTATAAATTAATGTATCAGTATGAATAAAACGTGAAATATAAATAAAAAACGTATTTACACACACTTACACATATATATACATATATATATATATATATATATATATATATATATATATATATATACTAGCAAGTATATGATTATTTCGGTCGAATATTATTGCTTCTTGTCCTAGATCTAATATCCTTCCTGTTTGGGGATCAGTATAATATATATTCGTCCCTCATGATTCTGCCAAGTTTAACATTACTATTTTGGGTTGGCGTAATGTACCATCTGCTCTGTTATGGTATCATGAAACAAATATTCTTTTTAGGGGTTGGATATGTTTGTTCGTCAAAATTCCTTCGTCGAAATCCTCATTTGGAAGTTAGTTTTTTATGTTCTTTTCATCAAGGCTAGCATGGTCGAATAGGGCCCTTGTCGACTACATCCACCCCGGCTGATGCGGGTGGACGGTCCAGCCCACACCCCCAACTATCGACCACCGCTCTGGTCTTGTGCCTTGTCGTTAGCATGTAACTTATTTACTCACAGGAGTTAAATCACCTAAACTCCGAAATCAGCATTTAAAACACGGTTAATTCAATTTAATGCAATCAGAACCACGCCGAGTTGGCCGTCAGCGTAGCGGCAAGTTTGTCTATCTGCTGACGAAATCAACCAATCTGACCTGCTAAGCTGATCTTCCTTCTTTTTTCAGTTTTAATTCACAATCATTAGTTTAAAGCCCTTACTGATACCTCTCAATGTAATTCATAAAGTCTCTTAACTGTTAAAATGTCAACATTATTGGACAGTTTGAAAGCCTTCAAGAAAAAAAAAATTCTAATTAATTCCGATTATCTATCCGTACTGTCGGTTTTAAAATCCAGTCTCTGCTACAAGGTTAGCGATTTTACACCCCACGCCCCCTGCTCCATCGTAAAGGCTCTTAGCATCTCATTAATTTATTTCTCTGCCGTCCATCCGTACAGTCGGTTTCAATTCGAGTTTCTAACACAGGGACAGCGATTTTACACTCTCACGCCCCCTGCTCCCTCGTAAAGGTTTATTACATCTTATTAATTTATTTCTCTGCCGTCCATCCGTACAGTCGGTTTCAATTCGAGTTTCTAACACAGGGACAGCGATTTTACACTCTCACGCCCCCTGCTCCCTCGTAAAGGTTTATTACATCTTATTAATTTATTTCTCTGCCGTCCATCCGTACAGTCGGTTTCAATTCGAATTTCTAACACAGGGACAGCGATTTTACACTCTCACGCCCCCTGCTCCCTCGTAAAGGTTTATTACATCTCATTAATTTATTTCTCTGCCCTCCATCCGTACAGTCGGTTTCAATTCGAGTTTCTAACACAGGGACAGCGATTTTACACTCTCACGCCCCCTGCTCCCTCGTAAAGGTTTATTACATCTCATTAATTTATTTCTCTGCCCTCCATCCGTACAGTCGGTTTCAATTCGAGTTTCTAACACAGGGACAGCGATTTTACACTCTCACGCCCCCTGCTCCCTCGTAAAGGTTTATTACATCTTATTAATTTATTTCTCTGCCGTCCATCCGTACAGTCGGTTTCAATTCGAATTTCTAACACAGGGACAGCGATTTTACACTCTCACGCCCCCTGCTCCCTCGTAAAGGTTTATTACATCTCATTAATTTATTTCTCTGCCCTCCATCCGTACAGTCGGTTTCAATTCGAGTTTCTAACACAGGGACAGCGATTTTACACTCTCACGCCCCCTGCTCCCTCGTAAAGGTTTATTACATCTCATTAATTTATTTCTCTGCCCTCCATCCGTACAGTCGGTTTCAATTCGAGTTTCTAACACAGGGACAGCGATTTTACACTCTCACGCCCCCTGCTCCCTCGTAAAGGTTTATTACATCTCATTAATTTATTTCTCTGCCCTCCATCCGTACAGTCGGTTTCAATTCGAGTTTCTAACACAGGGACAGCGATTTTACACTCTCACGCCCCCTGCTCCCTCGTAAAGGTTTATTACATCTTATTAATTTATTTCTCTGCCGTCCATCCGTACAGTCGGTTTCAATTCGAATTTCTAACACAGGGACAGCGATTTTACACTCTCACGCCCCCTGCTCCCTCGTAAAGGTTTATTACATCTTATTAATTTATTTCTCTGCCCTCCATCCGTACAGTCGGTTTCAATTCGAATTTCTAACACAGGGACAGCGATTTTACACTCTCACGCCCCCTGCTCCCTCGTAAAGGTTTATTACATCTCATTAATTTATTTCTCTGCCCTCCATCCGTACAGTCGGTTTCAATTCGAGTTTCTAACACAGGGACAGCGATTTTACACTCTCACGCCCCCTGCTCCCTCGTAAAGGTTTATTACATCTCATTAATTTATTTCTCTGCCCTCCATCCGTACAGTCGGTTTCAATTCGAGTTTCTAACACAGGGACAGCGATTTTACACTCTCACGCCCCCTGCTCCCTCGTAAAGGTTTATTACATCTCATTAATTTATTTCTCTGCCCTCCATCCGTACAGTCGGTTTCAATTCGAGTTTCTAACACAGGGACAGCAATTTTACACTCTCACGCCCCCTGCTCCCTCGTAAAGGTTTATTACATCTTATTAATTTATTTCTCTGCCGTCCATCCGTACAGTCGGTTTCAATTCGAATTTCTAACACAGGGACAGCGATTTTACACTCTCACGCCCCCTGCTCCCTCGTAAAGGTTTATTACATCTTATTAATTTATTTCTCTGCCCTCCATCCGTACAGTCGGTTTCAATTCGAATTTCTAACACAGGGACAGCGATTTTACACTCTCACGCCCCCTGCTCCCTCGTAAAGGTTTATTACATCTCATTAATTTATTTCTCTGCCCTCCATCCGTACAGTCGGTTTCAATTCGAGTTTCTAACACAGGGACAGCGATTTTACACTCTCACGCCCCCTGCTCCCTCGTAAAGGTTTATTACATCTTATTAATTTATTTCTCTGCCGTCCATCCGTACAGTCGGTTTCAATTCGAATTTCTAACACAGGGACAGCGATTTTACACTCTCACGCCCCCTGCTCCCTCGTAAAGGTTTATTACATCTCATTAATTTATTTCTCTGCCCTCCATCCGTACAGTCGGTTTCAATTCGAGTTTCTAACACAGGGACAGCGATTTTACACTCTCACGCCCCCTGCTCCCTCGTAAAGGTTTATTACATCTTATTAATTTATTTCTCTGCCGTCCATCCGTACAGTCGGTTTCAATTCGAATTTCTAACACAGGGACAGCGATTTTACACTCTCACGCCCCCTGCTCCCTCGTAAAGGTTTATTACATCTCATTAATTTATTTCTCTGCCCTCCATCCGTACAGTCGGTTTCAATTCGAGTTTCTAACACAGGGACAGCGATTTTACACTCTCACGCCCCCTGCTCCCTCGTAAAGGTTTATTACATCTCATTAATTTATTTCTCTGCCCTCCATCCGTACAGTCGGTTTCAATTCGAGTTTCTAACACAGGGACAGCGATTTTACACTCTCACGCCCCCTGCTCCCTCGTAAAGGTTTATTACATCTCATTAATTTATTTCTCTGCCCTCCATCCGTACAGTCGGTTTCAATTCGAGTTTCTAACACAGGGACAGCGATTTTACACTCTCACGCCCCCTGCTCCCTCGTAAAGGTTTATTACATCTTATTAATTTATTTCTCTGCCGTCCATCCGTACAGTCGGTTTCAATTCGAATTTCTAACACAGGGACAGCGATTTTACACTCTCACGCCCCCTGCTCCCTCGTAAAGGTTTATTACATCTTATTAATTTATTTCTCTGCCCTCCATCCGTACAGTCGGTTTCAATTCGAATTTCTAACACAGGGACAGCGATTTTACACTCTCACGCCCCCTGCTCCCTCGTAAAGGTTTATTACATCTCATTAATTTATTTCTCTGCCCTCCATCCGTACAGTCGGTTTCAATTCGAGTTTCTAACACAGGGACAGCGATTTTACACTCTCACGCCCCCTGCTCCCTCGTAAAGGTTTATTACATCTCATTAATTTATTTCTCTGCCGTCCATCCGTACAGTCGGTTTCAATTCGAGTTTCTAACACAGGGACAGCGATTTTACACTCTCACGCCCCCTGCTCCCTCGTAAAGGTTTATTACATCTTATTAATTTATTTCTCTGACGTCCATCCGTACAGTCGGTTTCAATTCGAATTTCTAACACAGGGACAGCGATTTTACACTCTCACGCCCCCTGCTCCCTCGTAAAGGTTTATTACATCTTATTAATTTATTTCTCTGCCGTCCATCCGTACAGTCGGTTTCAATTCGAGTTTCTAACACAGGGACAGCGATTTTACACTCTCACGCCCCCTGCTCCCTCGTAAAGGTTTATTACATCTTATTAGTATATTTCTCTGCCGTCCATCCGTACAGTCGGTTTCAATTCGAATTTCTAACACAGGGACAGCGATTTTACACTCTCACGCCCCCTGCTCCCTCGTAAAGGTTTATTACATCTTATTAATTTATTTCTCTGCCGTCCATCCGTACAGTCGGTTTCAATTCGAATTTCTAACACAGGGACAGCGATTTTACACTCTCACGCCCCCTGCTCCCTCGTAAAGGTTTATTACATCTTATTAATTTATTTCTCTGCCGTCCATCCGTACAGTCGGTTTCAATTCGAATTTCTAACACAGGGACAGCGATTTTACACTCTCACGCCCCCTGCTCCCTCGTAAAGGTTTATTACATCTTATTAATTTATTTCTCTGCCGTCCATCCGTACAGTCGGTTTCAATTCGAATTTCTAACACAGGGACAGCGATTTTACACTCTCACGCCCCCTGCTCCCTCGTAAAGGTTTATTACATCTTATTAATTTATTTCTCTGTCGTCCATCCGTACAGTCGGTTTCAATTCGAGTTTCTAACACAGGGACAGCGATTTTACACTCTCACGCCCCCTGCTCCCTCGTAAAGGTTTATTACATCTCATTAATTTATTTCTCTGCCGTCCATCCGTACAGTCGGTTTCAATTCGAGTTTCTAACACAGGGACAGCGATTTTACACTCTCACGCCCCCTGCTCCCTCGTAAAGGTTTATTACATCTCATTAATTTATTTCTCTGCCCTCCATCCGTACAGTCGGTTTGAATTCGAATTTCTAACACAGGGACAGCGATTTTACACTCTCACGCCCCCTGCTCCCTCGTAAAGGTTTATTACATCTCATTAATTTATTTCTCTGCCCTCCATCCGTACAGTAGGTTTCAATTCGAATTTCTAACACAGGGACAGCGATTTTACACTCTCACGCCCCCTGCTCCCTCGTAAAGGTTTATTACATCTCATTAATTTATTTCTCTGCCCTCCATCCGTACAGTCGGTTTCAATTCGAATTTCTAACACAGGGACAGCGATTTTACACTCTCACGCCCCCTGCTCCCTCGTAAAGGTTTATTACATCTTATTAATTTATTTCTCTGCCCTCCATCCGTACAGTCGGTTTCAATTCGAATTTCTAACACAGGGACAGCGATTTTACACTCTCACGCCCCCTGCTCCCTCGTAAAGGTTTATTACATCTTATTAATTTATTTCTCTGCCGTCCATCCGTACAGTCGGTTTCAATTCGAATTTCTAACACAGGGACAGCGATTTTACACTCTCACGCCCCCTGCTCCCTCGTAAAGGTTTATTACATCTCATTAATTTATTTCTCTGCCCTCCATCCGTACAGTCGGTTTCAATTCGAATTTCTAACACAGGGACAGCGATTTTACACTCTCACGCCCCCTGCTCCCTCGTAAAGGTTTATTACATCTTATTAATTTATTTCTCTGCCGTCCATCCGTACAGTCGGTTTCAATTCGAATTTCTAACACAGGGACAGCGATTTTACACTCTCACGCCCCCTGCTCCCTCGTAAAGGTTTATTACATCTCATTAATTTATTTCTCTGCCGTCCATCCGTACAGTCGGTTTCAATTCGAATTTCTAACACAGGGACAGCGATTTTACACTCTCACGCCCCCTGCTCCCTCGTAAAGGTTTATTACATCTCATTAATTTATTTCTCTGCCGTCCATCCGTACAGTCGGTTTCAATTCGAGTTTCTAACACAGGGACAGCGATTTTGCACTCTCACGCCCCCTGCTCCCTCGTAAAGGTTTCTCCGAACACCATTTCTCAATATTAGCAATAATCACTTTATTTGTTTCTAAATTTTCATCAACATGATTCTCAAATCAAAACATTTTCCATTTTAAATAGCTCCAAATTATTGTACAATTTTAATGCCATTTTAAAATCATACATTTTTCATTCCCAAATTATTCTTACTATCATCTCACGCATCTGAACGATTCAGCTTAACTGTTGTAAGTTATCACACACTCTTTCAATACTAGAGTGATCAACACAATTCAGGGTGGGCGGTTTCACTCACTCCACCTTCCTGCTCTCTCATTCGACCCTCCCCAGTCAACATTCTCTTACCCGGGAGGGTGCGACTGCGGCTCTCTGAGTCTTACTATTTAGGGGATTATGCGGCAGCACGTCGTCCCATTTTCTAACCCCCAGTCTGCGTCCCATGACGTCAATAAACTGGTCAATTTTGGGACCAACATAACCATTCATTAGGCAATTTGCTCTCAGTCTTCCGGGCCTTATTCTATGGGTTCGATTTATGCAGTCGGTGGAGCTTTTTTTTTTCTTTTTTTTTTCTTAAAAAAAACAACAAAATTACTCACGTGTTTTTTACTTCCTTAAAATATTCATCAATTTAAAGGCGGCAATTAGCTGTTAACAACACAGATAAATCTTTTCTTTTTTTTTTTCCAAAAATAAAAAAGCAATTTAAAGGCGTCAGACATTTTTGCTCTTAACATTCACTCGTGTAAACGGAAGAAAGAGAAAAAAAAAAACAATGTGTGTTAACTATTCTTCTCCTTAAAAAGAACAAATTGCCTCAATTTTTTTTTTGTTGTTTTTTTTTTTTACATTTTCATCCCAAACAAGGTACATTGCCACTTTGGTATAGGGGGCTACTATAAGGGGCAACAACTACTGGGGTACTATGTAGGGATTTGGGCAGCAAGATGTCGATTTACGTTGCACTTGAACTTCGGCACGTCAGTACAGTTGGGGAAGCAGGGGCCTGGAATGGAATTCCAAAGTCTAGGTGTTCTGGGGAATAAACTACTGGAGTAGAAAGATCTTTTACATCTAGGGATCTCTACAGTGTGGGGGTGGGATTTAGCAGCCTGTCGGGTTTGTCGAGGGTGCTCACGTCAAAAGCCTTGGATATATCTAGAGCTACCGCTCTACCCTCTCTCGCTTTGTCCAGTGAATGGTATATACGTTCAGAGATTACAGTTAGGATGTCTGCTGTTTAACGGGCTTGTCTAAATCTATATTGTTGGTCAATCAGATGTTTGGTATCTGTAAGATGATGGACTAGAGCATGGTTGATTAAGGTCTCAAATATTTTGGCGAAAAGTGGGAGGAGGCTAATGGGGCGATAATTTGATGGGTCAGTTCTTTCGCCAGAATTCTTGGATACTGGTACCCAAGAAGCAGTTTTCCAACAGCCCGGAAAGCAAGATTCATTAAGGCATTTATTGTAGAGTTTGGAGAGAACTGGAGCTATTTCGGCTGAGCACTTTTTAATAGCACAGCTGGGATGAGATCGGGTCCACATGCTTTTGAAGTGTCAAGGTTTTTTATGATAGCATGCACCTGAGCAGGGGTGATTTTCAGATCATCTAGTGTAGCGTCTGTCCGCATAGGAAATTCAGGTAGGGGGTGGTTGTGAGGGTCCAGTGTGGAGTTTGAGGAAAACCGACTGGCAAGCATGTAACCTTCTCGGTTGCTGAGCAAACAACCTCATGATTTATGGTTAGTGGGGGAATTGTTGATTGCCCATTATTTACTACACTGTTGTAGATTTTCCAGAAGTCACGAGTTCCTAGTTTTTGTGCTTCGATGCGTTTTTTAGTGGTTTCCGTAAATTCTCCCTTAGCTGTCGCTATTTCTTTCTTAACGTTACTTCTAGCTTCTATGTACTTCTGTCTGTTTGAACTGGACTTATGTCTGTTAAATCTGCGGTAGGCATGCTGCCTTTGAACAATGGCAGTTGCGCAAGTCCAAGTAAACCATTGGGGAGAGTGGAGCTTGTTATAAAATTTCCGCATGGGAACATGCGTTTTGATTGTAGTTTTGAACCATTCAGTGGTCTCGCTTGCGCAGTGTTCAGCAGGAAGAGAATAAATATTTCCCCATGGGGCATCTCTGATAAGATCTCTGATGGCTTCCCAGTCACCCTTTTTTATAATATCTCGTTAGTTCGTATAATTGAGATTGACAATTTCAATCTCATTTTGGCCTAGACTCTCCTCACTACGTATTAAGACCTCCCCCTAGAAAGAGATTTGCGCGGGCATTACCAGAAACTGTTTAACCCCCGATTTCGATTGAACCGAAGTTGGTCCGCTTTCTTAATCAGGATATTTGAACCTAATATAATTTCACGTAGTTATGAGGTTACAATTACATTTTCATTAACCCAATAAATACAAAATTTCAACGACAAAGCATTTAGCAAATTTTTTGTTTTATTATTAACATAGTCTCCTTCTAGGATTATACACGGATTCCAACTTTTGTCTGATAGTTCGATGCTTTTATATTAGAACGATTTACATTTGATCTTAAAATACGTACGTGTCACTTTCTTATATCATTTTTTTATTTGAGTCAAATTTCTTTCCCTACAACATTCGTTTTATATTGTTTTATTAGTTTTGTCCACTGCTTATTGATTGCCATATAAAAAACGTTGATTCGCCACATAAAGATAAACACAACTAGTAGTATTACACATAGTTTTTCTATATCCTCTTCCCTGGCACAGACTGTCACATTTCCAAACAGTTTCCCAGATCGTCAGGATCAGCAAGTCTCACTTCTGGAACTCTTACTGCTCAATAAAATAGAGTAAATATAATTATCATGTCATGATATACAGGAGTGACATTATCTAAATATGTAAATCTTTACAAAATCAAAAATGCTTAAAGCAGTCAAATATTAAATTAAACACTGCTACTCCAAATCTTGAGGCTCTGCTGTCAAAACTCAACTGCAAAACCCGACTCTCTACTGTCTAAACTCAACTGCAAAACCCGACTCTCTACTGTCTAAACTCAACTATAGAACACGACGCACTGCAAACAACAATTGCTACTCTGACATCCAAATCCAAAATAAACCCTGTCTCTGAAAAATCAGGCTTTTTATATGCAATCGGAAGCATCTTATTTGCATATTAGGTGACAATATGGCAAGCATATACAGAGAAAATGCGGCCATTTTTTTTCTTCTTCTTCATCATTCTTTTTGTCCTTACGAAACTCTGCAGATCGCACTCAAACAAGTATGTACTAACTTTTTAAGTGCTTATTTGCAGAACAATTTATTTTTGCCTTTGGTAGCATTTTAGACCAGAAATTAACATTAATATGAATTCGGAAATCCTAAAATTACCCCCAAATTGAAAATATGTAAATTATGTTTCAAGAAAAAATACCAAATTATAGATTTTAAAAAGTCAGTAACTTTTTTAAATGAGAAACAAGAAGTTACAGTTAAACTCAGATAAATATTTGATATGCTATGTGATCTCAAATAAATATGTGATATGCTATGTGATCTCAAATAAATATGTGATATCCTATGTGATCTCCGATGAAATAAAAACACATTCAATCTTCTTCCTGACTTTAAAGCATGTTGTTATACAACAGTTTCACACATTTTTACGTAGTCTTTTGAATTATTGTTGTGTTCTGCAAAAACTTCTAAGCTCCACCAGTTGGGCAGTAGAGGGCAGACAACGCATCATTGAATACTATGGTCCTCTTCTCCACATTCACAGATGATTGTGTCAGTTGGATAACCCTATCTGGTCCTGGCAACGTTTTCTCTCTCCATTCTTATTTTTAGGCGGCGCTTAAATATGATATTTATTTATTTATATAACGCTTAAATATGATATTTATTTATTTATATAACGCTTAAATATGATATTTATTTATTTATATAACGCTTAAATATGATATTTATTTATTTATATAACGCTTAAATATGATATTTCAATTTATCCAAATTTCGTATATAGTATTATATAGTGTCGTGATTTCAAAAGTTAAATAAAATATTTTTTGGTGTCATTAGCTATAATCGAAACCGAAAGCAAAACTGTAGCATTCCAAGCTGGTGACGTTACCACTATGCTAACGTGACATGCATACGAACTGATTAAAATGTAAAAATTAAAAATAAACTAAAGTGAATGTACAAAATCTTTTTTCAATTTTGACCTATTTTTGACCCCTTAAAACTATTTTAACTGTCCCAGTAAAGAACGGTCCATAAAAATCCCATCATTTGAGGCTCCTAGTGCCGCTCTGCGACTTTTAGTTTCGGAGGAGATACAGTTTGAAAATATGGAGACAGATAAAAATGAAATATAATGTCCCCAGACGTACATCTCCATCGTACAGTATATCGATACACTATGGCTGACTGTGATAGCTTCCGTAAATTTATATCGGATCTACCTCTGTGTTCCATGTTTAAAAAGGATGTGTCGTCTATAATATCAGACCTGACGAAATGGCTAATTGTAGGTATAGACTGCTTTATACCCTCCAAAATATTCCAGCAAAAACCTAACAGCCAGCTGTGATTCTCTCCAGAATATGTTGCTGCCATTGCGCACAGTAATCACTTTTTCCATAGCTACCAACATAACAGATGAAAGCTGCTTTCAGGACTGCCAGCAGCCACTGTAAAGGAGTAATAAAAAACGTGAGAGAGTTGTATACTCAGTCCGTCAAGTCCAAAGTAGCTGAGCAGCGGCTTGGTTCCCACCAGTTTTGACAAATAGCAAACAGAATCCTGAACTTCTGATGACAGTTGGGATAAAGCGTGTGCATTATCCCAACTGTCATCAATGGACGTGAGGTAATCTCATCAGCATCAGACAAAGCCAAACTCTTTGCCAAGAACTTTGCAGCTAATTCTACCCTTTGCGACCAAGGCCGCCAACCTCCAATATTTCCTCCTGTATCAGAAAACACGCTATATGATATACATATATCTGTATGTGATGTTGCCAAGCTAATTAAAGACCTTGATTCCAGTAAAGCAACCGGCCCTGACGGTATTCCAATTATAGTACTCAAAAAACCTCAACCAGAACTAGCGCCCATACTTACAAAACTGTTTAAACGTTGTCTTAAGGAGAATTGCTTCCTATCACCCTGGAAAATCTCATCAATATGCCCTGTATTTAAGAATTCGGGTGATCGCTCATCTCCCTCTCAATACAGGCCAATAAGTCTCCTGTGCGTCATGAGTAAGTTGCTGGAATCTGTGTTAAATACAGAAGTAATCAACCATCTCAGCAAAAATAACCTCCTTAGTGACACACAATATGGTTTCCGTTCTGCTAGATCTACAGCAGATGTGCTTACAGTTATATCTCATAGGATTAGCGAATCTCTCGACGGAGGCAACCTTTCTAGGGCAATTGCTCTTGACATATCTAAGGCATTTGATAGGGTATGGAATAAAGGTTTACTTCACAAGATCTCTAGCTATGGTATCGCTGGAAATGCCTTCTCAATTATTAAATCATTTCTTTCTGACAGATTCATAAGAGTAGTAGTTGATGGGCAAAATGTAGAAGCTCACAGTATTAATGCTGGAGTCCCTCAGGGGTCCATCCTGTGCCCAACTCTTTTCCTGATCTACATCAATGATCTTCCAAATCACATCCTTGCATCATGTGCAGACATTTATGCTGATGACACTACCATCTATGGTAGCACATCTAAGTCAGTAAACGACCAAGTTCTCCCCGATTCTCTCTCCTCTGATCTTGAGCAAGTGGTACAATGGGTAAATGAGTGGCTGGTTACTTTTAATGCATCTAAAACAAAGCTTCTCTCTTTACATCATCGACGTTCTGATCCACATCTGGCATCAGTTGAAATGAATGGCTCTTGTCTTGAGGAGGCCTCAAGTTTTGACAAGCTTCTGGGCTTAACCCTTACTCCTGATCTTAAATGGAACAGGTACATCAAATCTGTTGCAAAGGCCGCTGGAAAAATGGTGTGATCCTTCTATCGATCCAGTAGATATCTCACTGCTGATGCTATTCTCTATCTATATAAGAGCCAGGTACGTCCAAGGATGGAGTACTGTTGCCACATCTGGGCAGCAGCTGCTAGAAAAGACTTGTCCTGCCTTGATAGGGTTCAAAATAGACTTCGTAGTCTCGTAGGAGATATCCTTTTCTCTTCCCTGCAACCTCTATCTCACAGAAGAGACGTTGCGAGTTTGTCTCTGCTGTATCGTTATTTTCATGGAAAGCGTTCAACTGAAGTTCAGTCTATGGTCTCCCCTCGCCAAACTTTCACAAGAAACACTAGCTGAAAACACTATCAATAATTCCCTCCACTCTTCATCTGTGCCTAAACCTAAACGTAGATTCCATGAACAAAGCTTCTTTCTTTGAACTGCACGCCAGTGGAATTGTCTTCCGTTTCCTGCTTTCCAGCAGACTACAATATGGTTGTCTTCAAGTCTAACGTAAACAAGTTCTTGATGAGCCGTCCCACTTGTTAACAAATTTACTAACGATTACTATATTGTCCAAATTCTACTGTATACTCGTTAACCCTTATCCTCGAGTTTCCTCTTGGCCTTGATAGGTGGTGATGCCTATGTAAAAAAAGTATACAGTTATATACACATTAAAACTAGTTTATTCCTGTTTGTTTACAATACGTCATATATGACGCCATCTGCTATGACGTCATATATGACGTATATTTTCAACTTTGTTACACCGTGCATACACAGTAGTAGTCATATATGACGTTATAGCAGATGACGTCATTTATAACGTCATGGCAGAAAATGGGCGATTCCACCGATTTCGATTACCAAAGTATTGAGCGTGTGGCACATTTGTTGATCCTTATTCGATCCCGGGAAACGTCAAGTAACCCGTGCTAGTTGGGAATATCTATTTAATCTTTATATATCTATTGTTGTTCTTCAAAATGAATTAAAAAGCAGCAAATGGTTTAAAAATAAATAAAATAAAATACGCATCAAATGAGCTTGAAAGCCAAACCACAACTCAATATTAGGAAAATAAAACAAATATATATATATATATATATATATATATATATATATATATATATATATATATATATATATATATAGAGAGAGAGAGAGAGAGAGAGAGAGAGAGAAAGAGAAAGAGAAAGAGGGAGAGTGCGTTTTCAGAGATTTATATTAGTATTTAAATTTTTAAGGTGTTTATTTCTCATTTTGTTTTTCATTCGAAGAGTTCCGTATCAAATAAAAAAAAACGAGTATGTGTTGAAATGAAACCTTCTTGCTTCAAATGTCAAGTAAGTAAAATATTTGTTTATTTTCCTAATATTGCGTTGTGATTTGGCTTTCAAGCGCACTTGATGCGTATTTTATTTTATTCAAATTAAATCAACGTTTCTATAATGGAACTCACACCCTTGACGTAAATGTTT
This sequence comes from Euprymna scolopes, assembly GCF_053919585.1. Lineage (NCBI taxonomy): Eukaryota > Metazoa > Mollusca > Cephalopoda > Sepiida > Sepiolidae > Euprymna > Euprymna scolopes. The sequence continues at coordinate 145,701,159 of NC_136494.1, forward strand.
TAAAAGACGAGGGTTATTCCAAAAGTAATGACTCGTCTAATTTTATTCCGCCTGAATGGATCAAATAGGATTGCAAATTGTATTGTTATGATGACTGAAATCATGCATTCGTGATCTCAAAGCTCTATCTCTCTGTTGCAGATATTGACGGTGTGAGATTCTAAGAAAGCAACTCTTATACTGGATGTGCGTCAGAAAAAAAGATGCGTCATTGAATTCTAGATGCAGAAAAATTGAACCGATCAATATTCATCGGCGTTTGTTGAACGTTTACGAAGTCGATGCAGTTAATATTAGCACCGTTCGGAGATGTGTTCGTCGATTTCAGAGTGACGGTATATATCTGAGTGACAAAGCACGCTCCGGATTTTTATGACCGATTATTAAAATTCACGCGGTCATAATATTTACTTTTAAAATCAATAGAGGTCATTCCTATGAAATATTTTTGTTATTCGGGGCTTTTTGTTTTGGTAAGTATTGTGTCCTGATAAATGATGCTTTTGGTTGGACATTTATTTTGGAGCGGACAGAGTGCCTGCGTTCTACAGTTACGTTTTTTATGTAGATACATAAAATAATATATATATACATAAGTGTGTATATATATATATATATATATATATATATATATGTGTGTGTGTGTGTGTGTGTGTGTGTGTGTGTATATAATATTAGGCACCGCCAAAACTGGGGGGGGGGGCAGGTAAGTACTTTTTGACGGACCGTCTTTTTAAAAATCTACCAAAAATTAGGTAATTATCCAATCAATACGAAATTTTCAGCGATTATTAAGAGGAGAATGAACTTTATAACAGTGTACTTATTTTTCATAAACGATATTTTTTTTGCTTACACCCCCCCCTTGTTTTGAGGAGGTTCCAAATATGCTTAAAATAATCATCCGAAACTGAACAAAACATATTGTGTTGTTGTAAGGGACAGGATTATAGATTAAAAAAAAAATTGTTTGCATACCTTATTTTGACGTCTGAATATCAGAACTTCGATTGTGTTTAATTATCCCGCTTTTGAGTTTTGAAGTGTGAAATTCGGTGAATATGTTAAGTAAAATAATTTAAGTTAAGCAAAACAAAGAAATTTTTTAAAAAATATTTATACGAAATAATCCATTTTAAAATCTTTGATAAATAAATTAACAATTTTTTTAGCGAGCCGAATAATGCATGACCATTATTAAACAGGGCATGCTTCGAAGAATCGATACAAAAAAAAACAATTCGATAAATGTTGTGCCCTTTGTGTTAAAAATATCATCATTTTTTCGATCCCGTTTGAAAACGGTTGCCACCTTTTGACAACGGTGGACCAAACACGCTGAAATAATTTTTTTTATTCTGCATTAAATTGCCCCCCCCCCATTTGGGGGAGCCTGGCCCCCACACACATACACATTAAAAACCAAACTGATACAAATGGTCACCCATCTGGTACTGGCCAGCCTCAGCGTTAATAATACATTGAAATTTTCGTCACTGAAAAATAAGGGTTTTTTTACCTGTTTGGTTTTCCGTAGTTTGCTTTTTATCAAGTACAAATGTAAACATTGTAATCAAATCGACGCGAAGTAGCTGGTTGCCTATATGAATAAGTGGAATTATTTGAAATCCAGGTTTATAATATTTTTGCATATTCTCATAGAAAATCACCCTAAATCTTAGTTAGACAACAAATAAACAAATTAATTCTTTCAAACCCCTTTCTTTTTTTTCTTTTTTTAACTATTTGCATACGTTTTTTGTGCAAGACAAAAAAATGTCAATTGTTAACTTTTGGGGAAAATTTAACATTTAAAATTTAATTAAAAATAGTAGAAAAAGTTTTACATTATTCAGCTTTCTATATGATAAAATTCAGGGTTTTATCTTTCTGGAAAAAAAATTTACTCAGAAATAATGGATTTTAATAAATGTAATTTCGTTTTAAAAAACAACAACAACTTGATTTATCGGTCATTTTTGGCGGTGTCTATATAATATAAAGCTGAATATGTGTGTGTGTGTGTGTGTGTGTGTGTGTGTGTGTGTGTGTGTGTGTGTGCCATGTCACGAATAGGCTCCTATATCGTTGATTATTTTTAAAAACTGATTACATATAATGATAGAAGATGTATCGAGACACAGGAATGGGTATGTTTGATCTGGCAGAACGGTGGTTCATTAAAATTGTGGGGTCTGCGTTCGCGCCTGGCCCATCTCGCCAATCTTTTACGAAAAACACCCGTCTAGCTGAAGCCACTGTCAAAAATTTCCCCCACTCTCTATCTGTGCCTAAATCAAAACGTAGATTCCATGAACACAGCTTCTTTCTAAGAACAGCACGCCAGTGGAACTCTGTTCCCTCTGCCTGTTTCCCACCTGACTACAACTTGGATGTCTTCAAGTCCAACGTAAACAAGTTCCTGATGGGCCGCCCCTTAAGTAGACGCTTTATGAAATCTCAACACTAACGTACAACGTACTGTACATGCAATAACCCTTATCCCTGAGTGGCTTCCGGGCCTTGATAAGTGGTGACCTCCTTGTAAAAAAAATTTTTTTTTTTAACTTTTACAAGTGTTTTTGATGTAGATGTACATAATATTACTTTGATAAGTATGTTTTAACTTCAATATGGATGGCCTCTATAGAATGGAAATAGGCACAAACTTTAATAAAGACTTTTCATATCTATCTGTGTAAGTATACTTTGATAATTGTTTCAGTTTGAAGAAATATGGTATAATAAAATTATGGGGTGTTCGTTCGCACCTGCCCTCCATAGAATAGAAATATGTCACAAAGTTTAACAAGGTTTTTTAATATAGATCCGCAGAATATTGTGATAAGTGTTTCAGTGTGAACAGGTATGGTATAATAAATTATGGGGTTTATCTATTTTATTTTTACTTTCGTCATATTTTGCTTTGGTTTTGATACCTCCGAATTCGAAGCTATCTCTTTACAACCCTTCCTTTTCATAACCTATAATACTTTCATAAATCAGAGTCCATTTTCTGTAGGCTGTTTTGGAACCCAGTCAACGACGGGTACTTTTGCTAGTATATATATATATATATATATATATATATATATATATATATATATATTTAATTTTCCTAGTTCCAATGGTTAAGTTTTCTCAGTTTGTATCTATTACTTTTCAAAAGGTATCCATTACAATATCGTTTCGTATTGCAACTAACAAGTCTGCAAAAGTATGTTATTGCTGCATATTTAATCATATACTCATCGGATGTTTACCTTAAAATAAAAAAAAGACACTATTGTGGACAACTTAGATGGTTCATGCAACCGACATTCTCGGGAATTAAATTTTGTAAATTAAAAATTTACGGCAAATTTATTATTCGAGAAGTAATACAGTTAAAAGTACAATTTGTGATCTGAAATTATTTTAAACTTTCATCGAATTATATGAATTTATCTATCTATCTATCTATCTATCTATCTATCTATCTATATATATATATATATATATATTGAGAGAGAGAAAGAGAGAGAGAGAAAGAAAGAGAGAGAGAGAGAAAGAGGGAGAGTGTGTTTTCAGAGATTTATAATAGCATTTAAATTTTGCTGGTGTTTATTTCTCATTTGTTTTACATTTGAAGAGTTCGGTATCAAATCAAAACAAAAAACAAAAAAAAAAAACGACTATGTGTGGAAATGAACCTTCTTAAGCAAATTGAAAAAATATGATTATCCCAGACGAAGTTGTTAATAAAAAAATGATAATTATCGATGAACCTCGTTGTCAGAATAATATAAGTAATACAAATGATCAATTTTCATCTAAAAATATTCGAAACAAAATTCCTTCGATTTTGTACTTTCATGACAGAAAATAAATACCAAAATGGCCGCAACCAAAGGATTTATGTGCGCAAATATTACATTTTTTTCTGCTGGCGAATTGATATTTTCGTCTTTTTCCCTTTTCTTCTCTCTTTCTAGTTTTCTTTTTTTTTTAATTTCGTCTTTCATAATTGATGTTATTACTTTTTTCTTTTATTATTTTTTCCCTTCATTTTTTTCTTTCTTTACTTCCGTTTTCTTCTTTCTTTTCCTTTTCATTCATTTCGTCTCACGTTTTTGTCTTTTCCTTCATTATTTTCTTACGTGTCTTTTATTGTTCTTCCTGTCAATCTTTCTTCTATTTATCTTTCTTCCACCATTTTGTTTGCATTCTTAGCTTTCTATCTTTTTTCACTTGTTTCAGGAGGAGGGGGAACTTTTTACTTTTGTATTGTTCTTGTTCACCCTTACTCCCTTTTTTTCTATCATATTATTCCCTTAGTTTCTTTTACTACAGCCCCTCTTTCTTTCTCCTGGACATTCTCGTTCTTTCTCTAATCGGCCGTTGTAATTCATGGTCATAAGAAATTGTTACCGCTCCTTAAACGACACCTGGCAACAGCTCCGTCTCCAACTCATTCGTGTGTCCTTGCACAGAGGAATGGGCCACCTGTCACCGAAATGCCACAAAGCAACACCAGTCCAACGCGCGACGTTTTCAATGCAACGTGGTCATTACACCCCCGTCCCACTATTACGAACACAAAAATGAAACATGGATTTCGCTACGTTTAATAAAATGGACGTTCACCTCGAATGAGGCATCGCTGATCTTACTTTCATTTGCCCACGTGGGAATTTCTGGCGAAAACAGACTTTCTCAAAATATTATGACTACCACTATTATTATTATTATTATTATTATTATTATTATTATTATTATTATTATTATTATTATTATTCACATTTTGTGTCTGACTGTTGGTATTGCTGATTTCATACTAATAGGCGGATTATAACAAATGAACACATGCTATCAACACCTTTTCTCAGTTTTACAGCACTTTCCGCAATATTCTAGCGGTTTTTAACATTATTATTACTATTGGCTCACATGGAGCTTTCACACAAGACAACAAAAGATCTGATTCGAGACCTGTGGTGTTTTCTGGAAGCTGAGTGAAAATAAGTCTCCCCAGACGTCCAGTTCTCTCCACTTCCTTCGATAGCATTTGCAAATAAATTTGCGTCATCAAAACAACCTCTTACCATTGATTTCTCGCTGGCAGTGCCCATTGGTCTATACTAGAATTTGAGTGGCACTAATCTCCTCAAGGCCCAGTTCTCTTCGCGCTTGTCCAGCGGATGTCTGGTCAGCGATCTCTCCTCGGTCTTTCCACCCTCCTTGACTCTTCTCGGCTCTTTGGTATCATTTTTCTTTGGGGGGGGGCGGTGATGAGACAATGGAAGGGGATGCATGATGAGGGCGTAGAACTTGTAGATATGCAGTTACGGTGTTTTTATTCCTTGTAACGCTTCTTCGTTATATTGTATTCTTTATTATTCTCTGCATTCAAGTGTTTTCCTTTATATTTCAGCAGTTTTCATTATCGTTAGTCGTTGTATTCTTGCAGCTATTCTCCTGCTTCCAATTTCTGACATTTCTTTTTCAAAGTTTTTCGAAATTCTTCCTAGTGCTCCTACTATTATCGGTATTATTTTGATTTTCTTCATCATCCAAATCCCTTTTAACTCTTTGGCTAGTTCTGTGTATTTGCTTCGTTTCTCCTTTTCTTTCATGCTCACCCTGTGGTCAGCTGGGACAGCAAAGTCTACGATTTGACAGGATTTTTCTTTCTTGTTAATCATTACGATGTCTGGTCTTCTTGCTTGGATCGGTTTGTCTGTTTATATACCCATGTCCCATAGGATTTTGTGGTTCTCGTTTTCGAGTGCTGTAGCGGGTTTATCCTTGTACCAGTGGTCTGTGCGTTCGAAATGCAGCCGTCCCCACTTGGTCATGCCTGTTTTTGTATTCCTTTATTCTTTTGTTGTTTTGTATTCGTTTTGGGCCAGTTTGCTGCATTCACTTACTATATGATTTATTGTTTCGTCTCTTTGTCCACATAGTCTGCATTTGCTGTTTTCTTGTGTTTTATCGATCTTTGCTTTGATATGGTTGGTTCTTATCGAGTTATCTTGTGCTGCAGTTATTAGAGAGTCAGTTTCTCGGTTTATATGTCCTTTTCGCATCCATGTCCGGGTGTTTTCATTATTCTCATCTTTTGTCATTCTTATGAATCTTCCGTGAAGTTATTTCTCTTCCCATTTTTCTTTTCTCGTTTTGTCATCTGTCTCTCTGTTTTCTGTTTTGTTGTTTTTTTCAGTGTCTCTCGCTGCAATAATTATCCTTTCAGTATTTTGCATTATGTATTTTTCTAGTTCTTTTCGTGTCCTTCACACAGTCTTCTATACAGATCAGCTCTCTCCCACCGTCTTTCTTTTTCATGTCTGTCAATATCGTCCTTTGAGCGCAGTGCACTATGCATGGTCATGAGTTTCCTGGTATTCTGGTTGAGCTGTCTCAGTTCTTCTTTTGTCCGCCCTATAAACGGTCCAGAATATCTTATTAGTGATACTGCCCATGTATTTATACCTTTTATTAGATTTCTGCTATATAATTTCGTTTCCAGGAGTTTTCTTGTTCTCCTGATATATTCGTTTCCAATTTTCTCTTTCATTTCTGTTGCTTTGATGGTGTCCGCTTCCAGAATTCCCAAGTATTTATAGTTGGCTTGTTCCCCTAGTGCTCTCATTTCTGTTTGGTTGAGTAGTTCCATGCCTTCTGTCGTTTCCAGTTTTCCCTTTCTTATAACTAGTTGTGCGCACTTTTCCATTCCAAATTCCATTTGCATATCTTGGCTGAAGATCTTGGTAGTTTTAATTAGTGTCTCACGCTCCTTTTATGTCCTTGTAAAAAGTTTCAAATCGTCCATGTACATCAGGTGGTTCATTTTTTCCTCTGTATTGGAGAACTTGTATCCGGCTTGGCACTTTCTCAGAATACTATTCAAGGGCATCATGGCTATGATGAACAGTAATGGTGATAGTGAGTATTCTTGGAAGATGCTTCTTTGTATGTTAATTTCTGTTATGTGTTGTCCATCAGCTGTCAATTCCAGTTTCCATGTTTTCATTGCATTTTCTATTACATTGGTGATCTCGCTTGGTATTTTATACATTTTAGGCATTCTATTATCCATGCTTGGGGGATCCTGTCGTACGCTTTTTTAGTCGATCCATGCCATGGCTAAACCCTTTCTCCTCCTTTTTACCTCCATTTGGATCTTTTTATCTATATATAGCAGATCATGTGTTTCTCTTTTTTCCTTTTTGGCATCCTTTCTGTTCCTCGGAGATGAGTCCACGATTATTGAGGGAGTGATAGATTTGTTCCCTCAGTTGTGCTATCAGTATCTTCTACATAGTAGGTAAGCACGTGATCGACCTATAATTGCTAGGAACGGTTCCTTTCTGTAGCAGTGTGGTTCACCCTTTTTTTCATCCAGTCTGGCACGCTTGCTTCCTGTATACATCTTCTCAGGTTTTTGGCTAGACTTTCGTGTAAGGGTGTGAATTTTTTGAACAAGTATGCATATATCCCGTCATGCCCTGGTGCTCTCCAGTTTGCCATTTTTCCTATGGTTTTCTTTAGGGGTTCCTTTCTGATTTCATTCACTGTTCCTTCTTCTATTTGTTGTAACTCTTCTTCCATGTAATAGTTGTGGTAGTGGAGGAGAAAGGTCGGGAGGGGATCTTTAACCTTGGTGGGGAACCCTTCTAGAGATGATGTCTCGGTGGTGGTGTAACCTAAAATTCACTAATCCCATTTATGGGAGAATGTCAAATTGAAATATTGAAAATAACGACGTGAATGAGGCTGGAACATCTTGCGAAGGTCTCATGTCTGGTAGGTGTCCGACTAGGTGTATCAGAATTTCTTGGGAATTTTTGACAACTCTAATACAAAACTGCGAATGAAGTATAAAAAAAACTCGTAATTTCTCCGTTTAAAGTGGGTTGTTTATTTTCTTTATGGAATATACTTCCAAAATAAACTATTAAAGTTGTTTAAAAAATAATGTTTCTAGCATTTTTTATTAAAAAGAAACAAAGTGCATGCGCGCGTTCATGCAGCCATTTTTTACGTAATGAAATCAATTGAATTTTACGAGTTAATTTCTTTTCAATTTTTAAAATTTTAAAATCTATCAAAGTTTTTCTATTGGTTCAATTGTTAAGATATTTTCAGGGTCAATGTGAAATTTTATGTTGTTTCCAATAAACCGAATATAATATTCTAGACAAGCGTTTTGTTTTAATTCACCCCCCATTTTGAAATGTCTATTAAAATGAAAATAATTAATTTTCTCACCTTAAATTTATAATTTTGTTATATTGTTCAGAAAATTTCTTAGAATTACGACAATTTTTTTTCTATTTCATTCAATGTTGTTTTTTTTTAGATATTAAAAAAAAATTCACTTCGTAAAGAGAAATAAAATATGTTAAATCAAAAACTCATGTATTTCTTTAAGAGAACGAACAAAATAATCGGCATCATGAACAGAGAAATGAAGGAGAAAGTCAGGAAGGAGTATCTTAGAAGAGTGAAACTAATTGCAAAGTCGAAACTGTATGGAGGAAACCTAATGAAAGCAGTGAATGCATGGGCAGTCAGTGTTTTGAGATACAGTGTGGGAATTTTAGAATGGTCTGACAAGGATTTGCATGCCATGGATATCAAAACAAGAAAAGTTTTAGCAATGTTTGGTATATTTCACATTTGAAGTAACGTAGCAAGGCTGTATCAAAAGAGGAAAGATGGTGGGAGACGATTGAAAAGTGTAAAAGATTGTGTTAGAACCGAGGAAATGTCGTTGAAGGAACACGTGGTTAGAAGTGAGGAGTGGATGCTTAAGGTTGTGGCCAATGAAGTGGAGGTATGTGAGACCCAGGCTGATTATGTGAAACGTATGGATAGAGAAAGGGCAGAGGCGCTGGTTAGGAAGAAACTGCATGAAAGGTTCTTCCATAATATTGCAGAAGTGGCTGATGAAAGATCATGGCAATGGTTTAGAGCTGGGTATCTGGCTAAGAGTACTGAAGCTTTTGTTTTTGCAGCTCAATAGCAGACATTAGGAACACGATTGTTCAAAAAAGTGGTTCTAGGAGAGGAAGTTGCTGCAGAATGTCGGATTTGTGGTAAAACCTTAGAGTCAATTGCGCACCTTGCAGCTGGGTGTAGTGGATTGGCCCAGAGAGAATACCGCAAAAGACACGATTGTATGGGACTGCGGATATATTGGGAGGTGTGTAATGAGGTTGTATTGTTGTTGTTGTTGTTATTATTATTATTATTATTATTATTATTATTATTATTATTATTATTATTATTATTCACCAAAAGTAGTCACACTAATCGTTACCAAAGGTTTCTCTTTGAGAACAACATCTGGCATTCTCTGGAGTGACAAAAAGTTTCCTCATATTTCCAGTACTCTCCACCTCTTTCCATAACCATTGCAAATGAATTTATGTTATCATAACAGCCGGTTACCATTGATTTCTCGTTGGCGGCGACTATTCGCTGGAATTTGGGTGACAAAAAGCCAGCCAAGGTCCCAGTTCTCTTTGCACTCATCCAGCGGCTGGTGCTTTCTCTCCTTTGACCATCCTAGCTTATTTGGTGTGGCGTCAGTTTTTAGTGACATATACAGGAAAAGGGGGGTAGTAGGGGCGCAGGGAGTTAACTTAGAATTATACAGTTCCAGTTTTCATGATTCCATGTGATGTTCCTTTGTTTTACATCCATAGCATTTCCTGTATGTTCGCTATGTGCCTCTATGTGATGTGTGTGTGTCTCATTCTTTTTTTTTTTAAGTTTTTCGGTATTGTTCCTAGTGCTTCTACTATCAGTGGTGTTATCTTCATCTTCCATATCTCTTTGGGCTCTTTGGCCAGTTCCGTGTATTTGTTCTGCTTCTCTGTTTCTTTGATCTTCACGTTGTGGTCTGTTGGAACAACTACAGATATGATTCTGTATAAAAACAAAAATTAAGGAATTATCTTATTTATGTTTTAATGATTTTTTTCAACAGAAGAAAAACTATTTAGCCCCTTCCACTCCCGAAAATTTAGAAAATGTTCACGATTAGAAATAAGTTATGCTTATTTTATTTGCGGAATGTTATCCTCATCTTCATAGTTGTTGTTTCACCACGTTTCGACTAATCCATCCCCTGGCCTTCTTCAGGTGGTTAACCGTGACGAGATAAGAATGCCGAGTCTTGTGACTGTATCCTCAGCAATAATTGCCTTGCATAGTTGTTGTCTCACCACGTTTTGGCCAACTGATCCTCTGGCCTGCTCAATGCTCACCTGAAACCATAGAGAAGGCCAGAGGATGAGTTGGCCGTAACGTGGTGAAACAATAAGAACTATGAAGACGAGAATAACAGTCCGCAAAAAAATAAATAAAATAAAATAAGACACAAGGTATGAAGCCTCATCTCAAAGAATTAAAAATAAAATAAAAAATAAGAAATAGTATCATGGCAAGAAATTATTGATTTTGCGTGAAATTTTTTACAAAATTAATCTCCCATTCTAAAGTTTTAAATATTAGTGCGAGTTTTTTTATGTTTTCAATTTGTAAATTTAAAATCGCCTAAAAAGTAGAATATCGTGTAGGATGGAAGTGAATCAGGATTGATGGCTTCGATATTACAGAATTTATGATTTGTGTAAAGCTTTGTTATGTGTGTCCACTTTTCTTGGCAATCTGACGATACAACATTTCGTTTCTACAAAACACGTGCAAGGACTTATGATGTAACAGATAAAGTACTGCGTCAAATGTAGTTGTGACACTCTTTTGGTGGTTGACGGTTCAATACTCAGTGCAGGTAATACTAATATATATTAAATAAAGAGTTCCGTTCGAAATTTCATGCAGGTTCACGAGTTTGACAAGATACACCTGAAGAAGGTCGGGAATAACATCAACCGAAACTCAAGATGAGAATAATAATACGAATAATCTAACATTATGTTTTTCCGTCTTATAAAATGTGAAAAAAGCTTATGTAGTTAAAATTATGTAGTTTTATCTTAGAGTATATAAAACTTTTTGTATTTTTTTATGTCGCATTCTGTCATTCTAGTAAAAAGTTTTTATGCTTCAAGTTAACAATGTTACATGATAAAGGGCTGTCCTCTTTTTCATGTAAGTAAAAAAAGGGAATTAGTTAAATGTAAATATGAAATAGGATAGTCAAGGATTCGAACTTGCGAAGCTAGATTTGGAATTGAAGATTCCAATCATAAGTTAAAATAAATACAGAATGTTATTGAAATAAGGAATTGCAATTGTTTAGTTTACATATCTGTATATGGAAAAGGAATGTAATAATGAAATTTGTTTCTGTGAAAATTAAAATAAGGAATTTAATCGTCAATTGAAATTGTAAACATGTTATTTGAAAAATAGGTTACTGAACTCAGGTCATGTCAAGTTTGGCAACGTGACGCATTTCATCCAACGTGCTTTATGGGCACACGTTTAATCATGCGATGACGTGACGAGTTCTCAATATAGATAGAGTTTTTAGATGCAGTCTGGGAGAAAGAGGAGAGAAGAGCCTAGAGAGACATGCTGACACCAAACCTTGGAAGCGGAGGTTAGAGAAGAAAAAGGCATGTAAAGAAACTTTGAATTCCTCAAGCGAAATCATGGGCCGATCATGAAATAAAGGACGTCATCATCTTTGTGTATCTGCGTCTTCGTGTTGTGATTCAACAGAAGAGGTATTGTCCATTTGTATTATAAGACTTTGTGAAAATCATCATCTCAAAAATAGGTAAGAAATATATGTATCAATATTTATAGAAACACTCCCGTTCATACAGAACTGTCTCTCTCTTTATATGTATCCTGTCTCTCATATATACAGAACTGTCTGTCTCTTTATATATACCTGTGTATGTCTCCAATATGCTATCTCTTACAAACATGAATATCTTAAGACTCTAATCTCTCACTAAGACGCTCCTAAGACTTTCTAATACTAAGACGAACAACAATACAGAATGTACGTTCTAATAATAACACCCACCACGTAACAACAATATCTTCAAATATTTATTCATGCAGTTCATTTATTTATTCATTGCGTATGAATCAGATTATTCTATTGTTGGTATTCGTTTCCTCGATATATTTCTAGTTAGGATTCTTTCTAAAGAGGCATTGGGTAGATACAGGAGGAATTACGTGAAGGTTGACAACGTTCTACTTGAATATGTTACTGTGGAATGAACTAAGTTCGAACTTGGGATAATGTATTCGTCATTTGCAAAATGCCGACCATAATTAGGATTGCTGTTATATTATAAAAACTACATTTCTTAGTGTTACAATTAATCGAGACGTTCAGAGTAATAACAGGCCATCATCCAAGGTATTACCTTTTCCTTTAAAAATGGGATGGGTTTATTGCCTGGCGTCTGATGCGCTCTTATCCGTGAAGGGAATGTCGACCGACATGGATACATTTGGGCGGAATTGATTTTGAACTGTATTTACTCAATATATTTGTATTTAACGATTTCGTTAAGCCAACATTGCGTTTCTGTTTTCTTATAATTTCGTGTTTTCTCTCGAATTAAGGTTTATTAAACCTATGTTCTTCATTTATGTCAAATATTACTTTCCTTCCAGTGTTTGTTGCCGGCAAAAGATATTACCTCCACGTAAGTATCTTGATGTGAAGATGTCCTTTCATATTTATGAAATTATATTAAAGTTCTAATGTTATTTAAAAAATTAATAATTACACATTGCTAACATTAATATTTATACGTAAATCGATAAAAATATTAGTGTCAATCCGTAAATATCCTTTATCGTTAATGATATTTAAACCATGTTTCTGGATGTAAGTTGAATTTATATCTCTACTTATTTATAAAAAACACTTTGCGTGTGAGAAAGAAAAAGGGGAAGTTCCTTATGGAATCTGAAACAGTGTCTGGGAATGTTTTTAGGTAGGTTTTCTGTCGGAATACCCCCGATAAGTAATCGAAATTACATTACAAAAGGAAGAGTCTGATTTTGACCATAGTTAACATCACAAGTACATTAAAAAGTTTTATCATCACACAAGCAGAAGAGTCCGGCGTATAAAATCAACAGTAGGTTAAGACTATGGTGGGTTCAAGATGAAGGTTTCTATTTAGAACACAATCGAACCATGATACTTGACTTTTGCATTTTTTATTGTAATTTAAACCATTATATAAAAAAATTTCATAAAATTAACAGTAGGTTAAGACTATGGTGGGTTCAAGATGAAGGTTTCTATTTAGAACACAATCGAACCATGATACTTGACTTTTGCATTTTTTATTGTAATTTAAGCCATTATATAAAAAAATTTCATAAAATTAACAGTAGGTTAAGACTATGGTGGGTTCAAGATGAAGGTTTCTATTTAGAACACAATCGAACCATGATACTTGACTTTTGCATTTTTTATTGTAATTTAAGCCATTATATAAAAAAATTTCATAAAATTAACAGTAGGTTGACATAAGTAGGCAATCAATCGATTTGATTGAAAAATGGCGATATATTTTATCTGATTCTAATAAGTTCAAAGAGAACATAGAAGTGTCTAGATTAGGCTGTGATATAATATACCAGATTGAAGGTTTGTGTACTATACTGATAGATATTTGAAATAAATTAAATGTATTCTGTTTTTATTTTCATTGTATGTTATTTTATATTTTATACTATTAACTTTTTTTACATGGTACTCACCATTTATCAAAGCCCGAAAGCCACTCGGGGATAAGGGTTATTGCGTGTACAGTAATCAATGGGATAGTATCATAGTAATCGTTAGTATTGGAGATTTGAAAAAGTGTCTTACTTAAGGGGCAGTTCATCAGGAATTTGTTTATGTTGGACTTGAAGACATCCAAGTTGTAGTCAGGTTGGAAACAGGCAAACGGAAAAGAGTCCCACAGGCGTGCACTTCTAAGAAAGAAGCTTTGTTCATGGAATCTGCGCTTGGATTTAGGCACAGATAAAGAGTAGGAAAAATTACTGATAGTGGTTTCAGCTAGACGGGTGTTTATCATGAAAGATTGGCGAGGGAGACCAGAGATTGGAGCTAACGATAAAACAAAGACAAGCTCGCAACGTCTCTTCTGTGGAAGAGGGGTTGCAGGGAAGAGAAAGGGGAATCACTCACTAAGCCAAAAAGTCTATTTTGTACTCTGTCAAGGCAGGATAGGCTTTATTTAGCAGTTCCTGCCCAGATGTGGCAGCAGTACTCCATCCTTGTTACTTGTTTCATTTTTATAATCAAAATACGCACTTTGATATGAAATATATGACCTTAAAAATTAAATCGCTCATAAAAATATTAAGGTGAAATAATATTTGGTGATATTGCACCTTCTACGTTCTTTTAATTAATTATTCCATAATTGATTGAACTAAATTAATCAGCTAAAATTGGATCATGCAAGTCCTCATTGTTTCACACGTAAAAAAATGAAAGAAATAATCGATGTAATTGAAATGCACTCAATAAAATGAAAATCTATTTTAAGTTGTAATTTGTACTGTTTAATTTCTTAAATGTGTGTAGAATTAGTTGCTACTTATTAATGAGGCTGTTTTGCATTAAACATATACTAATGTAAACAGAAGTCGGTTAGAAAGAAATACTCGATATAAATTTATATATTTCTGATTAATAATTTATCTTTTGTGCTTCATAGGTTTCCACTCTACAAAGGCATTTGTATGTGCGGTCGTATGTCCAACTAAAAGTCAAAAACTACTAAATAAACACCCTAAAAGTTGTTATATTCTTGATTAGCATTGCCTTGAATTAATGATATCTAAAATTTAAAAAATAATTATTCACTCTTTGGGGGTCAGCTGGGTCAGATTTTGCCAGGAAATTCGGTTTTTCAGCCATTTCTAATGTTATCTACTATTGTGTAAAATAAACTTTGTGTTTATTTGTGAGTTCGTTCCCTATTAACTCGGAAATGCTGGGCCGATTTTGAAAGATTTTCACACTCGGAAATGCTGGGCCGATTTTGAAAGATTTTCACACGAAAATATTTGATGTATCTGGAAGTGTTCTTACTTAGGTTTTTTTTATAGGAATGTGTCTGATAAGTATCGATAATCGATAATCGAAAGCATCCGATTAAAGAAGGAAGTTCGATTTTGACCAAAATTAACACGTTTATTCAACTTAACATCGCAAGTACATTCGAGAAGTTTTATCACCGCACAAGCAGAAAGGTAAAGCCTATAAAATCAACTGGGAATTCTTTGATACTACAGAGGAGCGTCCAGAATGGATTTTTCTGTTTAAAGAATAATTGAACCATGACACTTGACTTTTGTACGTTTAACTTTAATTCGGGTCATTGTGTAAAAATAATTACATAAAATAAACAGTTGCTTCTTTGATAAGACAGGAGCGCGTTCAAAATAAATGTTTCTGTTCAGAGCATAAGTGAACTATGCTGCTTGACATTTAAATTTCAAGTGAAGCCATTTCTTACAGACAATTTTATAAAAATAATAGTAAATTCTCTACAGTGCAATCTAAACTATAATGTATTGTAAACTATATCACTGTGTGGAAAGGCATGTGAAGCTTCCTCCCAATACAATGCGAGGGGCTCTGTAACTAAAGCAAACAATCGATCGATTTGATTAAAAAATGGGTGATTTCACTGATTTCGATGACAATAAATGTATGGGAGGGTAGAGCATTTGTTGATCCTCATTCAATCCTGGACAACGTCGGGTCTCCCTGCTAACCTATTATATAAAGCAGGGGTGAGTGGCTTAAATTAATTTTATAGATTAAAACAAGAGAGAGGAATGGGCAGAGGTAAAAAAAGGGTGGTGGAAGAGATGGATGTGAAAAACGGGAAAGAAAGAGAGACAGATTGAGAGAGATAGAAAGATGGAAGTTTTGATATAAACATCTTACGCATAATGAAACACCATCCAGCATAATAGAAATAAAAACAAAATTCGATCTCTTAAAAACAATTTAATTATCAACATGAAAAGTAAGTGTTTTGTGTATGAAATCATTATTATATTTAATCACTTTCTATTGTATAGTTTTACTAGTATTTCAGTCCAGCGTTGCCCGGGTGTTTGGAGGTGTATGTTGAGTAAAAAAAATACAAACGGTCATTTATTTTAAAACTTTAACCCCTATTATGACCCCTTAACATTTATTGTTTGGGGCTCAAACCAAGTTATTAAGTTAGATCCCTGTCCAAGGACCCTATATCTAAAATTTCAAGTGTTTAGACCCAAAATTGTCGGAGGAGTTTGGTAGAGTTCTCAAATGTCAAATCATTGAACTTTGACCCCTTAATATCCAAATTTCTGTCCAAAAGCCGATCACATCGATATTCCTAAATCTCAGTACCCATTATATCAAATTTCGAGTCTGTAGAATAAAAATTGACAGAGTTATTGCGTAGGGAAAATGTACACGCACAGACAGACACACAGATACGCAGACACGTTCACTTTTATAGATAGATAGATAGATAGATAGATAGATAGATATGGAAACAGTTTTGTTTTCGTATTATTTTGCAAAACAGTAAAATATTAACGATACACACGGTGACGCTTTCATATTAAAAAACTATCTGACAAATATACCCAGTAAACCAAGTGTAAGAAATTCGAACAATTGCACTTAAAGGGAAGGTTAGAATCTTTCAAAGATTTCTCGGTTGAAAAAAAAAAGAACAACGGACATTGTATGTTTTTAGACACTAAAATTTTCAGCGTCTGGTAAATTTAAAAATTATAAAAATTTAATAAAAAAAATCATCTTTACGCATTCATCAAAAATGTCTCGCATTTGTATACGTTTCTTTACATTAGTACGCATTTAAGATTGTTGATTGAGTATGTTTGTGTGTTTGTACCTCGAAATTAACCGTTTTCTTGCAGTAAGAGTAACGCATTAAAACACTTTTATTCATTTCATATGAAAACAATCCAAATAAATAAACCGAGGACAGTTATGCTTTTCCTATGCAATAAGACTAATTTGTTATCGGTCGAAAATCGCGGATGACTTTTAGGACTTTAAATGGATGATACAATATTTCAAAATTTAGTTTTAAAAAGCGAAACGCAAATGGCAAGGTTTTAACTGTTGTCGAAGCAAGTGTTTCTTCTAATTCCATATTTTCGTCACAAAACATCAAGACACGGCTCTTGCTAGTATATGTTTTCTTTATAAAGAAGAAAATAAAGTCATTTCCCCTTTTCTAACGAAAAAATATAGACATGAAAAAAATATCAATTTCTGGTGTGTATTTTTGGGAGATATTAGTTTGATTCTTTCACGTTCAAAAATCTTTCCGTTTTCCCTCGACTGTACAGCTTCTCCTAACAGTGTGATCTACACAGGAAGTCAAAACTCTTCTACTTTAACAGTTTCTCTCCATATGACTGCTAGACTTTGGAATTCCCCTCCGGGTTCCGGCTTCCCTGGCTGCACTGACCTGCAGAAGTTCAAGAGTAATGTAAACAGACACCTTACAGCTCAACTCTCAGCATAATACCCCTGCAAATTATGTCTCAGATAGTAACCATCTACACCAAAGTGGAACTCTGCCTCGTTTGTGGTAAAAAAAAAAGGTATTCCCTTTTACCGGATGATAATATAGGGTCAACATGATGCCTGTTCTACTTAACCACTTAACCATTGTGTTTGTTTGTTTTTTTGTTTGTTTTGTTTGGGGGGGGGGTTATCATGGTTGCACAAAAATGTGCAGATACAAAAATATCGATTAATATGGTTCTTTTCTTTTTTGTTTATTGAATGAGATGTTTTCTTCTTTTCTTCTTTGCCATTTGTTTACTTTATTGATTAAGACGTTTTCTTCATTTTGATTTTATTGTACGGCATAATCACGTTGACACGCCAGTTCTCGTCACATCTCCGAAGTTAAGCAACATTGATCCTGGTCAGTACCAAATCGGTGACCAATTTGGGAAATTTCAGGCGCTGTATGTAGGAGGACGTCGACCCCTCCCGGCGAGTCTTGCAAAAACCTAACGTCGTCATCTCCTCTAACAAGGATAAATTATTGCTACTGGGAACCGCTTGTGAATTTCATATTCTCATGGAACTTCCTTCTTTGGAGGAAGCCGGTTAAACCCGCATAGGGTTAATGCCGTTTGCATTTTTTAAAATAATTATTTTAACACATTTAAACGTTTTAGATTCAGACGTTTTTCTTTCGTTCGTTGTGTTTGTCTTCTTAAATTTTGCTGATTTTAACGTTTTCTACTTTTTTAAATTTTTCTTTCTATTTCATTTTTCACACATTGAAAGGTGACCAACATTTTAATTAATCATTTTTAAATAATGTTTCGTAGCTTAAATTAGTGACACTATTCAAGAGAGAACTGACTCCTAAGCGTTGCCAATTTCTTTGGACGAAGATAGGTTTATCACTTGAATCGTTCTTATATGTGAAAAATTATCGACGGCACGAGCAGGATTTACTTGTCAATATACATCATGCTGCAGCAGTCCCAAGTTCATTGGGCGGATCATATATGCGACATATCAGATTCAAGACTCCCAAAACAGTTCCTTTACGGTGAGTTGACCAAAGGAAAAAGAACCGTAAGCGAAGCGAACACCAGAAACGGTTCAAAGGTGGACAGTTTGGTTTGTGTTCCAACTGGCGGGGAAATCTAGCTTAAGCCATGTTCTTAGCGTATCACAAGCTAAAAAGAGGCTATAATCGCTGAATTTGCATGTATTGAAGAACGCAAGAGGAAAAGACAGAGTAGTCAGCACCTCTGGAACAGAATCATCCTACAGGTGTCCTACATACGAGAGATATTTCAGAGCTCGGATCGGAATAACGAGCCATGTATGAACCCACGGAACAATTACATGATCACGTTTGTTCCGTTCGCTGTTTTGAGGAATCTGGTGTTTTCTGGGGTTATCGACCGGCACAATCAAGACTTACTTGTCAATATACACCATGCTGCAGCAGTGTCAGATTCATTGGGTCGATCATATATACCACATATCAGATTCAAGACTCCTAAAACAGTTCCTTTACGGTGAGTTATTCAAAGGAAAAAGAACCGTAAGCGGACTGCAGAAACGATTCAAGGGCAGACAGTTTGGTTTGTATTCTAACTCGAGGACAGATGTTTTTGGCGTACTACAAACCACAAAGAGGCTATAATTTCTGATCTGCACGCATTGAAAAACACAAAAGGAAATATACTATCAGAAAAGACAAAACAGTCAACACCTCTGCTACAAAATCATCCCACTTGTGTCCTACATGCGAGATATACTTTAGAGCTCGTATCGGACTGGCAACACATCTACGAACCCACAAAATAATTGCATGATCACGGTAATCATCGCATTCGAAAACCATCCTCATTCGGGTGAAATTTACGTTTATTAATTGCATAGACTATAAATTTACTATTGCCGGTTGCGGCGAGTTCACAACATTTTCATTTAATTGGGAGAATTAGAATTGCTGTTAGTATACAAAGAAACATAGCGCGTTTAAATTTACCAAAAATTTCAAATGTAATAGAAGGCTATTCTTTATGGTATTAGCAGCTCCCTTTCGGAAACGATGTATATTTTTTACTTGTAGTCTATGCAATGCCAACTGGACTTACGATTGCTTTTAGGATTCAAAAATACATTGCTTTAGTGTTACAATTAATCGAAATGTTCAAAGTAACAAAAGGCCATCCTCTTAGAAATTACCTTCTCCTTTTAAAAAGGCAATGCGTTTATTGCTTTACGCCTGATGCGCTCTAATCCATGAGAGAGTGTCGACGAAACCGACTTGGATGCATTTGGACTAAATTGATTTTTCACTGTATTTTACATAATGAATTGACAGTTTGTTGTATTATGTGCGAGCGTAGAGAATACATGCATATCGGCTAGTAAATATTTGCTTTCGTATTTCCGATTTAAATTTAAATGAATATAGCAGTTTAGCGTTCAAAAATCACATTCAATACATTTTTCTGATCTGAAAACTTACCTTAACACTGTCAATTATATAGGAAGTCGGGGCTACTTTTACTCTCATGTTCAAATGTACTCCGTCTGCAACCCGCTTACACCGTTGAGTATTCTTTTTTAAGTTAACTATTTATCATAGAACCGTAAGTATTATGCTTACTTTATCTATACTTTCTTTTGTCCGGGTGGTTTTATCAACTAGTAAATACTTTGTCATATTTTTAAGTTTAAGTTTGGCGTTAAAATATAACAGTCAATAATACAATTCTTTTTTCTGTTTATTTAATTTCCATCCACCTTTTCCAAAATAATATGATTTGTGATAGTCGAATGAATAGCATCTTCCGAACAAACCACACACTTCGATGAGACATAGATTATAGCTTTTGATTATTCGTATGATTCTGTTTTCTTTCTTTTCTTAAAAAAAATTGTTTTTTTACATACTCATAAATTTTAGCTTCCCGTTTGTTTTCTGCAATGTTAAAAAACATTTTAATGTTACGAAAGCTACATAGCAATTTATATTTACAAATAGGTGACTTCTGTTTACGTATTCACTTTAATGCATTGACAGAATTGCGTCAATCTAACTTCTACTGGAAGATTTCTAAGTGTGTCTTATATTTAGTTTAATTTAGCTTTATATTTCTAAGATGAGAGGGTTCAATACCAGCGTTAAAATTTAGGTAGCTCCGATTTTTATGAAATCTTAATAGTAGATATTAAACATCAATTGATAAATATTCTCCAAATTTCAATTTCTTTGGGGTTTATAAAGGATTTTAGAGGTAAGATTATCGGCACTGTCTCCCGTTTGAAAATTCAAAAATTTCTGTTGAATTTGATCCGTGGTCATTAATCCCCAATTAATCAAAATTCTCTTGATTCAATTTCTTCTTAAGATTAAGATTTAAAATTTGAACATTTTGCAGAATCAAAATCATGTAATGGGTTTTGATCAAAATTGGAATACCTGTTCTAGACATAAGGTTATGTTTCATTATATCGTGATTTAAATTTTCGTGATATTACCTTTTTCCAGCGGTTGTATATAGACACGATGATCCCCACAAAAAATGTTAATTGATGTAAACTAAATATAGTGGCTTAAAAAGAAAGAATCGATATAAATTTGCATGTCTACCAGTCTGCATGTCTGCATAAAATACTTTTTTTTCGCTAATCACCGAAGTTGATCATTTTTGTGGACTTTTCAGAATAAAATATAATGCATTATGATTAGATTGGCTCCGATTTGAATGCAGAAATAGGCGTACGCACTAAAATCAAAGATGGTAACTTATAAATGGTGCTTAGCACATATATCGTGAAATACAGTTGCTTTGGTGAAATGTGCAAATATAAGCCGATTTTGAGGATTTTTTTTTAGATACGTCATATTTACAAGAGGAAATATTTTGAAAAATCTACCCTTTTATTGTGTAGCGACGATTCTGATGTAATAAACACTAATTTGCTTGATACAATTTTTTTTACCATTATTCGAATCAATATCAATTTATATGTATGTGTGTGTGTGTGTGTGTGTGTGTGTGTGTGTGTGTGTGTGTGTATTTTCAATAATGAAAACGCCGAACAAAGTAGCACTAGTAAACTACAATTGGGAGCTCAAAGAAAGTTGATGTCTGCATATAGTCGAGTGGAAAATTGCATTATTTACACGTTTTGATAAACTCCTAAATTTCAAGAAATCCCCAAAATTTACTAATCTGTAGAAATGATATAGCAAATGTCTGTATACATAAAATAAATTTTACTTTACGATAACAACACATAAAATAATAAAGATTTATGTAAGTATGTGTGTATGTATAATAATAATAATAATAATAATAATAATAATAATAATAATAATAATAATAATAATAATAATAAAAAAATGGAGCACTGGCCAGACCTCCGCTGGACAAGTCCGAAGAGAACTGGGATCTTGGAGAGGCTTAGTGCCACTCAAATTCCAGTATAAACAAATGGCCACTGCCAGCGAGAAATCAATGGTAAGAGGCTGTTGCGATGATGCAAATTTATTTGCAAATGCTATCGAAGGAGGTGGAGAGGTCTGGACGTCTGGGGAGACTTGCTGTCACTCAGCTTCCAGAGAACACGACAAGTCTCCAATCAGATCGTTTGCTGACTCGTGTGAAAGCTCCAGGTGAGCCAATAATAATAATAATAATAATAATAATAATAATAATAATAATAATAATAATAATCATAATAATAATAATAACAACAATAATAATAATAATAACAAAATAATAATAATAATAATAACAATAATAATAATAACAAGCATAATAAAAACAATAATAATAATAACACTAATAATAATAACAATAACAATAATAATAACAATAATAATGATAACTATAACAATAATAATAATAATAAGAAGAAGAAGAAGAAGAAGAATAACAATAACAACAACAGCAACAACAACAATAATATAAAAATAAAAACCCAACTAAAAGACTATTATTATTATTAATAATAATAATAATAACAATAATAATAATAATAATAACAATAATAATAACAATAATAATAACAATAATAATGATAACAATAATAATGACAACAATAATAATAATAATAACAGCAACAACAACAATAACATAAAAATAAAAACCCAATTAAAAGACTTATTAATAATAATAATAATAATAATAATAATAATAATAATAACAGCAACAACAACAATAACATAAAAATAAAAACCCAATTAAAAGACTTATTATTAATAATAATTATAATAATAATAATAACAACAGCAACAACAACAATAATACAAAAATAAAAACCTAAATAAAAGACTTATTATTATTATTATTATTATTATTATTATTATTAATATTATTAATAATAATAATAATAATATTAATAATAATATTAATAATAACAATAATAATAATAATAATAATAATATTAATAATAACAATAATAATAATAACAATAATAATAATAATAATAATAATATTAATAATAATAATAATAATATTAATAATAACAATAATAATAATAATAATAATAATAATAATAATAATAATAATAATAATAATAATAATAATAAATACGTAGAGCTACTAAAAGAGCTGAAAGGGATATAGAAGATAAAGTCAAGATAACACCAATAATAGCTGGAGCATTAGAAACAATTCCGAAAAACTTTGAAATTGGAATCAAAAGAATTGCTGAGAAGATACAACGGATGATAATAATGAAAGCGGCTGAAATGTTAAGGAAAACACTTGCGTGCGGAGACTAATACACACGAGCCGCATGTGCGAGCCGGACATATAGAAACTGCTACAGATGTAAAACACAAAGAAATGTTACATAGAATCAAGAAAACTCCAACAGTGTAATTGTAAGTTTTCCTCCCCCAAATTTGATACCACACTAAATAATTGAGAAGGGTCAAGGAGGGTGGAAAGACCGAGAAAAGAAATCACTAACCAGACCTCCACTGGATGAGTGTGAAGACGACGTTGTTCTCAAAGAAAATTCTTTGAGGACAAGGTTTGATGTTCCCTGAAGTCTGAGTGTTAAAATTCTCTCCAGATTTCCAGTACTCTCCACCTTTTTTCGATAACATCTGCAAATAAATTTGCGTTATCGTAACAGCCGTTTATAATTGATTTCTCGTTAGTAACGACCATTAGTCTTCACTAGAATTTTAGTGGGTATAATACCACTTAAAATCTCCTTCTTCCCTTTACTTTCTCTCTCTTTCTCTCTATATATATACATATATATATGTGTGTGTGTGTGTGTGTGTGTGTGTGTGTGTGTGTGTGTGTGTGTGTGTGTGTGTGTCGCGAAAGCGATTGAGTACTGGTAATCTGAGGAGACTTCTTGTCACTCAGACACCAGAAAACATCAAATGTTCTTCTCAAAGAGAATTATTTGAAGATGGCTTGTGTGACTACTCTGAGTAAGTGAATAATAATAATAATAATAATAATAATAATAATAATAGGTATAAATACATGGGAAGTATCATTAGTAAGATACTCTGGACCGTTCATAGGGTGGACTAAAGAAGAACTGAGACAGCTTGATCAAAAGACCAGGAACTCATGGACATACACAACGCACTACACTCGAAGGACGATTTTGACCGACTCTATGTGAAAAGGAAAGACGGTGGGAGAGGACTTTGTGATGACACCAAAAAAAGAACTAGAAAAATACATAATGCAAAACACTGAAGGAATAATCAAGGCAGCGAAAGACACGGAAAAATCAATAAAACAGAAAGACAAAGAATAAGACAAGAAAAGAAAAGTGGAAAGAGAAACAACTCCACGGAAGATTCATAAGGATGACAAAGATGGGATTAACGAAAACACTTGGACATGGATGCGAAAGGGATACGTAAGCCGAGAAACTGAATCCCTAATAACTGCAGCACAAGATCTCGATAAGAACCAATCATATCAAAGCAAACATCGACAAAACACAAGAAAACAACAAATGCAGACGCTGTGGACAAAGAGACTTAACGATAAACCATATAGTAAGTGAATGTAGCAAAGTAGCCCAAAAGGAATACAAGAACAGGCAAGACCAAATGAGAAGGGCAGTACACTCGGAATTGGGCTAGCAACTGCATCTCGAACGCACAGACAAATGGTACAAGCATAAGCCAACAATAGTAATTGAAAATGAGAATCACAAAATTATATGAGACATGGACATACAGATGGATAATCCCATCTAAGCAAGAAGACTGGATGTCGTAATAATCAACAAGAAAGAAAGTCTTGCCAAATCGTAGACTTTGCTGTCCCAGCTGACCACATGATAAATATCAAAGAAAAGGAGAAACGGAGCAATTACACAGAGCTAGCCAGAAAGCTGAAAGGGATATTACTGATGAAAAAAAAAAATCAAGATACGATCGATAGATAGATAGATAGATAGATAGATAGATAGATAGATAGATAGAAACAATTTCGAAAAAACTTTGAGAAGAGAATAGGAGAAATTGGAAGCAGAGGAATGACTGGAAAGACACAACGAATAACAATAATAAAAACAGCTGAAATATCAAGGAAAATATTGGAATGCGGAGACTAATACATGAGCCACATGCGCGGACCAGACGAACTACTGCAGAGACAAAACACGAAACGTTACATGAAACCAAGAATATTGATATTTATAAAGTTTAATTAATTTTTAAAAATTTATGAATTGGAATCAATTTTTAATTTTTTTTATGAATTTGAATCAATTTTTTTTTTATAAATTTTCATTAATTTTTAAAATTTAATGAATTTGAATCAATTTTTTAAAAAAATATGAATTTGAATCAATTTTTATAATTTTCTATGAATTTGAATCAATATAAAAAAAAATAATGAACTTGCAATAGGTTTCTTAAAATATTTTTGAATTTTAAGTTTATTGTTCAAAATTTTCTAGTAATATAAAATCATTCTTTTTAATTTTATGAATTTGAAATTAACTCAAAAACAAGAATGACAAGAATTATAAATGTTTTCCAATGCTATATTTTCTAAAAGGAATATACGAAATAATTAAAAAGAATACATAAAATAATTATGAAATAATTATCGCACCTATAGAATTATATTTGATAATTTTATTCGGCATTAAATAACCCACAATCGCAGATATGCTGTAAACCAAACCAAATCTTTTTGTAAGTAATCGATTTATTTTGCAAATACATCCGTACCAACGCCGCAACTTCTTTTAAATAAAACTGTAATTCACAATACCAACTCTTAACGTCTATATTCTCTCTTGGCTGTCAAAATCTCGACCTCCTTCTCCTCTCCAATTCGTCCTTCTTTAAGCCATTATTCTCTTCATATGCAATTAATGCAACATATATATAAAGAATCCATTTACAAACTTTTTTCTTTTATTCTTTTATTTTTCCCTATCCAATCACAACATAATCACGGTTCTCACCAGATCACTGAAGTTAAACCACGCTGAGCCTGGCCAGTACCATATGGGTGACCATTTGGGAAGGCTATGCGCTGTATGTACCGAGCCAAGTCGTAGAAATTTTTAAGTTGGCATCTGGGAGCGCGTTTAACTCAGGGGGAGGGGTACACTCCCGAATCAAGATGAAAAGCAACAGAAAACTACAGTCTTTACTTGTCTTCCCGCGATTACCATGGCTCTACAATTTGGAAAGCCATGGTCACTAATGCTGTTAAAACAGCAGGCCACTGATAATGATCCAGTCACGTGACAGGCTAAACAGGGGCGCTGCAGCTTGCGTGAGTAGTACAGCAGGTCGTCACTTGAATTCTTTTGGCGTCTGGCAAACAATACGTCTTTCTAATAACTTTGGCACGTGAATTAGAAAACACTGGACAGCCTCGCTCAAAAGAAAGCATTTTATAACCTGAAACTTTGGGAGAATCGATTTGAATTCGAAAGATTTAAACGCGAAAGTGCAAGCATTTAAGAAAGGGGCAGCTGTCGTTTAATTATTACAGAAGATTTAAATTTAAAATAAAAAAGATACTTATTTTATTTATGCATAATGCTGACGGGGAAAGGCTGCTATTCTAAGCAAGCTACGTGTGTAAAGAGCGACAGTTGACGACGTCTGCAAGAGGGCTCAAAATAAATACAAAATGAAAAGTGTTCTTTCCAATCAATATTACTCGATTAAAAAAAAGTCATACTCGTTTCGTTGAGCTTCCTCCGACGCAGCACTGTGAATAATATCGATCGATCAGGTTTTTTTTTAATGATCGATGGTGTAGTAGTATATACTTTGCTTATTATTTTACAATAAAAAAGATTATGTGTGTGTGTGTGTGTGTGTGTGTGCGTGATTAAGGCAAATAGTTATTTCGACATTGTTTTAATCCTAAGAAGCAATTGATTTCTCGCGTCAAGCAATGATAATCAAAGGACGCCAGGTGGACACGCCAACTGCGCATATGAGATAATTTTTAAAAAATACAGTCTTTGCAATTATATATGACAAAGCAGCTGTGAGACGTACACCTCAGAGATGCGGCAAGAATATGAGAATTTTAGTCAGACTATCCAATCATTTATCGGTAGAAGTTTAATGTTATGCAAGACGCGAATTTGGAACACTTCGGTTGGCAGATGTACTCCAGATACAAAATTAAAAAGAACAAAGAATTATTTTACAGAGAAATGAACGTAGCGAAAACATTACTTGTCTATGGGGTCAGCAGAGCGAAATTACGATCAACAAAAGAATAGTATTATCCGATGAAGCTGTGATCGGTAATCGAGTCTCAGCCATTTGATTGATACTTGGCGTGGCATGATTTAAACAAAAATTATTTTAAGCAAAGTAGCAGAGAAACATCCTGACGGCAAGACTAGTATGTTGAGAACAAGTGATAGTCAGTGCGATACAATTACGCTATGTGTAATACCCGTTTGTTATTTTGCAAGTGAATTTAACTGAGGCACTATATTTTCTAACAAAATGAAACTGTCTCGCTAATTTTATAACACGGGAAACAACTTTGCTCAAATGAGAAACCAAAAGGTGGATAGGATTTTTCCATTTCATCCGACAGAATTAATCAGAAAAACAGTTTTCATCATCGAAGTAAAAAGTTTAAATAAAAACCATCTCTACCTCATCGCACTATATTCATTCTACTCAGATCGAAATAGATTTGGTAAAGTTCGATAATTCTATCGAATTAAGACGATGATCACCTACAGAAGATATACAATTAGAAATTTTTTAAAAATAGGTTTAAGGCTCCTAAAATTCGTACTAGAATTATCCGCAAGGACCCTTGGCACAGTGGTTAGAGTACTTGGAAAAATCAATTGAAAACGTGAGATTCTCTTGAAGGTTGTAGGTTCAATTCTCAGTGTAGGCGACTAAAAATACAATTGAAAAGAACTTAGCACCTCTATCCATGACGGAACGAGAGCATACTACGCCCGTGAAGTAAATAAAGGCTTCCGTTCAAAATTCCGTCCAAATTCCCGAGTTCAAAAAGGTGCGCCTGAAGAAGGTTGGCGGTTACATCAAGAGAAAAGTTGTGAAAATGACACTCCAGATAAGAACAGTAGTTCGATGAATCCAAATGATAAGAAAATTACTTAAAATTATTTTATAAAGGAATAATTTATAAGCAATGCCATCTTTAAAAAAAAGTGATATTTTTCCTTTTTTTTCAATGGGATTTCTTTCGAAATAAATACCGAAAGAAAATTGTCGTTTTGTAGACAGTCATAATTTCTAAAATATCAACTTCAAACAGTGTCATCATAGAACTAGAATAGCGGAGTTACTATCTTTAAGAGCATATCTGAGAAAATAGACCACATACTGTCTTCACATCCCTCGGCTAACATCCACATATGTGGTGACTTCAACGTCCATAACGTGGAATGGCTGACCCATTCAAATAAGACAGATGATGAGGGGAGGTTTTGTCATGATTTTGCCATTGCTTATGATCTCACTCAGATTGTTCGCGAAGCCACCCGTGTGCCCGATACACCCGGTCAATATGCAAGCCTCTTAGACCTTTTTCTCTCAACTTCCCCTGAGCTATGTTCATATTCCGTTCATTCTCTTCTAGGATCCTCCGACCACTCCGTCGTATCAGTTAAGATAAAAACGAAATGTAAGAAGCCCCCAGACGTACCCCTCCACCGTACTGTATATTGATACTCTATGGCTGACTGGGATAGCTTCCGTACATTCATATCTGATTTACCTCTGCACTCCATGTTTAAAAAGGATGT
This sequence comes from Euprymna scolopes, assembly GCF_053919585.1. Lineage (NCBI taxonomy): Eukaryota > Metazoa > Mollusca > Cephalopoda > Sepiida > Sepiolidae > Euprymna > Euprymna scolopes. The sequence goes on from NC_136494.1 coordinate 145,729,927, forward strand.
GTCCTCTATAGTATCAGATCTGACCGAATGGTTAATTGCAGGCATAGACCAATTCATACCATCTAAAAAATTCCAACAAAAACCTAACAGCCAGCCATGGTTCTCCCCAGAATGTGCTGCTGCTATCGCGCACAGAAATCACTTTTTCCATAGCTACCAACGTAATAGATGCACTGAGACTAAAGCTGCTTTTAGGTCTGCCAGCAACCACTGTAAAAGAGTAATAAAAAATGCAAGAGAGCTATATGCCCAGTCTGTTAAATACAAGGTAGCTGATCAGCGGCTTGGATCCCACCAGTTTTGGCAAATAACAAATAGGATCCTGAACAGAAGTGTGCGTTCTATCCCAACCATTATCAATGGACCAGAGGTCATCTCGTCAGCGTCAGACAAGGCCAAACTATTTGCAAAGAACTTTGCAGCTAATTCTACCCCATGCGACGAAGGCCATCAACTCCCCATATTTCCTCCTATAACACAGAACAAGCTAGGTAACATACAAATATCCGTGCATGAGGTCGCCAAGCTAATAAAGAACCTAGATTCCAGTAAAGCAACTGGCCCTGATGGCATCCCAATTATAGTGTTAAAAAAGCTTCAACCAGAACTTGCTCCCATACTTACGAAACTATTTAAGCGCTGCCTTAAGGAGAAGTGCTTTCCGACTCCCTGGAAGACCTCATCAGTTTGCCCTGTATTTAAGAATTCAGGTGATAAGTCATCTCCCTCTCAATACAGACCTATAAGTCTCCTGTGTGTTATGAGTAAGTTGCTGGAATCTATATTAAATAGAGAAATAGTCAACCACCTCAGCAGGAATAACCTTCTTAGTGACACACAATATGGTTTCCGCTCTGCAAGATCTACCGCAGATGTGCTGACGGTTATATCCCACAGGATTAGTGAATCTCTTGACAAAGGCTTCCTTTCTAGGGCAATTGCTCTCGACATATCAAAGGCCTTCGACAAGGTATGGCATAAGGGTCTACTTCACAAGATTTCCAGCTACGGTATAACTGGAAATGTTTTCTCAATCATTAAATCATTTCTCTCCGATAGGCTCATAAGAGTAGTGGTAGATGGACAAAAATCGGAGGCCTGCAATATAAATGCTGGAGTCCCTCAGGGGTCAATCCTGGGCCCAACTCTCTTCCTGATCTACATAAATGACCTCCCTAAACACATACTTAAATCATTCGTTGACATCTACGCTGATGACACGACCATCTACGGCAACACATCAAAGGCTGTAAATGACAAAGTTCTCTCTGATTCTCTCTCCTCTGATCTCGAGCGCGTGGTTCAGTGGGGGAAGGTGTGGCTGGTTACCTTTAATGCATCCAAAACCAAACTCCTATCCTTACATCATCAACGCTCTGATCCCCAGCCGGCATCAATTGTGATGGATGGCTCTCGTCTGGGTGAGGCCCCGTGTTTTGACAAGCTTCTGGGTTTGACCTTTACTCCTGATCTGAAATGGAACACGTACATCAAGTCTGTTGCCAAGGTCGCTGGAAAGATGGTGGGATCCTTCTACCGCTCCAGAAGATATCTCACTACTGATGCAATTCTCTATCTATATAAAAGCCAAGTACGTCCAAGGATGGAATACTGTTGCCATATCTGGGCAGGAGCTGCTAAAAACAGCCTATCCTGCCTTGACAGAATACAAAATAGACTTCGTGGCTTAGTGAGGGATGCCCTTTTCTCTTCCCTGCAACCTCTCTCCCACAGAAGAGACGTTGCGAGCCTGTCCTTGTTTTATCGTTATTTCCATGGCAGATGCTCGTCTGAACTCCAATCTCTGGTCCCCCCCCTCGCCAATCTTTCACGAAAAACACCCGTCTAGCTGAATCCACTGTGAAAAATTTCCCCCACTCTATATCTGTGCCTAAATCAAAACGCAGATTCCATGAACAAAGCTTCTTTCTTAGAACTGCACGCCTGTGGAACTCTGTTCCGTCTGCCTGCTTCCCTCCGGACTACAACTTGGTTGTCTTCAAGTCCAATGTTAACAAATTCCTAATGAACCGCCCCCTTAAGTAAACATATCAGCAAATATCCTCACTAACTTAATGTACTTGCAATAACCCTTATCCCTGAGTGGCTTCCGGGCCTTGATAAGTGGTGATCATTGTGTAAAAAAAAAAAATTCATTTTTTGTGTCAATCTTATAAGCAGATTTGAAGAAAGCGACCTAATAACGAATTTTCATCGTAAGAGTATTCGACACAATTTTGCTACTATTTGACAGGATTGGCATCCTCAAATTTGAGGTAAATAGCAATAGACAGTATCACTAATGTGTACTAGTTAAAAACTAATACCATTTATAGTAAGAATCATAGTAAGGCCAGATGCTTGATGGCTTATCTTAAGACTGATTACAGATCTGACTAGCTAAAAACAGGCCTGATAAAGAATCATAAGGCAAGCCTCAGGAATAATCACACCTAAAAGTATCCTGTACCTTCATTCTCCCATGCATGGAGTATTGTTGCCACGTCGGGGTTGGTGCATCTACCACCAGTCTCTCCCTATTGGATAGGATCCAAATTTATCAGCTAGGCTTCAATCCTTGTCCAATCGCCGCAATGTTGCATCTCTGTGCCTGCTTTACAAATATTTTAATGAAATGTGCTCTGATAAACTCGTTGCACTTGTGCTCCCTCGACGTACATATCCCCGACAACCCCGCTTAGCAACAAAATCACACCCTTTCACTGTTGAGGTCACTAAATGCCAGAAATCTTTATATTCTAATAACTTCTTCCCTCGAATTTGGAATTCCCTTCCTGCTACCCGCTTCCCTTACTGTTTTGATATGCAGAAGTTTAAATGTAACATAAACCAACATTTTGTTAATCTTTCCTATGCATGGTCCCAAATAGTATCCCCTTACGTCTAAGTAGCGATATGCCTTGTTAGGAGTGAATGTGGGTTAAAAATAGGCGCTTGAAATGAAACAATCAAATACAAACGATTTGTCTTGAATTAATTCTTGTTTTATCATCGACTGATTCAAGGAAATTCCTAGTGAACAAGGTTGAAAATTTTACCCAATTTTATATTTTTAGCAAATTCAACGTAAAACTTGGACTTTGCTTATGCTAAAAATTACATACCAAATTAGGATTAGAAACGATACAACACTCCTCTTTTGTTTTACGATAGATTAATACGATTATACAATGCTGTTGTAATGTGACAGATTGGTCAAGGCACTGGAGACAATAAAGACAACAAAATAGACAGAGAACATCAACATTTTTAAAAAGCTCACGCTAAAGCAACAAATTATAAACTAAAAAAAAATTTTTAACTAAAAAAAACTAAATAAATAAAAATAAATAAAAATAAATTAAAATATAAACATGTTAATTACCTAATCAGACCATACATAAATGCCCTCCTCACATTTGCTCCGAGGCCCCACACAGTTATCCAACTTCCGCTCCATCATCTAGCATGCTTTGAATCGATCTGTTACGTCTACGATTTGAAAAGGGATTTTTTTTCCGAAATTAATAATGGATATTGTCGCAGACATAACAAGTAAGACGTTTGTACCTAATACAACTGAATAAATATATGTATATATAAACATATATGTATGTACTCATTGGTTTTAAATTGCCACTTGTTCTCGTCTCCTTTCACCAACAATGACTATATCTCATTCCTCGCATTGTGATAGCCTTCTAAATCTCTAATATATATATATATGTATATATATATATATATGTGTGTGTGTGTACATATATGTACATATATATATATATATATATATATATATATATATATATATATATATATATTATATCATATTATATTATATTGTTGGGAGATATGTTAGATGGACAATTAATGTTAAGAATAACTATTGTTTTAATTAGAACTGAGTATTTGGCGGAATTGTTTAGCAAAATATCAGTTCGGATGAGGTAATATGTTAATTACGGCTGAATAGAAAAATGAACTCTGATGACCTCGAAATATTGACAGGTCCAGAAAGCCAAAAATTGTAGAAGTCTAATTTAAATGTGAGAAGAGTGGAATTGGCATTTGACCCATCCCATTCTAGTGGGGAGTCACGTTGCAGACTTTGATTGCTTATTGGGAGACAATGAATTTTTCCGTCCTATCCACCCTCTCAATATAAAATGGTTTCAAGCACGTTATTAACCAATCTAGTTACAGTTTATTTTTAGAGAGTTCAAACTGAATCCCAGTGTGCTTCCAGTTCAATCGTAAGCAATACCCAAAGAGCTGAGCAGGCATCTTTGGATAGAAACAGAACCAACCGAGATAAGTCTATGTTTTCGACTCTTTTAAAGAACCGAAGAAGATAATAACTCGAAAATCCGCTCTCTAATAATAAAACTTAAACATGGAAAAATTCTGGTTATAAAATCCCTTGAAACAGAAAGATCGATGAATTGAAAGACTAATAAGTTCCTGTTAGGAAAGTAACAAGTCAATGATTCAAAATACCCGTAAAATTCTAATCGAAATTCTTTCTGTCTGCCGTGAAAAAAAAATGAAATTAAACTATAAATCTCCAACAATTTCGTTTACAAGGAGTGAGAAAGAGAGAGTAAAGGAATTTCTCCCCCACCCCCATTCTCTATACTTAACTAACAATTACTGCTGGTCGGAGTTGGACAACCGAGGGAAAGAAAGAAAAAGGACACGTGGACAACTTTACTTTGTTTTCTTTCATCATTATTTTTTGTTGAACAGAATTATTTAACCCGTTGACAATTGTTTACAATATATATTCATAACACGAACCAATGGGGAATCATCATTTTTTTTCTCTTCTTTTTTCTATCTATATTGTTATAGTTTATTATTGTTTCTCTGTTTTACTATTGGACTGTTGTTGACAGTTGGACTGTTGTTTTACAGTAATGTTATATACAACTGTTATCCAACGCTCTTTTGTACGATAGAGACACCGAACAACGTAACGAGAAAAAAAATGATTTTTTTTTTACCACATAAACGACTAATAGCAAAAGTTGCCCAATCAAGCGAACTTTGGGGCGTCATATTCCCAGTAACCTGTGACCCGGATCAAACTAATACAACGTGGTGTGCTACAAAAGTTACGTTCAGTGTTCGACGCCGGATACTAACGGATTCTATAACCGACTGGGTCGCAACGTAATATTTGGCAAGACCCTAACCTAAAAGTTCCAAGTGGTGTGTGTGGACTCAGGATCTGACCCCAGGATTTGAAATCTTTACAATCGTGTACATCTATGATTTCATTGGATTGCTTGTTCTTGACTCCTTAGGAATAAATTTACCGACATTGATTTTACCGAGATGACTGACTGTCTATACCTTTACCAGACTATTTTTACGGAAAGTCCTTAGAGTTAGAAAACAACTAATTTCACATTTTGATTGGTTGGAGTTAAAAATTACTAGCGACACTAACCTCTCAAGCGTTAAATTCTTAAGCTTAGTTACTAGTGATGGTGTTGTATGGTCGTGCGGTATATAAACATGGTCTACATAACTGATGTCTCTTTAACGTTGTGATATCGATACAGTGTGTAACGTCTAGTAGTTAAAATGTTCTTTTATTGTTGTGTGTGTGGATGTTTCACATGTAATAAAATAGTTCATTAACATTCAGTCTCTGTAGCGCACAGGCCAGGGACATATCTCTCTTTGTTGCGTCTTCATCTCTTCTTATTATTCAAGTTCATTTTCCTCCGAAGAAAACCAAACAACAATAGATCATATATTTGATATAACGTTATTCTTAACTTCCAATCGACGCTACAAGACGCTGTAATTTTCTACATTATGCTAAAGTTGCGTTTCTCCAAGCTTCCGCAACGCGGACGATATCTTTCGTGTTAACTTATCCGACTTTTCCAGTCTGAGTCTAAACTCTAAACTAAACTGCACGTGTTTAAAAAAATAATCTTGTTACGTCATTAACTCACGTTAAGATCACGTGATGTCATCACTAAAATCATCTCCATGTTTTAACATTCCTGATACATTTCTACCAAAATATTTTTATCCTAAAAATATCTTTCGTTTTGATACATATTTTATAGATATCAACAAAGGATCATGATAATAATCGTTCAGATTACTTGGCATTCCCCGGCAGTGCTCGATATAACAATGAGATGATTCCAATATTTCCCGATTCCGATACAATTACTTATTTTGCTTTAAATTCCCGATTCCGATACAATTTTTACAAATAAAATAATTCAAGCTTTCATATTACACTTGTTGCGTTGTGGGTGGAGATTATATGACCGTGTATATATAGTACTAAATAAACGTACGTGTAAATATAGTTGAATCGTACGCGTGTTTATACTTGTTTGCGTTTGTGACGTATTTTCGTCGCGGAGGGGTTCTATATATGTGCATATAGTTGAATCGTGGTGTATTGAATGTGTATAAGTGACACTATTAATTGCCTGTGTGTTCTTATCATAAACGGACCATATGTATGTATGTACGTTGTGTAACAGACAGTTGTCCTCGCTTAGACATATATTTTAGCGGCCTACGATTCGTCTAGATGTTGGTGCATTCGTGTCAGAACATATATAACATGACGACATATCTGTTTCTGCTGTTCCTCCTGGGGGATTCGCTAATGTCTTGAGGGGCTGGATTCTGTTTAAAGATGATGTTTCAAGAACTACACAAGACGATATATATATATATATATATATATATATATATATATATATATATATATATATATATATATATATATTCACTCCCAAGCATTTCGTCACAGCAAAACTGGGTGAATGACGATATTTTGGCTTGGGTTTCTCTGTCTCCATTCTGAGACCTCCCAGTCTCCCCCATGTGGGAGACTTTCTTAACCCATCTTGTTCATTCGATGCCTTCAATCCAACACAACGATGCTTGCGCAAACCAGAACACGTGACATGCGACACGTCACGTCCCGGTCACCTGTTTGGATATTTTCCGGTGCAAACTGACCGGTTTCAAAGATTGACATGTTTGATAGCCTGTTAAAACATGACGATTCAAATCTCTGTTGTCCATTCATCACTAGCTAGCTAGCTAGCTAGCTAGCTAGCTAGCTAGCTAGATAGATAGATAGATAGATAGATAAACAAATAGACAGTAGGATAACAGATAATTTACTGCTTCTGCCCGACCACTCTCTAACACATTAAAATATAAGGATAAATATGAAACAAAGACTAATAAAAAATATGCTAGTAAGTAACTTTTAATTAATACAAATCATTATAAATTTCATTAAAATAGTTTTTAATGTATATTCACATATTATTTTGATAAATTTTCAGTCTTTCACGTCGTCTGTCCCGTAGTTTGTGTTCTTGTCAGTATAAGAAAAATGTAACACTTAAACTGCCAAACGGTTTCAATTATATCAATGAACAAGAATCATTTTATTATTTGTCTGTAATTTTATTGCCTTCTATCTATTTTTATTTCGTTGGATATTTTCTTTTACAAACAGTTCAAACATAAAAACTATCAAATGAAAACTGACGCTAAATTGCGTTCTCAGAGTCTTGAAGACATTTAACTTTATTTATGCTTAATAGATCTTTCAAGGCGTCCAGTTTTCACACATACTCAGCGGATGGCGGCGATCACGCTGGCTTTGGTGTTGTGCGATGTGCTCGACGTATGATTAAGCGAACTAGTTCAGCGGGTTCAGATCGGGGGGGGGGGGGGGTAGTGAGGGAAGGGTACAAAGTCTTAGTACTCCTTCTGAAGCTAAGCCTGGGTATCTTTAGACTTGTGGTTGGCGCCGAATCCTGCTGCCACCACCAGAGTCTGCCAGCGGCCACCTGATTATAGCAAACTCTCTTAAGCACATCCAGGTACACTTTGGTGTTGACTTTCAAGCCGACTTCGAAGATGTGAGGTGGCATGATGTGGTCTCACTTAAAACCACACCAAAGACCATAACGCGTAGCCGAAAACTTTGTTTTTATCACCCTGGGAACGTCCCTGTTATTCGTGACAATCCAGCGATTTGAGGGTGCAGGCAATGGTCCTGTTGTCACAACTTGGATCGGTGTAGAGCATGATTGTACAGCGGCGCATCTCCGATCTCGCTCACTGAACATTGTGTCACTTTCAGATAAGATAGAAGGCTCCCATCGCTCGTGGGATTTGTACACAACTAGCAAACAAGTAGATGGTTTGCAACAAAAAAGAAAACCGGTTTTCATCAAACGGAAATAGGATCACATCTTTTCTAGGGCGACATTTTTATCGTTCCACTCTGCATACGATTAAAAAAGGATGTATATATATATATATATATATATATATATATAGAGAGAGAGAGAGAGAGAGAGAGAGAGAGACAGGGTCTAATATAGCAAAGTCTCAGTAAAATACATTTAAAGGTGCTGCGCTCAGAGTGTTGCAGTTATGATAAGCTTGGTATGTCTAATTACCTAGAGCTATATAAATGGAAAGGGTGAGATATTAATACTTGTGAAATTATCAATCAAATTTTCAACGGACGAAACATAACAAAATCATATGTACGATCGTTTCGGAAACGATATTCTTTTATTTATTCGATATTTACAAATAAACCCATCGAGAAATAAGTAAAAATATTTCTAGATATTGTCTCCTCATCAGCAATTAGATTTTTTTTAAATTGTTACAAATATCAACGATCTCTTTTAGATTTAAAAAAAATATCCGTATCAACGAAGTTTTGCGTATCGAGAGGCCTTCTTACTGCTAAAAAACAATACAATATGGAAATAGTCCCTTACAAAGGTACTTATTTTATAAACTTTTTGTAAATAAAATTTCTCATTTTGTTTAAATCTTATATCATGTCGAAAAATTCTTTAAAAAAAGCAACAAAAAAACAGCTTTTCATACTTATAGTTAATTTCTCGCTTATAAAAATCCTATCCAAGTATAAAGTCAAAAATGTAATTACTATTTTTCTCACTATTTTTTCTTCTTTTACCATTCAACCAATTAAACATCAATACATAATAGTTTAATTGTATCATATAGACATAAAATCATAGCAAATACAATTTCAAATATATCTAATACTAGCATTTCAGCCGGCGTTGCCAGGTGTTTGGAGGTGTATGTTGAGCAAAAAAAAAAAGCGGTCAATATTTTTAACTTTGACCCCTGTAATACCACCCCTCCCCGGAAGGGTTACTTGATTGATGAACATCTTATGAACGAAACCAGCTCCCCCGGGGAATAAACGATATCCAACGACATCTAAACGATGGACACATGTTGGAAACATCAACAAAAACGGGTCGGTCCGTCGTCGGCTATAACTGTCTGCATTGGGTCGCATTATGTGTGGTCGTTGCAGGCATCTTTCTGTCGTCGGAATTAATGGTATGCTGAAATCGAATATTTGTATAAAAATAGCGATAAAATGCATTTTTATAAAAATATGTATAATTTATTAAACAGTTAACAAGTTAGGAAACATATTTAGTTGAGCCATCGCGTGCAGCGAGCAAACCTCAACTGTTTTAAAACAACGAAATTATATTTCATTTCTCCCCCTCCTCACTGAAGGAGAGAGAAAGAGAGTCAATGAGAGAGAGAGAGAGAGAGAGAGAGAGAGAGAGAGAGAGAGAGAGAGAGAGAGAGAGAGAGAGAACGATGCGTTTCACGCAATGATTTCCTTTTCAAAATTATAATGTCAACATAGTTTGAACCCTCATTATGCACCGAAACACAAACATATGTCAATCCCGGCTTCAAAGTCACAACCACCTGTTTCAAACGTTTTCAACTTCACCACAAAGTCAGGCACAAGGTTCATTAATGTAGAAGCCGTTAGCTCCCACAAAAGGGGCTACGTCATTGTGCCACATCTCGCCCCCCCCCCTTTATGTGACATTTGCTTTCTACTAGCAAATGTCATAATATCGTTAGGTCGCCGGCAGAATGGTTATATATATATATATATATATATATATATATATATATATATATATATATATATATATATATACATATATATATATATACATATACATATATATATATATATATATATATATATATTCTCCTCTCTCAATTATTCTCAAGTATTAATCACTCTTTTTTAAGCATAAATTCTTCTGGTCATTCAATTTTTTTTAATAAGATATTATTTTTATTTATTTATTTATTTATTTTATTTATTTATTTATTTTGAAAACCTTTATCTTCCCCTGTTATTTTATTTCATTGATTTAATACCAGGTTTCTGAATTGTTTATTTTTTGAAATTATTTTGCTTTAATTGAGTATTCCAACTCATGAACGCTGAGTGCCCTTCTTTAATTAATTCTTTGTATAATTAATAAATATTCCGCGGTGCGTGCATAGTTTTTATTATTCGTTCGGCGGCAGACTCCTTGCTCTAACAGAATTAAATTGGATTAGAACCTCTGAAGACTGAGGTTTAACTAAATCCATATAGGTCGGCGTGATGAGTTCACATAACCCTGACTTGGTAAAAATACATTATACTGGTTGCTGAAGGGAGCGTAAATCCAGTTACGGAAATAATGTTATGCAGACTAAATTAAAAAATACGTATAGGTCGGCGTGATGAACTCGCGTAAAATCCGGCTTTGTAAAAAAATATTATACTGATTATATGGTTGCCTAAGAGAGTGTAAATCCAGTAACTGAAATCATGAGGTCATTGCCTCGATGGAGGGCGAGGATGATTACCCTCTCTGGTATTTGAAGCAGTATACCAGTCTACCAGGGGCCTGGTGGGAAGAAATAACTTGCTTCACTGAGTTCCTGACGGAACGTAGAGCATGGGGACATTGATCGCTGACGGCCGGTTGACGCACCATCCACGGAAAATTAGGGACTTCTGAAATTTATAAATACTCATAAATTTCGAATTGCATAGAGAGAGATGTGGCATTATTTCTTTGTGCCACTGTTTTTTTGTGCCACTGTTTCTAACACACTCTGCAGCATGGCCGAGTGGTAATTTGGCCATGTGCGTAGAGATACAAAGAAATCCATTCCAATAATTCCCTTTCCTAGAGCTCTCTCTCTCTCTCTCTCTCTCTCTCTCTCTCTCTCTCTCTCTCTCTCTCTCTCTCTCTCTTTCCTGAACGACCACCATGTAGTGAAGACGCATATTCTGTCTCTCTGTAAATGGGGCCGGGGCGCCCCTCCCTCAAAACTAGTTAGGTTAGTTAGCTTTGAAAAGCTTATTGCCCAGTTTTAAATTGTAAAAGTTTTTTGTAATATATTGTATCTCTAATGTAAAATAAAATAGTTATGTTCCATATATATTACAATTGTGTCGCGTGTCGTCTTTCTTGTGTCTGCCACGAATGCCTTCATAAACGCCTTCATTAAAACAACGAAACGGTCCGGAAAATGAAGAAAGAATATCCCAGTCAGAACGCCACCAAGGGTGAAGAGGTCTGACGTTTCCTAAGAGAAGAACGAGCCACACATCCAGCGTCTCAGGTTACTTCTTATAGACCCTAATGACGGCCATCTTCATATCTTCCCGAGACCGCTTTAAGACATTTACTATAACACGTCTGTCGGTCACACCTCAGTGACCGGCTGATAGTGGTATACCCCTATTATGACCCCTTAAAATTTATTGTTTGGGGCTCAAATCAAGTTATTAAGTTAGATCCAAGAAACTTATATCTAAAATTTCAAGTGTTCATACCCAAAATGGGCGGAGGAGTTTGGTAGAGTTCTCAAAGGTCAAATCGTTGAACTTTTACCTCTTAACAGCCAAATTTCTGGCCGAAAACCGATTACAAAGATTTTCCCAAATCTCAGTACCCTGTATACCAAATTTTAAGTTTTTAAACTGAAAAATGTACGAAGTTATCGTGTAGGGAAATGTACACAGACACACAAACAGACACACACAGAGACACACGGAGACACACAGACAGTCACGTTCACTTTTACAGATGTACTAGCATTTCAGTCCGGCGTTGCCCGGGTGTTTGGCGGTGTATGTTGAGAAAAAAATAGCGGTCATTTTTTTTTTAACTTTGACCCCTATTATGAGCCCTTAAAATTTATTGTTTTGGGCTCAAATCAAGTTATTAAGTTAAATCCATGTCCAAGAAACCTATATCTAAAATTTCAAGTGTTTAGACCCAAAATTGTCAGAGGAGTTTGGTAGAGTTCTCAAAGGTCAAATCGTTGAACATTGACCAGCCAAATTTCTGGCCGAAAACTGATCACGTAGATTTTTCCCAAATCTCAGTATCCTGTATATCAAATATGTAGACTTAAAATTGAAAGAGTTATTGCGTAGGGAAATGTACACACACATACAGACACAGACAGACACACAGATACACTGACACGTTCACTTTTATAGATATACACTAGCATTTCAACCCGGCGTTGCCCGGGTGTTTGGATGTGCATGTTCAGCAAAAAAAAAAAAATTTTAAAAGTGGTATTAGGAAGGCAGGCTCGAACCCGTACCGCAAAGGAGGAAAAGAGCGGGGAAAAAAACCTAACGTCTTTGCGGTTACGACGACCGCCAAACCTGAAGTGACTTATGTTTAAATTAAGGCTAGATAATCGAAAGGAGAGGATATCTTTAAAATATATCGGCGAAAAAAATCACCCCCCCTCTAGAAAAGTGCCTAGTTGAAGGTGAAGATATTAATGTTTTTAGCCAATTCTTCGATATTTGTCGTATGAAAGGTCGAACTTTAAAATGATACTAATCTTGGTAAAATCCGTCGCCTCTGTCGAAAGTTTTAAGCAGACATGCAAACATACGTACATACATACATACATACATTTATATATTGGTAACTAAAAATTTTCGACCCAAACCGATGAAAAAGCTTGCCCTGAATACCCTTTATGTAAAATTTCAAATGCTTAGACCAGAAATTGTCTGAATAATTTGGTAGAGACCGCAGACAGACACACACACATACACGTTCACTTTTATAGATATACTAGCATGGGTGCCCGGCGTTGCCCGGGTGTTTGGTGTTGTATGCTGAAAAAAGAAACGGTCAATTTTTTTAACTTTCACTTTGGATTTTACCGTCACTGGATTTTTTATCTTCCACCAGACTATCCATTCATGTGTAATCACCTTTTTCTTCACCATATTCCCTCTGCTTCACTTTTTTTTGTTTTCAAGTAAGATCTTTGACTTACTTGTTGTTTCATCAAAAACTTCTGCATGCAAAATACGATCCCGCATTTTGCTAATTCCTACCCTCTGATGAGAAGGAAAGTATTTCTTCGAAACTTCGCGGATTAAGGACTATCCATTTATTTAGTGTTTCCTTTTCGGATTAAATATGTTTTTAACTCATTTCAAAGTGTTTTTTAACATATTTTATTAACTGTTTGCTCATATATATATATATATATATTATGAGAGCATTACATATCTGCTATGTAAAAGTGACGTGATATATATATATTCCATGAACAAAGCTTCTTTCTTAGAACTGTACGCCTGTGGAACTCTGTTCCGTCTGCCTGCTTCCCTCCGGACTACAACTTGGATGTCTTCAAGTCCAATGTTAACAAATTCCTAATGAACCGCCCCCTTAATTAAACACTTCATCAAATCTCCACACTTACGTAATGTACTTGCAATAACCCTTATCCCTGAGTGGATTCCGGGCCTTGATAAGTGGTGATCACTGTGTAAATATATATATATATATATATATATATATATATATATATATATATATTACCCCTTCTCTCTTTGTTTAAATTGTCTTTTATTATGACAGCATTACATATCTGCTATGATGTCATATATAACGTATGTAAACAAACACAGGAATACGGCTGTATTATAATATATGTGTGTGTGTGTGTGTGTGTGTGTGTGTGTGTGTTCGTACGCGCATGTGTGTATGCGTATGTGTGTGCATGGTTATTTATTTGTAAACGAAACCGTAAAGTTATACGGAGTTTTTTTTAATCAATAAAGAAATGCTATGTTTTTTACATTCTATTGTTCACACAAACACACACACACACACATATATTTATGTGTATGTGCGTGTGTATGCATACAATTATGATCCATCTTTATTTTATAGCTTGTAGTCGTAGTACCCTTTTTAAATAGTAGAAGTAATTAGACATTATCTCCTTAATTTATGATTCACGTTTTATTTTGCTTTTTGCGTGCAAATATTTAAAAATTTTCTTGGTTTCCACAACGTTCCCTACAATTGCGTAGCCTTAATGAAAATTAATAAAAATGCATTTTATCCTACGAATCTGGTTGAAACCCAAATGAATTATAATAATGGCAGAATCTAACTAATCGATCAACAGGTTGCCTTAATCGATAGCCAAGCCTTTATTTTAATTGTCAGTTCTTTCAAGCGAAGTTACCGTACTGGGCAGATAACAACATGTCCAGCTGTGCTTGCTAATTTACCAAAGATAATAGTTATGATTGCCGCGATTGATCCTTGATCGCCAACAATTGTTGAACACATATATAACTTCCCCAGTCGCACCCGACCATTTTTGTCGATTTTATTACACATGTCTAGCTTTTATTAATGTTATTCATAAAGAAAATGATTCTTCTGTCCGAGCGTAAAATGTAATCTCGAATAACATATATCCCCAGAACCTTCTCTCCAGTACAAGCTCACTCCACAAGTCCTTCAACTGGGAGATGACGGTGGCTCAACTTTTAACGATACGAGCTGACGACTTGGGTGTACCAAGTTCGAATCTAGTTCTTTCCACAGAAGCACTTTCCATTATGGATGTTGGCAACCTTCACGTGGTCCTTCGCTTAAGTACCTGATATTCTTCTTGAAAGAATTTTTAATAGAAAAATATCGGAGAAACGAATGCGGACAAAATCATCATAAATTATGCTCAACAACATCATCAACAACAACATCAACAACAATAACAACATCAACAACAATAATAACAACAATAACAACAACAGCAATTCTGTACTTGTACAAAGGAAAAGTCCCACAGACGAGACATTGCAAGGCTGTCTCTGCTGCATCGTTATTTTTGCGCCAAGTGCTCGACTGAACTCCAATCTATCGTTCCTCCGTGCCAAACTTTCATAAAAAAGCACTCAACTAGTAACAACCACTATATGCGATTTCTCACACTCTCTAATCGTGTCTAAATCTAAACGCAGATTCTATGAATAAAGCTTCTTTCCCAGAACTGCCCGCCTCGCCTGCTTTCCGATTGAATACAACATGGTAGCCTTCAAATCCAATGTAAACAAATTCTTGTTGAACCATCCCCCATAAATAATCAAATTCTACTCAATTTACACTATTAATGATTATTACACTACCACCTTACATTCATTGACCCTTATCCTCGAATGACCTTCGGGCCTTGATAAGTGGTTACTTACAAGTAAAAAAAGCAGCAGCACCACCACCAAATATAGTTTCAAATCAGGAATGTAATCACTCATTCATATTTTGTGAAAGGCAAAATGTGTTTAATGCAGTCTTTTGTGACGCACTAGGCATCTATAATGTAAATCTCACCTGTCTATTTAAATGTATGCATGTATGTTCGGCATAATCACGTTGACACACCAGTTCTCGTCAGATCACCGAAGTTAAGCAACGTTGACCCTGGCTAGTACCAGATGGGTGACCATTTGTGAATTCCAGGCTCTGTGTGTGCTTTCCGCTTATCCCGGCATTGGTTTCAATCGTCCTGAACTTCCCCTTGCCACTGGTATTCAACAATGTCGACTCAGGAGAGATGTGGTTGGAGATTGCGCAACTCTTGCCACAAAAATTTCCCGCACAGGCACACTTACAGTGGGTATGCATAGTCTGTGAAGACTGAAGGAAGCCTTTAATGTATGTATGCCTAAAACTTTCGACAGAGGCGACAGATTTTCACAAGATCGGTATCGTTTTGAAGCTTAACCCTTCGGATGACAAATATCGAAGAATTGGCTAAAAATATTAATTTCTTCACCCTCAACTGGGCAATCATCTCTAGGGGGGTCGCTTTTTTTGCCGATATTTTCGAAAGCCATCCCCTCTTCGATTGACTAGCCTTAATTTAAACCTTCGCCACTTCCGGTTTGTCGATGGACGCAACGGCAAAGGCGTCACTTTTTTTTACGTTCTTTTCCTCCTTCCTGTGACGGGTTCGAGCCTGCCTGTCTGCTTACTGCCCCTTTTTTTTTTTTTTTTTGCTCATCACACACCTCCAAACACCCGGGCAACATCAACATCAACAACATCAACAACAACAACAACAACAACATCAACAACAATAATAACAACAATAATAACAACAACAATAACAACATCAACAACAATAATAACAACAATAATAACAACAACAACAACATTAACAACAATAATAACAACAATAATAACAACAACAACAACAACATCAACAACAATAATAACAACAATAATAACAACAACAACAACAACATCAACAACAATAATAACAACAACAATAACAACAACAACAACATCAACAACAATAATAATAACAATAATAACAACAACAATAATAACAACAACAACAACATCAACAACAATAATAACAACAATAATAACAACAACAACATCACCAACAATAATAACAACAATAATAACAACAACAATAACAACATCAACAACAATAATAACAACAATAATAACAACAATAATAACAACAACAATAACAACAACAACAACAACAATAATAACAACAACAATAACAACAACAACAACAACATCAACAATAATAATGACAACAATAATAACAACAACAACAACATCAACAACAATAATAACAACAATAATAACAACAACAATAACAACATCAACAACAATAATAACAACAATAATAACAACAACAATAACAACATCAACAACAATAATAACAACAATAATAACAACAACAACATCAACAACAATAATAACAACAATAATAACAACAATAATAACAACATCAACAACAATAATAACAACAATAATAACAACAATAATAACAACAACAATAACAACAACAACAACATCAACAACAATAATAACAACAACAATAACAACAACAACATCAACAACAATAATAACAACAATAATAACAACAACAACAACATCAACAACAATAATAACAACAATAATAACAACAACGATAACAACATCAACAACAATAATAACAACAATAATAACATCAACAACAACATCAACAACAATAATAACAACAACAATAACAACAACAACATCAACAACAATAATAACAACAATAATAACAACAACAACATCAACAACAATAATAACAACAATAATAACAACAACAACAACATCATCAACAACAACATCAACAACAATAACAACATCAACAACAATAATAACAACAATAACAACAACAGCAATTCTGTACTTGTACAAAGCAAAAGTCCCACAGACGAGACATTGCAAGGCTGTCTCTGCTGCATCGTTATTTTTGCGCCAAGTGCTCGACTGAACTCCAATCTATCGTTCCTCCGTGCCAAACTTTCATAAAAAAGCACTCAACTAGTAACAACCACTATATGCGATTTCTCACACTCTCTAATTGTATCTAAATCTAAACGCAGATTCTATGAATAAAGCTTCTTTCCCAGAACTGCCCGCCTCGCCTGCTTTCCGATTGAATACAACATGGTAGCCTTCAAATCCAATGTAAACAAATTCTTGTTGAACCATCCCCATAAATAATCAAATTCTATTCAATTTACGTTCTTTTCCTCCTTCCTGTGACGGGTTCGAGCCTGCCTGTCTGCTTACTGCCACTTGTTTTTTTTGTTTTTTTTGCTCATCACACATCTCCAAATACCCGGGCAACGCCGGCCACCCAGGCTAGTAAATAATAAGAGTGTTGTCTCGACAGAAATATCCTGAAAAAAACAAAAGACTCCCCTCACACTCCACCGTGTTTCTACTTACCAAACACATCATCCCCTAAGCGACCTTAGCGAACACTTAGGAATGTCTACTCTCCCAGCAATACATGAACCCGAACAGTTTATGATTATTCTTGTAATATTTTCCTTTACTACAAACGCTTTTGGTTCTTAAATTGTATATCATCTGAGCAGACGATCCCCTCTTCTTCTGCGAACTCTTCTTAATAACTTCTTTAAAAGCAATCATCATTTCTTTAACGTTCTATTTACTCTCATATCATCGTGCCAATTCTGGAGTTTCATTATCTTTATTCCATTCTTTCGTGTCCTTCTCCCTATATAATCCTCTTGCTTGATGCTTGTCTGCCAGCTCTGAAAAATAAATTCTACAGTAAATAATGTAAACTGAGTACAATTTTCATCCGTCTGAGTAAGTGATCAACTTAAAGATGCTCGATGGACTGGTTTTCCACTCTATCATTCTTCCCAACACCAAAAACATGGAGGTGACGGTGGCTATGTTGTTAACGACAGGATCTGGCAGTCTGGGTGTGCCAAGTTCGAATCCAGTTTGTTTTGCAGAAACGCTTTCATTTAGGGATGTTGGCAACATGAACGTGGTCACTGCTCTAAGTGCCTGATGTCTTTTTAGAAAGAATTCAAACTGGAAAGATATCAGGGAAATAAATGCCAACAGTAATTATCTGATTCGAGCTAACTGAATAATGCTCTACAACAAGAGGAAAATATGTCAGCCCATTTTAATCTGTAATATGCGTGTTATATTTATTTTATTTCAATATTAATATATTATACTAATATTATTTTAATATCAATATAATATATTAATATCATTTTAATATTAATATATTATATTTTTGACAATATGTGGGAGAATTGCAATTTTCTGAGTTGGAATCTATTAATCTAACTGTTTTACTTGGCTAGTATTTTTTTACTTTTTTTTAGGTTGAAGTTTAAATTCTAACTGAACAGCGAAGTTGATATCTCAATTATAAACGGAGAAACCTGGCAAAATATTATTACCTAAAACTAATAAATTTGCAGATAGCCCATCAGAAAGCAATTAATGGTGACTTTACTTGTAATATTTATTTATGTGGAAAAAAAAAATCAAAAGTGTCAAAAGATGCCGATGATGTACTTGAAACAAATGATTTGAATTAACGCATGCGTCGCAGAAAATTGAATAACAGAACTTAAATTTTTCTAAGAATTTTCAAAAGAATAAAAGTAAATTTAGATAAAGTCAAAATGAAAATGCGACACTTATTTTCACATCTTAAAATCAGAAAATACCGTATATGTGTAAGTGTTCGAAAGAATAAAAGAATACGGGTTCAACCTTAAACTAAAAAAAGTGTGATTACGGTATATCCCAAATAAACTACCCACATTAAATCATTGGCGCAATTTCTCAAATCTTATATCACCAAGACATCCTTCTTAATTGATACAAGAATCCTCCTGAGCAGTTCAACATCCAGTGATCATATATCCAATCCTCATGAAACTGCTTATATCACCCTGAATATTACCTTAAATCTTTATTCTATCCCTAAGCAAAGTAGAACACCTAATAACACTCTAGTCAACTACTTTTAAAATTAGAAAAACCCAGTTTCAATATTAGAAGTACATCGTCCCTCACCTTGACTACGGACTTTTGCAATAAGTCATGAAACTATTGTACCTAAAATTCCTCTCCAAACTACAAAATACTGCTGCTTGTATACTAAGCAAGTACCTCCTATAGATACTTTACCTCCAAGATGACTGCCTTGTCTGTTTTGCATGACAAACCTTATTATTTTTTACTTAAATTCTCTTTCTCCTGATCACTAACAAATCAAATCTGCTCTACTTCCTAAGTTGACACTAAACAAATCCGTCTCCCGTAACTTAGATGGGTCCTTGCTCTCCGCCCTTGACCTTAACAAACTCGCAAATCGATACCCATTAACACCTAAAATTTCCTAGGCATGCTCCCGATTATAACTCCCAACCCATAACCAAGCTTCTAAGTAAATACTTACTAGCCTTAGTCCAATACATTGACTTAAAGTAATCTATAATGAACAGTAACCGTTAATATCTCTTTATTAAGAGATAGTATTGCAATAATTATTACACAAACTAAACCGGTACTCATTGAAATAAAAACTTCCGGATATTAAGAGAAAGGCGAAGTCATTCTCCTTAGTTGTAGTCTAAAGGCAACTTACTCAAATTGTCTAAAATTCCATGCATTCGTATACAATACTACTTATCCATCCATCTATACTTTTACTATACTTACAGAATATGCAATAACCTATATCTATCAGGTATAACTGTACTCCATTTCAAATGTTCTCTTGTCTCTATACTGAACATATCTAATCTTTCAGTCTTACTAAATGTCCGGTTTGGGCACCAAATCAGAATTTCTAATAGAAAGTAGATCATACTCTAGCACTTTATCCTAATTCCTAAACCTACTAAACCATATCTAACCATACATTCCTAAACCTACTAAACCATATCTAACCATACATTGCTAAACTTACAAAACTATATCTAACCATACATCAACTCGACTCTCTCGATCCAATACTGTAGCAAATTTAACTGCTTCCACTGCATGAATTTTTACGTATGCCCTCTCTCAGTATAAATGAAAATGGACAGCATAATAATGCCCTTTTTAAACCACACTTGAGGAGTGAAAATCTTCTGTAGAAGCTAACCTAAATGCCCGATTTTCCAGGAGATATTAACCTAAATAACCAATAAATATTAACTACCCATGCGGGGTCGCAGAAATACCTGGATTAGGACCCAGGCGCGGGGCGAACCCCCTCGGAGCTGATGGACCCGTAGGTCTTCCCAGGCCATCCGTCTAGGAGAAGGAAAACTCTGAAACTAAACCTAGGGGAGGGAGGCCTCTTCAGTCCTGGACGACAACCTTCCTAGAGCTGGTGACTCAAACAAATCACCGGTTGGCAAACCTAAACTGCTTAAGGAGGAGATAGACTCTGTCTATCGCTCGGCTTTCATACTCCTTCTTTGCCTATTGGCCAGGCGTAGAGGTACTATCACAGGGACTCGCTTGAATCACCCAGTGGTTGACCTTGTTTCCTGACTAGGGTAATGAACGCCGCTTTTCCCCATTCCTGCCACATCCCATCCCCCTAAACTGGACACAGTGGGGTGCTTCAGTGCCATATATGTCAGTGCAGTTGGACTGGGCTGGCTTTGCCTAATGGATTGAGGGTACCGGATTGACAGTTCCTGGCTGCTGTTTCCGACTGATAGTACAGGAGCCCTAACTCTTTGGTAGCGCTTAGAGCGGCTGCTCCATCAACAGTTGTAAAATATCGGGATGTTTGTAGTGCCATGTCGCGCATGGAAAGGGACCCTGCACTCATCCCCGGTGGGCTTTCCCGAGGCCACAATCCTGTGGGTGAGGACAGCTGATGGTCTACTTGTATTGCATGTCTGGTATTCTGCACAACTACTTGTCCAGCACCCCCTCACTCATCCACCCTAACTGAAACTTTTAAATAAAATAAAATGAAATGACAGCTCAAGCAAAAGTTACGTTTAAACCAGGACCAAACTCAAAGAAAACCAACCTGCCTCCTCCCTTGAGGCTTGCATTTACTAATATCCGCGGGCTTAGAACTAACTTAGATGATGTTGAGTCATTTCTCCTTGTAAACACCCCGGATATCTTAGCATTAAGTGAAACTAACCTTCACTCCTCCATACCCTCTAACCACTTTAACATGCCTGGTTATCTCCCACTCTACCGTAAGGACTCGGACAGACATATGCATGGACTTGGAGTCTATATTCGAAACACCCTCCCCCTAACTAGAGAAATAAAACTAGAATCAGAGGGCCAGGCCTTTATGTGCTTCAGACTAAATATGCAACACAATATTAGCTACTTATATTTTCTCTACCGCTCTCCCTCAAACCAAGACTGTACCCTAATAAACAAAGTCTCAGACAGCATAGATATAGCACTCTCCCTCGATACTAGCGCACAAATACATGTATTTGGTGACTTCAATGTCCACCACAGTAACTGGCTAGGATTCTCAAATCACACAGACGTAGCTGGTAGCGCCACATATAGCTTCTCTATATCTCATTCCCTATCTCAGATGGTTACATTTCCGACACGTTTCCCAGACCAGCACGATCAACATGCCTCACTTCTAGATCTCTTTCTGACAACAGTTCCCAATGACTGTACAACAAATGCCCATAGCCCACTCGGGAATGCTGATCACGCTGTGATAATGGTAGAAATCAGCCTAAATTCTCGCCCTAAAACTGAAGACCCACTACTCAAAACAACGAGGTATTACAAAAAGGCTGATTGGGAAGCCATCAGGGAGCTCATCAGAGATGCCCCATGGCAAAATATCTTTACTCTTCCAGCGGAACAGTGTGCAAATGAGACAACTGAATGGTTCAAAACTGCTATTGAAGCACATGTTCCCGCACGGAAATACTATAGCAAGCCCCACTCCCCCCAATGGTTTACTTCTGCTTGTGCAGCTGCCATTTGTCAAAGGCAGCATGCGTTCCGCAGATTCAACCGACATAAGTCCAGCTCAAATAAACAGAAGTTTATAGAAGCTAGAAATAATTGTAAGAGAGTGATAGACACAGCTAAGTCAGATTACTCTGAAACCACCAGAAAGCGCATCGAAGCACAGAAATTAGGAACCCGGGATTTTTGGAAAATCTACAACAGCGTAGTTAATAATGGACAGTCAATTATTCCCCCACTAACAAACAATCATGAGGTTGCTTGCACGGCAACTGACAAGGCTAATCTGCTTGCCAGTCGGTTTGCCTCAAACTCCACACTGAACTCGGTACACCACTCACTCCCTGATTTTCCTCTGCGAACAGACGCCACACTTGACGACTTGAAAATCACCCCTTCTCAGGTACATGCTATTATAAAAAACCTAGACACCTCTAAAGCATGTGGACCAGATCTCATCCCGGCTGTGCTATTAAAAAAATGCTCTGCCGAGGTTGCTCCAGTTCTGTCCAAACTTTACAATAAATGCCTTAACGAATCTTGTTTTCCCGACTGCTGGAAAACCGCCTCTGTGGTACCAGTCTTCAAGAATTCTGGTGAAAGAACTGACCCACTAAATTATCGCCCCATTAGCCTCCTCCCGCTTTTCGCCAAAATATTTGAGTCCTTAGTTAATAAAGCCCTAGTCCAGCACCTAACAGCTGCTAAACTCTTGACTGACAAACAATATGGATTCAGGCAAGCCCGTTCAACAGCAGATATCTTAACTGTAGTTTCTGAACGTATATACCGTTCATTGGATAAAACAGGGGAGGGTAGAGCGGTGGCCCTTGATATATCTAAGGCTTTTGACAGGGTATGGCACGATGGTCTTCTAAGGAAAATTAGATCATATGGAATCACTGGAAGAATTCATAACGTAATTAAATCCTTCTTAAGTAATAGAAAAATCAAAGTTGTCCTCGACGGACGTACATCCAAACAATATGACATAAATGCGGGAGTGCCTCAGGGGTCTATCCTTGGACCTCTATTGTTCCTGATATTCATAAACGACCTCCCTGATAATATTGTTTCGGAGATGGGTATATTTGCCGATGACACCACTCTCTATAACAGATATGAGGGGAAAACAAATGAACACATATCCAAGAAAATGGCAGAAACACTAGAGGATGACCTCCAATCCGTAGTGGAATGGGGACAAAAATGGTTGGTCTCATTCAATGCTGCTAAGACTAAGCTTGTTTCCTTCAATAACTACAAGAAACCTTCTCTACCACCAATAGCAATGGCCAAGAACACATTGCCTGAAAGTACTTCTTTTAAACTCCTCGGCCTAACGTTTACAGGGAATATGAACTGGAATAGATACATTGAGAGCATTGCCAAGGCTGCTGCAAGGAAGGTTGGCTCCCTCTACCGTGCTAGAAAACTACTTACGCCTGCCAGTATCCTATACCTCTATAAGGCAACCATTCGCCCATGTATGGAGTACTGTTGTCACATCTGGGCTGGTGCATCTGCTGCTTGTCTCTCGCTCCTGGACAGGGTTCAAAAAAGAGTCGCAAACCTGATAGGTCCTGAACTGTCATCTGGGCTTCAACCTCTGTCCCATCGACGAGATGTTGCATCCCTCTGCCTGTTCTACAAATACTTTAATGGTGAATGCTCTGACGAACTGCAAACACTTGTACCTCCCCGACGTAACTACCCCCGACAAACCCGACAAGCTACTAAGTCTCATCCCTTTACAGTGGAGATCCCTAGGTGCAAGAAAGCCTTTTACTCCAATAGTTTCTTCCCCAGAACTGCGGGTCTTTGGAACTCCCTTCCGGGATTCTGCTTTCCCAACTGCAATGATATGCAGAAGTTCAAGTGTAATGTTAACAAACATCTTTCTACTCTTCTCCCTTCATAATGACCCCGCTAATTAATTCCCTAATAGTAGCCCCCTGCTTCAAAGTGGCACTGTGCCTTGTTTGGGGTGAAAATTGAATTAAAAAAAAAAAAAAAAAAAAAAAAAAGTAGCCGACAATCAAATTCTTCTAAAGCAGACAAAAATGTGATTCAGCTGTAAGAGATTTCTACTACTATATAAAAGTCACTTTGAATGTGTGTGGGAGTTCCTTCCTCATAGGTTCCGAAACGGCTGAGCTTATATTTCGCAAATTTCACACAAAGTTAATTTATATGTCTAACACTGTTCTTGGATATGTTTTGTACAAAAATTTATCCGAGAAGTATCGAAAATCGAAAAAAAAAAAAACTATCTTAAAAATAGTCTTTCTTTCTTATAGTTATAAAGATAAATTTTACAGGGAAATATTTTACGTTACAAGGGAGATAATATAATCTTAGCAAATCATTTCTTCTAAAAAAAACAGATTTATTATAATATGGAGATATAGCTTAGAGGCATTCGATCTGTGATCGAATGATCCCCTGTTACAGCTCGTGTGTACCTCATCATTTTATTTTAATTTTTTTCTTATCAATAAGTTTAATTTACGATAAAAGACAGGATACTATTTAAAATTGCTGCAAATCATTTCGTTTGTATATTTTAAAACTAAACATTAATCAGAAGTGACTTTTCCAGGGTATTCATCATCAAGTCCAAATATCAGCTGACGTGATATTACAAACAAACACAGACGGAATTTGATGAACGACATTATCATTATTAATTTTTATTTTATTTATTTATTTGCGAATTAGCCCTCTGGGAAAATTATTCCCCGTAATATATAATAACCAACAGAGAATTAATTCTATAATAATTCATACGCAATCTGCATAAATTAAAGTATCATGTTTATACACATTGTACGACCGGGCAATGCCGGGATGCCAGGTAGGCGCACATAAAGGCGTCTAAATAGCGAATGTGTATAATTTAAAAGTTCTTTTATACAATTGAATCCAGTCTCCCAATTTTCGGAACAATTAGCGAACAATCTTACCATTATGCCAAATAGGTCGGAGTTCAATCCTTGATAATGTCACACAAAATGGTACTTGATGTCCCCTTGCTAAACACTCATCATTATAAGAGGAAAATCAACCAAGGACAAGTGGTCTAATCTGTTTGTTTGTTTTTATTTTTTATTGTTTTTTTTAGAAGAAATGATTTGCTAAGTTAATATTATCTCCCTTGTCGGTATAACGTAAAATATTCCCTTATAGAAATTAATTTTTATAACTATAAGAAAGAAAGACTATTTTTAAGATTGTTTTTGTTTTCTTCGAGTGGCAGCATCCTCTACACATCGGTGTAACAGCTAATGAAAAAGGAACCTTCCGGTTGCCACCGACTAAAGTTAATCACTTAGCTTTTAGCTTTTTGTAACAGAACGCATATGAACGTGTATGAAAATATAAGCAGTAGCCGAAGTATGGATGGCAAGCGATTGTGTTAGCAGCAGGAGCAGAGTGTGAACGCGTATGCAAATTGGCAAGTGTGCTCGGATTTGCATTTGAAAAAAAAAGAAAGGAAAGGGACACCACGTGGTCGAGTAGAAAAAAGTCGACGTCGAAGGAGGAGGACGTGTAAGTGAAGGGAGAAGAAAGAGTGCGGTCGAAAAAGATGAACGTATTAGAAATGTCTGTCTACGACCGGCGTGTAGTAGAGCAAAAGCGAAGGACTTTGAAGTTGTGTCAAGACGGGAGAGTAACGCTATTAAATGCTTGTGCTAAAAAAAAAAAAAAAAAAAAGAAGAAGAAAAGTCAAATCAGATTTATTCATTTTTGCTTGTTGTTCATTTCCAACGATACCAGACGAAGTGGAGGTCCGAAAGAGGTTTGAATTGTAACGAAAACGGCTGGGGCGTAACGGCTACATCACATTTTAAACAATTTGTTCAAATAACATCGGAATAGTCTATTGAATACCAGTATGGCTTTGATATATTTTTTTAATCGTCTTATTTTAAATTAATACATTTTAATCAAAAGTTTTATATTGGCATCGGATGCAAGTGATTATGGCATTGTAGCAATATTTCCTCACAAATTTGAACATGGCAGTTCAAAACCAGTAGCACATGTTTCAAGATCCATGCTGTCGTCTAAAAATTACAGTCGAATAAATAAAGTGTCGCAATAATTTTGCTCTTAAAAATTCATGCATTTGTAAATGAGAGAAAATTTATCTTGCAGACAGACTACCGTCCTTTGTTGTCAATATATCGATTGTGGAAGAGTATCGCTATCCATATAGTCGACAGCATTCAGCACTGACGGAGACCATTTTATTGAACTACGATTATAGAATGGAGTAGTTACTGTCATATAAATTAGAATATGCGAATGATGTATCGAGATTGATACAAAAACTTTCTGAACGACTAGAAGGTACCGTGATAGTAGCGAGGGAGAATTAGTTAACACGAAAACAAGAACATATGTAAGTTGTGAGACAGCATACCTTCGTTTGACAACGTAAGTATGGGCCAAAGTCTTATCTAGATCTTTCTTCTCCTTTTTGTATGAAGTACAGAGTGTTCCAAAAGTCTTGAGCACATTTCAAGGTTAATCGATAAATTGAGTGAGAAAGAGTCTGATGACTATTTTCCAACAGGATAGAGCGTCACCACACTGAAGCGTTAGGGTTTAACAGTTTCTGAACGCAACATTGCCACAGATGAATTGGACGACCTGGGCAAGATGATCATGATCATGTCCTAGCCTCCCAGATCTCCAGATCTCACACCCTGCGAATTTTTGTTGGGATTTGTTAAAGGACTGGTCTATGTTCCTCCCATTTCAAGAAACGTAGATGAGCTGAAGGCCCGAATAACAGAAGCTATTGCAACCATCGACAACACAATGTTGGAACTCGTTTGGCGAGAATTGGACGATCGATTTAATGTGTCGTTTTTCTTTTTGTTTGTTTTTTTTTCTTTTACATGGGGGTCACCATTTATCAAGGCCTGAAGGCCACTCAGGGATAAGGGTTATTGCATGTACAGTAATCAATGAGATAGTATTGTAGTAATCATTAGTGTTGTAGATTTGATAGAGTGTCTTACTTAAGGGGGCGGTTTGTCAGGAGTTTGTTTATGTTGGACTTGAAGACATCCAAGTTGTAGTCAGGTGGGAAACAGGCAAGCGGCAGAGAGTTCCACTGGCGTGCAGTTCTAAGAAAGAAGCTTTGTTCATGGAATCTATGTTTGGATTTAGGCACAGATAAAGAGTGGGGAAAATTATTGACAGTAGTTTCAGCTAGACGGGTGTTTATCGTAAAAGATTGGCAAGGGGGGACGAGAGATTGGAGCTCAGACGCAACATCTCTTCTGTGGGAGAGAGGTTGCAGGGAAGAGAAAAGGGCACCCCCCACTAAGCCACCAAGTCTATTTTGTACTCTGTCAAGGCAGGATAGGCTGTTTTTAGCAGCTCCTGCCCAGATGTGGCAGCAGTACTCCATCCTTGAACGTAATTGTACAGATAGAGAATTGCATCAGTAGTGAGATATCTTCTGGAGCGGTAGAAGGATCCCACCCTTTTCCCAGCGTCTTGGCAACCAATTTGATGTACGTGTTCCATTTCAGATCAGGAGTAAAGGTCAAACCTAGAAGCTTGTCAAAACATGGAGCCTCCCCAAGACGATAGCCATCCATTTCAATTGATGCCAGATGGGGATCAGAGCGTTTATGATGTAAAGATCGAAGCTTGGTTTTGGATGCATTAAAAGTGACCAGCCACTTCTTCCCTCACTGTGCCACACGCTCAAGATCAGAGGAGAGAGAATTAGAGAGAACTTTGTCATTTGTCGGCCTTTGATGTGTTGCCATAGATGGTCGTGTCATCAGCATAGATGTCAACAAATAATTTAAGTATCTGTTTTGGGAGATCATTGATGTAGATCAGGAAGAGAGTCGGGCCCAGGATGGACCCCTGAGGGACTCCAGCATTAATACTGTGGGCCTCTGATTTCTGCCCATCAACCACTACTCTTATGAACCTATCGGAGAGAAATGATTTAATGATTTAGAAAACATTTCCAGTGATACCGTAGCTGGAATCTTGTGAAGTAGGCCCTTATGCCATACCTTATTGAAGGCCTTCGATATGTCAAGAGCAATTGCCCTGGAAAGGAAACCTTTGTCAAAAGATTCACTAATCCTATGTGATATAACCGTTAGCACATCTGCTGTAGATCTTGCAGAATGGAAACCATATTGCATGTCACTAAGAAGGTTGTTTCTGTTGAGATCGTTGACTACTTCTTTATTTAATATGGATTTCACACAGGAGACTTATTGGTCTGTACTGAGAGGGAGATGACTTTTCACCAGAATTCTTAAATACAGGGCATACTGATGAGGTTTTCCAGGGTGTTGGAAAGCACTTCTCCTTAAAGCAACGCTTAAACAGTTTTGTAATATGGGAGCAAGTTCTGGTTGGAGCTTTTTCAACACTATAACTGGAATGCCGTCAGGGCCAGTTGCTTTACTGGAATCAAGGTTCTTGATTGGCGACCACACACACGAATATTTGTATGTTACATAGCCTGTTGTCTGTTATAGGGGGAGATATGGGGAGTTGATGGCCTTTGTCGCATAGAGTAGAATTAGCTGCAAAGTTCTTGGCAAAAAGTCTGGCCTTGTCTGATGCTGACGAGATGACCTCAGGTCCATTGATGATAGTTGGGATAGAATGCATGCTTCTGTTCAGGATCCTGTTTGCTATTTGCTAGAACTGGTGGGAACCAAGCCGCTGATCAGCTACTTTGGATTTAACGGACTGAGCATATAGCTCTCTTGCATTTTTTATTACTCTTTTACAGTGGTTGCTGGCGTTCCTGAAAGCAGTTTTAGTCTCAGTACATCTATTACATTGGTAGCTATGGAAAAAATGATTTCTGTGCGCTATGGCAGCAGCACATTCAGGGGAGAACCATGGCTTGCTGCTAGGTTTTTATTGGAATTTTTTGGATGGTATGAATCTGTTTATGCCTACAATTAACAATTCAGTCAGGTCTGATACTATAGAGGACACGTCCTTTTTAAACATGAATGCAGAGATAGATCAGATATGAATGTACGGAAGCTATCCCAGTCAGCCATAGAGTATCGATATGCAGTACAGTGGAGAGGTACGTCTGAAGACTTATTACATTTCATTTTTATCTTAACTGCTATAACAGAGTGGTCAGAGGATCCCAGAGGAGATAGAATGGAACATGAACATAGCTCAGGGGAAGTTGTGAGGAAAAGGTCTAGAAGGCTTGCATATTGACCGGGTATATCGGGCACACTGGTGGGTTCGTGAACAGTCTGAGTGAGGTTATAGGCAGTGGCAAAATCATGACAGAACCTCCCTTCGTCATCGATTTTATTTGAGTGGGTCAACCATTCCACATTATGGACATTGAAGTCACCGCAAATGTGAATGTTAGCCGAAGGATGAGCAGACAGGATGTGGTCAATTTTCTCAGATATGCTCTTAAAGATAGTAACTCCACTGTTGTGGAGGCGAAAGAGGGCAAATATAAAAGCAGTGGTGTAAGCTAGTGCAGCCCGGAAGCACATATAAGGTAAATTAGGGTCTTCTCTGGAGATATCCCTACCACATGGAAAGCCATCTTTGATGTAGGCACATATTCCATGCCCACGGCGATCTTGGGGATCAGATTTAGATGTTAAGTTAGAGTATTCTTTAATTATGAATTCGTCTAGGGAAGTGGTTGGTCCTATGCCAGTTTGACTTAGAAAGAATATGTCCGGTTTCGTCTGTTGTAATTGTGTTTCAACCTCTGGAAGGTTGGAATGTAGACCCCTGATGTTGGAGAAGGCGACCTGGTAGTAGGGGTCTACGTTGAAGGATAGGGTTCTAGGTTTATTCGTGTTTTTTTTTTTAATTTGTTATGTTGAGGTTTTGGGATTTGTGGAGCAGGTCGATAGACTTGGTTAGAGCAGAACAGAGAGGGAAAGTAAGAGAGAAAAAGACAAGAAATTGTTTTTTCTTGTAGCACATGATAAGGTAAAGCCGTAACAATTACCCACTAGTATGGCATCGAGAGGTCCTACCAGAAACTACTGTATGGTTCAGAATCCATTCACCAAATGGCAATACAGCAGCCCCGGCACTTTGCACCTGCTGATAGGACAGCTTCCTTAGTGGTTAATCCAAGGTTCGGGTCCCTGACTATCAGGCAAGTAACGTCAGCCAAAATGGAACGTTTACCTCCAGCACCCTTACTAGTGACATGACCACAATGATAGACATAGAAACCGAAATTTTCCGACGTCTCAGGCTACTCTTTACAAAGTACTACCGACCTGGAAAGCAGCTTTTTCTTCACCCTTTGTCAGAAAAATCACTCATTGGAAATGAGGACTAAATGACAAAATAGGAGAAGCGAGAGTTACTGGAGCTGCCGATAACACATCCACATGCATTATCTACTCTCCATTAAAAAAAAAAGCGGGGGGGGGGTGAGAAGGACTTATTAATATCTACTTAGTATAAGTCCGTTACCCCATTCCCAGCTTAGGGTAGTACTTGAAGATAGTCTCCCCTCCCATGTTAATGCATAGATACTTTTTGCCTTTATCTCATGCGAGAATGTTCGACCATTCCAGCTACACCCCATAATAAATATGCTATAATGGAACTTTTATCAAATTGGAAAGTCTGGTTATTTTTAATTCGTTTAAAAATCTGGTTAAGAAGTGATACTTTTAGGGTTACGTATTAACTTTAGACTAGCTAGAAGTAATGCATACTTTAGAGAAAAAAAAAAGCCGCATGTTTTTGAGTTCAGATAATATGCAAATATAATTTGGGAAATGTTCAATTTCATGGGGGACTTTTTTTTTTTCGTTTTAAATATAAGAAAAAAGTATTGGTTAATAATAGATATTTGACAATAAACATTTAGGTGTCATGTGACCAATGCTGAACATCTTTGAAAATTCCATGAAAAACTTGAGATTACAAGCTTTCTGAATATTCCAGATTAATTTTTATATATTTAATAGTTCCCGAAACATTCAACACAAGTTCCCAAAACTTTTATAAAGTCTTGTAATCCTGAAATTATACCAAGAAAATCTTGATAACTTAAAGAAATGATTTGATCAGGACAAAAATTTTGCATCGAAGAACAAAAGATCCACACATAAAAAAATTAGAAGTTGAAATTAAGTAAAAAGTTCCAACTTCATCGATTTTTTTATGAGAAAGGGTTTGGTTGTTTTGTTTTACGGCATATCAACTATTTTCTGGTCATTTAATGCCAAATCCAGTTATTTTGGTAAAATATTGTATGCTTCATGTTCTTTGTATTTTTAAATATTTATTTATTGTGTTTAGTTTGGTTTGTTATATTATTGTTTCATTATTTTTTTTAATATTTTTTCATTATTTTTTATTATTTATTTATTTTTTCATTATTTTTTTATTATTTTTTTATTATTTTTTTATTATTTTTTAATTATTTTTTTATTATTTTTTCATTATGTTTTCATTATTTTTTCATTATTTTT
>NC_136494.1:145766904-145956904 GCF_053919585.1 Euprymna scolopes
ATAATAATAAAATAAATTCCATGGTCTTCTATATAATAATAAAAAAATCCCTTGGTCTTCTATATAATAATAAAAAAAACCCATGGTCTTCTATATAATAATAAAAAAAATCCCATGGTCTTCTATATAATAATAATAAAAAATCCCATGGTCTTCTATATAATACTAAAAAAAAAATTCCGTGGTCTTCTATATAATAATAATAAAAAATCCAATGGTCTTCTATATAATAATAAAAAATTCCATAGTCCTCTATATAATAATAAAAAATTCCATGGTCTTCTATATAATAATAAAAAATCCCATGGTCTTCTATATAATAATACAAAATCCCATGGTCTTCTATATACTAATAAAAAAGTCACATGGTCTTCTATATAATAATAAAAGATCCCATGGTCTTTTATATAATAATAATAAAAAATCCCATGGTCTTCTATATAATAATAAAAATAATCCCATGGTCTTCTATATAATAATAAAAAAATCCCATGGTCTTCTATATAATAATAATAAAAAATTCCATGGTCTTCTATATAATAATAAAAAATTCCATGGTCTTCTATATAATAATAAACGAAATCCCATGGTCTTCTATATAATAATAAAAAATCCTATGGTCTTCTATATAATAATAAAAAAAAATCCCATGGTCTTCTATATAATAATAAACAATCCCATAGTCTTCTATATAATAATAACAAAAATTCCATGGTCTTCTATATAATAATAAAAAAAATCCCATGGTCTTCTATATAATAATAAAAACAATTCCATGGTCTTCTATATAATAATAAAACAATTCCATGGTCTTCTATATAATAATAAAACAATTCCATGGTCTTCTATATAATAATAAAAAAATCCCATGGTCTTCTATATAATAATAAAAAAATTCCATGGTCTTCTATATAATAAAAAAAAAATCCATGGTCTTCTATATAATAATAAAAAAAAATTCCATGGTCTTCTATATAATAATAAAAAATCCCATGGTCTTCTATATAATAATAAAAAAATTCCGTGGTCTTCTATATAATGATAAAAAAAAAATTCCATGGTCTTCTATATAATAATAATAATAAATTCCATGGTCTTCTATATAATAATAAAAAAATCCCATGGTCTTCTATATAATAATAAAAAAATTCCATGGTCTTCTGTATAATAATAAAAAAATTCCATGGTCTTCTATATAATAATAAAAAACATTTCCATGGTCTTCTATATAATAATAAAAAATTCCATGGTCTTCTATATAATAATAAAAAAATTCCATGGTCTTCTATATAATAATAAAAAAAATTCCATGGTCTTCTATATAATAAAAAAAAATTCCGTGGTCTTCTATATAATAATAAAAAAATTCCATGGTCTTCTATATAATAATAAAAAAAATTCCATGGTCTTCTATATAATAATAAAAAAAGTCCATTGTCTTCTATATAATAATAAAAAAATTCCATGGTCTTCTATATAACAATAAATCAAATTCCATGGTCTTCTATATAATAATAAAAAAAGTCCATTGTCTTCTATATAATAATAAAAAAAATTCCATGGTCTTCTATATAATAATAAAAAAAATTTAATAGTCTTCTATATAATAACAAAAAAATCCCATGGTCTTCTATATAATAATAATAAAAAATCCTATGGTCTTCTATATAATAATAAAAAAAATTCCATGGTCTTCTATATAATAATAAAAAAATTCCATGGTCTTCTATATAAAAATAAAAAAATCCCATGGTCTTCTATATAATAATAAAACAATCCCATGGTCTTCTATATAATAATAAAAAAAAATCCCATGGTCTTCTATATAATAATAATAAAAAATCCAATGGTCTTCTATGTAATAGTAATAAAAAATCCCATGGTCTTCTATATAATAATAACAATAATAAATCCAATGGTCTTCTATATAATAATAAAATATTCCATGGTCTTCTATATAATAATAAAAAATTCCATGGTCTTCTATATAATAATAAAAAATCCCATGGTCTTCTATATAATAATAATAAAAAATCCCATGGTCTTCTATATAATAATAAAAGATCCTATGGTCTTCTATAAAATAATAAAAAAAAAACCATGGTCTTCTATATAATATAAAAAATCCATTGGTCTTCTATATAATAATAAAAAAAAAATTCTATTGTCTTCTATATAATAATAAAAAAATCCCATGGTCTTCTATATAATAATAAAAAAATTCCATGGTCTTCTATATAATAATAAAAAAATTCCATGGTCTTCTATATAATAATAAAAAAATCCCATGGTCTTCTATATAATAATAAAAAACCAATGGTCTTCTATATAATAAAAAAAAATTCCATGGTCTTCTATATAATAATAAAAAAAAATTCCATGGTCTTCTATATAATAATAAAAAAATTCCATGGTCTTCTATATAATAATAAAACAATCCCATGGTCTTCTATATAATAATATAAAAATTCCGTGGTCTTCTATATAATAATAAAAAAAATTCCATGGTCTTCTATATAATAATAATAATAAATTCCATGGTCTTCTATATAACATTAAAAAAATCCCATGGTCTTCTATATAATAATAAAAAAAAATTCCATGGTCTTCTATATAATAATAAACAAATTCCATGGTCTTCTGTATAATAATAAAAAAATTCCATGGTCTTCTATATAATAAAATAAAACAATTCCATGGTCTTCTATATAATAATAAAAAATCCCATGGTCTTCTATATAATAATAAAAAAATTCCATGGTCTTCTATATAATAATAAAAAAAATTCCATGGTCTTCTATATAATAAAAAAAAATTCCGTGGTCTTCTATATAATAATAAAAAAATTCCATGGTCTTCTATATAATAATAAAACAAGTCCATTGTCTTCTATATAATAATAAAAAAATTCCATGGTCTTCTATATAACAATAAACAAAAATTCCATGGTCTTCTATATAATAATAAAAAAAATTTCATAGTCTTCTATATAATAACAAAAAAATCCCATGGTCTTCTATATAATAATAATAAAAAATCCCATGGTCTTCTATATAATAATAAAAAAATCCCATGGTCTTCTATATAATAATAAAACAATCCCATGGTCTTCTATATAATAATAAAAAAAATCCCATGGTCTTCTATATAATAATAATACAAAATCCAATGGTCTTCTATGTAATAGTAATAAAAAATCCCATGGTCTTCTATATAATAATAACAATAATAAATCCAATGGTCTTCTATATAATAATAAAAAATTCCATAGTCTTCTATATAATAATAAAAAATTCCATGGTCTTCTATAAATTAATATAAAATCCCATGGTCTTCTGTATAATAATAATAAAAAATTCCATGGTCTTCTATATAATAATAAAAAATCCCATGGTCTTCTATATAATAATAATAAAAAATCCCATGGTCTTCTATATAATAATAAAAGATCCTATGGTCTTCTATAAAATAATAAAAAAAAACCATGGTCTTCTATATAATAATAAAAAATCCCATGGTCTTCTATATAATAATAATAAAAAAATTCTATTGTCTTCTATATAATAATAAAAAAATCCCATGGTCTTCTATATAATAATAAAAAAATTCCATGGTCTTCTATGTAATAATAAAAAAATTCCATGGTCTTCTATATAATAATAAAAAAAAATTCCATGGTCTTCTATATAAAAATAAAATATCCCATGGTCTTCTATATAATAATAAAAAAAAATCCCATGGTCTTCTATATAATAATAAAACAATACCATGGTCTTCTATATAATAATAATAAAAAATCCAATGGTCTTCTATATAATAATAATAAAAAATCCAATGGTCTTCTATGTAATAGTAATAAAACATCCCATGGTCTTCTATATAATAATAACAATAATAAATCCAATGGTCTTCTATATAATAATAAAAAATTCCATAGTCTTCTATATAATAATAAAAAATTCCATGGTCTTCTATATAATAATAAAAAATCCCATGGTCTTCTATATAATAATAATAAAAAATGCCATGGTCTTCTATATAATAATAAAAAATCCCATGGTCTTCTATATAATAATAAAAAAAATCCCATGGTCTTCTATATAATAATAAAAGATCCTATGGTCTTCTATAAAATAATAAAAAAAAACCATGGACTTCTATATAATAATAAAAAATCCCATGGTCTTCTATATAATAATAAAAAAAAATTCTATTGTCTTCTATATAATAATAAAAAAATCCCATGGTCTTCTATATAATAATAAAAAAATTCCATGGTCTTCTATGTAATAATAAAAAAAATTCCATGGTCTTCTATATAATAATAAAAAAATTCCATGGTCTTCTATATAATAATAATAAAAAATTCCATGGTCTTCTATATAATAATAAAAAAATTCCATGGTCTTCTATATAATAATAAAAAAATTCAATGGTCTTCTATATAATAATACAAAAAAAATTCCATGGTCTTCTATATAATAATAAAAAAATCCCATGGTCTTCTATATAATAATACAAAAAAAATTCCATGGTCTTCTATATAATAATAAAAAAATTCCATGGTCTTCTATATAATAATAAAAAAATTCCATGGTCTTCTATATAATGATTAAAAAAAATTCCATGGTCTTCTATATAATAAAAACAAATTCCGTGGTCTTCTATATAATAATAAAAAAATTCCATGGTCTTCTATATAATAATAAAACAAAATTCCATGGTCTTCTATATAATTATAAAAAAAGTCCATGGTCTTCTATATAATAATAAAAAATTCCATGGTCTTCTATATAATAACAACAAAAAATTCCATGATCTTCTATACAATGATAAAATAAATTCCATAGTCTGCTATATAATAACAAAAAAATCCCATGGTCTTCTATATAATAATAATACAAAATCCCATGGTCTTCTATATAATAATAATAAAAAATTCCATGGTCTTCTATATAATAATAATAAAAAATTCCATGGTCTTCTATATAATAATAATAAAAAATCCCATGGTCTTCTATACAATAATAAAATAAATTCCATGGTCTTCTATATAATCATAAACAAAAATCCCATGGTCTTCTATATAATAATAAAAAAAATCCCATGGTCTTCTATATAATCATAAAAAAAGTCCATGGTCTTCTATATAATAATAAAAAATTCCATGGTCTTCTATATAATAATAAAAAAAAATTCCATGGTCTTCTATACAATAATAAAATAAATTCCATGGTCTTCTATATAATAATAAAAACATCCCATGGTCTTCTATATAATAATAAAAAAAAATTCCATGGTCTTCTATATAATAATAAAAAAATCCCATGGTCTTCTATATAATAATAAAAAAAAATCCCATGGTCTTCTATATAATAATAAAAAAAATCCCATGGTCTTCTATATAATAATAATAAAAAATCCCATGGTCGTCTATATAAAAATAATAATAATAAATCCAATGGTCTTCTATATAATAATAAAAAATTCCATGGTCTTCTATATAATAATAAAAAATTCCATGGTCTTCTATATAATAATAAAAAATCCCATGGTCTTCTATATAATAATAATAAAAAATTCCATGGTCTTCTATATAATAAAAAAAATCCCATGGTCTTCTATATAATAATAATAATAATAAATCCCATGGACTTCTATATAATAAAAAAAAAATCCCATGGTCTTCTATATAATAATAAAAAAATTCCATGGTCTTCTATATAATAATAATAATAAATCCCATGGTCTTCTATATAAAAATAATAAAAAAATCACATGGTCTTCTATATAATAATAAAACAAAATTCCATGGTCTTCTATATAATAATAATAATAATAATAAATCCCATGGTCTTCTATATAATAATAAAAAATCCCATGGTCTTCTATATAATAATAATAAAAAATCCCATGGTCTTCCATATAATCATAAAAAATTCCATGGTCTTCTATATAATCATAAAAAATTCCATGGTCTTCTACATAATAATAACAAAATCCCATGGTCTTCTATAATAAAAAATCCCATGGTCTTCTATATAATAATAATAAAAAATCCCATGGTCTTCTATATAATAATAAAAAATCCCATGGTCTTCTAGATAATAAAAAAAAAATCCCATGGTCTTCTATATAATAATAATAAAAAATCCCATGGTCTTCTATATAATAATAATAAAAAATCCCATGGTCTTCTATATAATAATAATAAAAAATCCCATGGTCTTCTATATAATAATAATAAAAAATCCAGTGGTCTTCTATATAATAATAATAAAAAATCCCATGGTGTTCTATATAATAAAAAAAATTCCATGGTCTTCTATATAATAATAAAAAATCCCATGGTCTTCTATATAATAATAATAAAAAATCCCATGGTCTTCTATATAATAATAAAAAATCCCATGGTCTTCTAGATAATAAAAAAAAAATCCCATGGTCTTCTATATAATAATAATAAAAAATCCCATGGTCTTCTATATAATAATAATAAAAAATCCCATGGTCTTCTATATAATAATAATAATAAATCCCATGGTTTTCTATATAATAATAATAAAAAATCCCATGGTCTTCTATATAATAATAAAAAATTCCATGGTCTTCTATATAATAATAATAAAAAATCCCATGGTCTTCTATATAATAATAAAAAAAATTCCATGGTCTTCTATATAATGATAAAAAAAATTCCATGGTCTTCTATATAATAATAAAAAAAATCCCATGGTTTTCTATATAATAATAAAAAACTCCCATGGTCTTCTATATAATAATAATAATAAAAAATCCCATGGTCTTCTATATAATAATAAAAAAATCCCATGGTCTTCTATATAATAATAAAAAATTCCATGGTCTTCTATATAATAATAAAAAATTCCATGGTGGTCTATATAATATTAAAAAATCCCATGGTCTTCTATATAATAATAAAAAATCCCATGGTCTTCTATATAATAATAAAAAAAAATTCCATTGTCTTCTATATAATAATAATAAAAAATCCCATGGTCTTCTATATAATAATAATAAAAAATCCAATGGTCTTCTATGTAATAGTAATAAAAAATCCCATGGTCTTCTATATAATAATAACAATAATAAATCCAATGGTCTTCTATATAATAATAAAAAATTCCATAGTCTTCTATATATTAATAAAAAATTCCATGGTCTTCTATATAATAATATAAAATCCCATGGTCTTCTATATAATAATAATAATAAATTCCATGGTATTCTATATAATAATAAAAAATCCCATGGTCTTCTATATAATAGTAATAAAAAATCCCATGGTCTTCTATATAATAATAAAAGATCCTATGGTCTTCTATAAAATAATTAAAAAAAAACATGGTCTTCTATATAATAATAAAAAATCCCATGGTCTTCTATATAATAATAATAAAAAAATTCTATTGTCTTCTATATAATAATAAAAAAATCCCATGGTCTTCTATATAATAATAAAAAAATTCCATGGTCTTCTATGTAATAATAAAAAAATTCCATGGTCTTCTATATAATAATAACAAAAAATTCCATGGTCTTCTATATAAAAATAAAATATCCCATGGTCTTCTATATAATAATAAACAAAAAAATCCCATGGTCTTCTATATAATAATAAAACAATACCATGGTCTTCTATATAATAATAAAAAAAATCCCATGGTCTTCTTTATAATAATAATAAAAAATCCAATGGTCTTCTATGTAATAGTAATAAAATATCCCATGGTCTTCTATATAATAATAATAAAAAATCCCATGGTCTTCTATATAATAATAAAAAATTCCATGGTCTTCTATATAATAATAATAAAAAATCCCATGGTCTTCTATACAATAATAAAAAAAATTCCATGGTCTTCTATATAATGATAAAAAAAATTCCATGGTCTTCTATATAATAATAAAAAAATCCCATGGTTTTCTATATAATAATAAAAAAATCCCATGGCCTTCTATATAATAATAATAAAAAATCCCATGGTCTTCTATATAATAATAAAAAAATCTCATGGTCTTCTATATAATAATAAAAAATTCCATGGTCTTCTATATAATAATAAAAAATTCCATGGTGGTCTATATAATATTAAAAAATCCCATGGTCTTCTATATAATAATAAAAAATCCCATGGTCTTCTATATAATAATAAAAAAAAATTCCATTGTCTTCTATATAATAATAATAAAAAATCCCATGGTCTTCTATATAATAATAAAAAAATCCCATGGTCTTCTATATAATAATAAAAAAATCCCATGGTCTTCTATATAATAATAAAAAAAATCCCATGGTCTTCTATATAATAATAATAAAAAATCCAATGGTCTTCTATGTAATAGTAATAAAAAATCCCATGGTCTTCTATATAATAATAACAATAATAAATCCAATGGTCTTCTATATAATAATAAAAAATTCCATAGTCTTCTATATATTAATAAAAAATTCCATGGTCTTCTATATAATAATATAAAATCTCATGGTCTTCTATATAATAATAATAATAAATTCCATGGTATTCTATATAATAATAAAAAATCCCATGGTCTTCTATATAATAATAATAAAAAATCCCATGGTCTTCTATATAATAATAAAAGATCCTATGGTCTTCTATAAAATAATTAAAAAAAAACATGGTCTTCTATATAATAATAAAAAATCCCATGGTCTTCTATATAATAATAAAAAAAAAATTCTATTGTCTTCTATATAATAATAAAACAATCCCATGGTCTTCTATATAATAATAAAAAAATTCCATGGTCTTCTATGTAATAATAAAAAAATTCCATGGTCTTCTATATAATAATAAAAAAAAATTCCATGGTCTTCTATATAAAAATAAAATATCCCATGGTCTTCTATATAATAATAAAAAAAAATCCCATGGTCTTCTATATAATAATAAAACAATACCATGGTCTTCTATATAATAATAAAAAAAATCCCATGGTCTTCTATATAATAATAATAAAAAATCCAATGGTCTTCTATGTAATAGTAATAAAACATCCCATGGTCTTCTATATAATAATAATAAAAAATCCCATGGTCTTCTATATAATAATAAAAAATTCTATGGTCTTCTATATAATAATAATAAAAAATCCCATGGTCTTCTATATAATGATAAAAAAAATTCCATGGTCTTCTATATAATAATAAAAAAATCCCATGGTTTTCTATATAATAATAAAAAAATCCCATGGCCTTCTATATAATAATAATAAAAAATCCCATGGTCTTCTATATAATAATAAAAAAATCCCATGGTCTTCTATATAATAATAAAAAATTCCATGGTCTTCTATATAATAATAAAAAATTCCATGGTGGTCTATATAATATTAAAACATCCCATGGTCTTCTATATAATAATAAAAAATCCCATGGTCTTCTATATAATAATAAAAAAAAATTCCATTGTCTTCTATATAATAATAATAAAAAATCCCATGGTCTTCTATATAATAACAATAAAAAATCCCATGGTCTTCTATATAATAATAAAAAATTCCATGGTCTTCTATATAATAAAAAATTCCATGGTCTTCTATATAATAATAAAAAAAAATCCCATGGTCTTCTATATAATAAAAAAGAAATTCCATGGTCTTCTATATAATAATAAAAAAAATCCCATGGTCTTCTATATAATAATAATAAAAAATCCAATGGTCTTCTATATAATAATAATAAAAATCCCATGGTCTTCTATATAATAATAATAAAAAATCCCATGGTCTTCTATATAATAATAAAAAATTCCATGGTCTTCTATATAATAATAAAATATCCCATGGTCTTCTATATAATAATAAAAAACTCCATAGTCTTCTATGTAATAATAAAAAAAAATTCCATGGTCTTCTATATAATAATAATAAAAAATCCCACGGTCTTCTATATAATAAAAAAAATTCCATGGTCTTCCATATAATAATAATAAAAATTCTGTGGTCTTCTATATAATAATAATAAAAAATCCCATGGTCTTCTATATAATAAAAAAAAAATCCCACGGTCTTCTATATAATAATAAAAAAATTCCATGGTCTTCTATATAATAATAAAAAATTCCATGGTCTTCTATATAATAATAAAAAATTCCATGGTCTTCTATATAATAATAATAATAACAAATCCCATGGTCTTCTATATAATAATAAAAAAAATTCCATGGTCTTCTATATAATAATAAAAAATTCCATGGTCTTCTATATAATAATAAAGAAAATCCCATGGTCTACTATATAATAATAAAAAAAAATCCAGTGGTCTTCTATATAATAATAATAAAAAATCCCATGGTCTTCTATATAATAATAAAAAATCCCATGGTCTTCTATATAATTATAATAAAAAATCCCATGGTCTTCTATATAATAATAAAAAATTCCATGGTCTTCTATATAATAATAATAAAAAATCCAGTGGTCTTCTATATAATAATAATAAAAAATCCCATGGTGTTCTATATAATAAAATAAAACAATTCCATGGTCTTCTATATAATAATAAAAAATCCCATGGTCTTCTATATAATAATAATAAAAAATCCCATGGTCTTCTATATAATAATAAAAAATCCCATGGTCTTCTAGATAATAAAAAAAAAAATCCCATGGTCTTCTATATAATAATAATAAAAAATCCCATGGTCTTCTATATAATAATAATAAAAAATCCCATGGTCTTCTATATAATAATAATAATAAATCCCATGGTCTTCTATATAATAATAATAAAAAATCCCATGGTCTTCTATCTAATAATAAAAAATTCCATGGTCTTCTATATAATAATAATAAAAAATCCCATGGTCTTCTATATAATAATAAAAAATTCCATGGTCTTCTATATAATAATAATAAAAAATCCCATGGTCTTCTATATAATAATAAAAAAAATTCCATGGTCTTCTATATACTGATAAAAAAAATTCCATGGTCTTCTATATAATAATAAAAAAAATCCCATGGTTTTCTATATAATAATAAAAAAATCCCATGATCTTCTATATAATAATAATAATAAAAAATCCCATGGTCTTCTATATAATAATAAAAAAATCCCATGGTCTTCTATATAATAATAAAAAATTCCATGGTCTTCTATATAATAATAAAAAATTCCATGGTGGTCTATATAATATTAAAAAATCCCATGGTCTTCTATATAATAATAAAAAATCCCATGGTCTTCTATATAAGAATAAAAAAAAATTCCATTGTCTTCTATATAATAATAATAAAAAATCCCATAGTCTTCTATATAATAATAAAAAAATCCCATGGTCTTCTATATAATAATAAAACAATCCCATGGTCTTCTATATAATAATAAAAAAAATCCCATGGTCTTCTATATAATAATAATAAAAAATCCAATGGTCTTCTATGTAATAGTAATAAAAAATCCCATGGTCTTCTATATAATAATAACAATAATAAATCCAATGGTCTTCTATATAATAATAAAAAATTCCATAGTCTTCTATATAATAATAAAAAATTCCATGGTCTTCTATATAATAATATAAAATCCCATGGTCTTCTATATAATAATAATAAAAAATTCCATGGTATTCTATATAATAATAAAAAATCCCATGGTCTTCTATATAATAATAATAAAAAATCCCATGGTCTTCTATATAATAATAAAAGATCCTATGGTCTTCTATAAAATAATAAAAAAAAAACCATGGTCTTCTATATAATAATAAAAAATCCCATGGTCTTCTATATAATAATAAAAAAAAAATTCTATTGTCTTCTATATAATAATAAAAAAATCCCATGGTCTTCTATATAATAATAAAAAAATTCC
Organism: Euprymna scolopes; assembly: GCF_053919585.1. Taxonomy (NCBI): domain Eukaryota; kingdom Metazoa; phylum Mollusca; class Cephalopoda; order Sepiida; family Sepiolidae; genus Euprymna; species Euprymna scolopes. The sequence goes on from NC_136494.1 coordinate 145,778,768, forward strand.
ATGGTCTTCTATGTAATAATAAAAAAATTCCATTGTCTTCTATATAATAATAAAAAAAAATTCCATGGTCTTCTATATAAAAATAAAATATCCCATGGTCTTCTATATAATAATAAAAAAAAATCCCATGGTCTTCTATATAATGATAAAACAATACCATGGTCTTCTATATAATAATAAAAAAAATCCCATGGTCTTCTATATAATAATAATAAAAAATCCCATGGTCTTCTATGTAATAGTAATAAAACATCCCATGGTCTTCTATATAATAATAACAATAATAAATCCAATGGTCTTCTATATAATAATAAAAAATTCCATAGTCTTCTATATAATAATAAAAAATTCCACGGTCTTCTATATTATAATAAAAAATCCCATGGTCTTCTATATAATAATAATAAAAAATGCCATGGTCTTCTATATAATAATAAAAAAAATCCCATGGTCTTCTATATAATCATAAAAAAATCCATGGTCTTCTATATAATAATAAAAAATTCCATGGTCTTCTATATAATAATAAAAAAAAATTCCATAGTCTTCTATACAATAATAAAATAAATTCCATGGTCTTCTATATAATAATAAAAAAAATCCCATGGTCTTCTATATAATAATAAAAAAAATTCCATGGTCTTCTATATAATAATAAAAACATCCTATGATCTTCTATATAATAATAAAAAAAAATTCCATGGTCTTCTATATAATAATAAAAAAATCCCATGGTCTTCTATATAATAATAAAAAAAAAATCCCATGGTCTTCTATATAATAATAAAAAAAATCCCATGGTCTTCTATATAATAATAATAAAAAATCCCATGGTCGTCTATATAAAAATAATAATAATAAATCCAATGGTCTTCTATATAATAATAAAAAATTCCATGGTCTTCTATATAATAATAAAAAATTCCATGGTCTTCTATATAATAATAAAAAATCCCATGGTCTTCTATATAATAATAATAAAAAATTCCATGGTCTTCTATATAATAATAAAAAATCCCATGGTCTTCTATATAATAATAATAATAATAATAAATCCCATGGACTTCTATATAATAAAAAAAAATCCCATGGTCTTCTATATAATAATAAAAAAATTCCATGGTCTTCTATATAATAATAATAATAAATCCCATGGTCTTCTATATAAAAATAATAAAAAATCACATGGTCTTCTATATAATAATAAAACAAAATTCCATGGTCTTCTATATAATAATAATAATAATAATAAATCCCATGGTCTTCTATATAATAATAAAAAATCCCATGGTCTTCTATATAATAATAATAAAAAATCCCATGGTCTTCCATATAATCATAAAAAATTCCATGGTCTTCTATATAATCATAAAAAATTCCATGGTCTTCTACATAATAATAACAAAATCCCATGGTCTTCTATAATAAAAAATTCCATGGTCTTCTATATAATAATAATAAAAAATCCCATGGTCTTCTATATAATAATAAAAAATCCCATGGTCTTCTAGATAATAAAAAAAAATCCCATGGTCTTCTATATAATAATAATAAAAAATCCCATGGTCTTCTATATAATAATTATAAAAAATCCCATGGTCTTCTATATAATAATAATAAAAAATCCCATGGTCTTCTATATAATAATAATAAAAAATCCCATGGTCTTCTATATAATAATAAAAAATTCCATGGTCTTCTATATAATAATAATAAAAAATCCCATGGTCTTCTATAAAATAATAAAAAAAATTCCATGGTCTTCTATATAATGATAAAAAAAATTCCATGGTCTTCTATATAATAATAAAAAAATCCCATGGTTTTCTATATAATAATAAAAAAATCCCATGGCCTTCTATATAATAATAATAAAAAATCCCATGGTCTTCTATATAATAATAAAAAAATCCCATGGTCTTCTATATAATAATAAAAAATTCCATGGTCTTCTATATAATAATAAAAAATTCCATGGTGGTCTATATAATATTAAAACATCCCATGGTCTTCTTTATAATAATAAAAAATCCCATGGTCTTCTATATAATAATTAAAAAAAATTCCATTGTCTTCTATATAATAATAATAAAAAATCCCATGGTCTTCTATATAATAACAATAAAAAATCCCATGGTCTTCTATATAATAATAAAATATCCCATGGTCTTCTATATAATAATAAAAAACTCCATAGTCTTCTATGTAATAATAAAAAAAATTCCATGGTCTTCTATATAATAATAATAAAAAATCCCACGGTCTTCTATATAATAAAAAAAATTCCATGGTCTTCCATATAATAATAATAAAAATTCTTTGGTCTTCTATATAATAATAATAAAAAATCCCATGGTCTTCTATATAATAAAAAAAAAATCCCACGGTCTTCTATATAATAATAAAAAAATTCCATGGTCTTCTATATAATAATAAAAAATTCCATGGTCTTCTATATAATAATAAAAAATTCCATGGTCTTCTATATAATAATAATAACAAATCCCATGGTCTTCTATATAATAATAAAAAAAATTCCATGGTCTTCTATATAATAATAAAAAAAATTCCATGGTCTTCTATATAATAATAAAGAAAATCCCATGGTCTACTATATAATAATAATAAAAAATCCAGTGGTCTTCTATATAATAATAATAAAAAATCCCATGGTCTTCTATATAATAAAAAAAGTCCCATGGTCTTCTATACATTAATAAAAAATCCCATGGTCTTCTATATAATTATAATAAAAAATCCCATGATCTTCTATATAATAATAAAAAATTCCATGGTCTTCTATATAATAATAATAAAAAATCCAGTGGTCTTCTATATAATAATAATAAAAAATCCCATGGTGTTCTATATAATAAAAAAAATTCCATGGTCTTCTATATAATAATAAAAAATCCCATAGTCTTCTATATAATAATAATAAAAAATCCCATGGTCTTCTATATAATAATAAAAAATCCCATGGTCTTCTAGATAATAAAAAAAAAATCCCATGGTCTTCTATATAATAATAATAAAAAATCCCATGGTCTTCTATATAATAATAATAAAAAATCCCATGGTCTTCTATATAATAATAATAATAAATCCCATGGTCTTCTATATAATAATAATAAAAAATCCCATGGTCTTCTATATAATAATAAAAAATTCCATGGTCTTCTATATAATAATAATAAAAAATCCCATGGTCTTCTATATAATAATAAAAAAAATTCCATGGTCTTCTATATAATGATAAAAAAAATTCCATGGTCTTCTATATAATAATAAAAAAAATCCCATGGTTTTCTATATAATAATAAAAAAATCCCATGGTCTTCTATATAATAATAATAATAAAAAATCCCATGGTCTTCTATATAATAATAAAAAAATCCCATGGTCTTCTATATAATAATAAAAAATTCCATGGTCTTCTATATAATAATAAAAAATTCCATGGTGGTCTATATAATATTAAAAAATCCCATGGTCTTCTATATAATAATAAAAAATCCCATGGTCTTCTATATAATAATAAAAAAAAATTCCATTGTCTTCTATATAATAATAATAAAAAATCCCATGGTCTTCTATATAATAACAATAAAAAATCCCATGGTCTTCTATATAATAATAAAAAATTCCATGGTCTTCTATATAATAATAAAAAATTCCGTAGTCTTCTATATAATAATAATAAAAAATCCCATGGTCTTCTATATAATAATAATAAAAAATCCCATGGTCTTCTATATAATAATAAAAAAAATCCCATGGTCTTCTATATAATAATAATAACAGATCCCATGGTCTTCTATATAATAATAAAAAATTCCATGGTCTTCTATATAATAATAAAATATCCCATGGTCTTCTATATAATAATAAAAAACTCCATAGTCTTCTATATAATAATAAAAAAAGATTCCATGGTCTTCTATCTAATAATAATAAAAAATCCCACGGTCTTCTATATAATAATAAAAAATTCCATGGTCTTCCATATAATAATAATAAAAATTCTGTGGTCTTCTATATAATAATAATAAAAAATCCCATGGTCTTCTATATAATAAAAAAAAAATCCCACGGTCTTCTATATAATAATAAAAAAATTCCATGGTCTTCTATATAATAATAAAAAATTCCATGGTCTTCTATATAATAATAAAAAATTCCATGGTCTTCTATATAATAATAATAAAAAATTTCATAGTCTTCTATATAATAATAAAAAAATTCCATGGTCTTCTATATAATAATAAAAAATTACATGGTCTTCTATATAATAATAATAAAAAATCCCATGGTCTTCTATATAATAATAAAAAAATTCCATGGTCTTCTATATAATAATAATACAAAATTCCATGGTCTTCTATATAATAATAAAAAAAAATACCATGGTCTTCTATATAATAATAAAAAAAAATTCCATGGTCTTCTATATAATAATAAAAAAAAATTCCATGGTCTTCTGTATAATAACATTACAAAATCCTATGGTCTTCTATATAATAATAATAAAAAATCCCATGGTCTTCTATATAATAATAAAAAATTCCATGGTCTTCTATATAATAATTTAAAATTCAATGGTCTTCTATATAATAATAAAAATCCCATGGTCTTCTATATGATAATAAAAAATCCCATGGTCTTCTATATAATAATAAAAAAAATTCCATGGTCTTCTATATAATTATAAAAAATTCCATGGTCTTCTATATAATAATAATAAAAAATCCCATGGTCTTCTATATAATAATAAAAAATCCCATGGTCTTCTATATAATAATAATAAAAAATCCCATGGTCTTCTATATAATAATAATAAAAAATTCCATGGTCTTCTATATAATAATAATAAAAAATCCCATGGTCTTCTATATAATAATAAAAAGTCCCATAGTCTTCTATATAATAATAATAAAAAAATCCCATGGTCTTCTACATAATAATAAAAAAGTCCATGGTCTTCTATATAATAATAAAAAATTCCATGGTCTTCTATATAATAATAAACAAAAATTCCATGGTCTTCTATATAATAATAAAAAATCCCATGGTCTTCTATATGATAATAAAAAAAAATTCCATGGTCTTCTATATAATAATAATAAAAAATCCCATGGTCTTCTATATAATAATAATAAAAAATCCCATGGTCTTCTATATAATAATAAAAAATTCCATGGTCTTCTATATAATAATAAAAAATTCCGTGGTCTTCTATATAATAATAATAAAAAATCCCATGGTCTTCTATATAATAATAATAAAAAATCCAATGGTCTTCTATATAATAATAAAAAAAATCCCATGGTCTTCTATATAATAATAATAACAGATCCCATGGTCTTCTATATAATAATAAAAAATTCCATGGTCTTCTATATAATAATAAAATATCCCATGGTCTTCTATATAATAATAAAAAACTCCATAGTCTTCTATATAATAATAAAAAAAGATTCCATGGTCTTCTATCTAATAATAATAAAAAATCCCACGGTCTTCTATATAATAATAAAAAATTCCATGGTCTTCCATATAATAATAATAAAAATTCTGTGGTCTTCTATATAATAATAATAAAAAATCCCATGGTCTTCTATATAATAAAAAAAAAATCCCACGGTCTTCTATATAATAATAAAAAAATTCCATGGTCTTCTATATAATAATAAAAAATTCCATGGTCTTCTATATAATAATAAAAAATTCCATGGTCTTCTATATAATAATAATAAAAAATTTCATAGTCTTCTATATAATAATAAAAAAATTCCATGGTCTTCTATATAATAATAAAAAATTACATGGTCTTCTATATAATAATAATAAAAAATCCCATGGTCTTCTATATAATAATAAAAAAATTCCATGGTCTTCTATATAATAATAATACAAAATTCCATGGTCTTCTATATAATAATAAAAAAAAATACCATGGTCTTCTATATAATAATAAAAAAAAATTCCATGGTCTTCTATATAATAATAAAAAAAAATTCCATGGTCTTCTGTATAATAACATTACAAAATCCTATGGTCTTCTATATAATAATAATAAAAAATCCCATGGTCTTCTATATAATAATAAAAAATTCCATGGTCTTCTATATAATAATTTAAAATTCAATGGTCTTCTATATAATAATAAAAATCCCATGGTCTTCTATATGATAATAAAAAATCCCATGGTCTTCTATATAATAATAAAAAAAATCCCATGGTCTTCTATATAATTATAAAAAATTCCATGGTCTTCTATATAATAATAATAAAAAATCCCATGGTCTTCTATATAATAATAAAAAATCCCATGGTCTTCTATATAATAATAATAAAAAATCCCATGGTCTTCTATATAATAATAATAAAAAGTCCCATGGTCTTCTATATAATAATAATAAAAAAATCCCATGGTCTTCTACATAATAATAAAAAAGTCCATGGTCTTCTATATAATAATAAAAAAATCCATGGTCTTCTATATAATAATAAACAAAAATTCCATGGTCTTCTATATAATAATAAAAAATCCCATGGTCTTCTATATGATAATAAAAAAAAATTCCATGGTCTTCTATATAATAATAATAAAAAATCCCATGGTCTTCTATATAATAATAATAAAAAATCCCATGGTCTTCTATATAATAATAAAAAATTCCATGGTCTTCTATATAATAATAAAAAATTCCATGGTCTTCTATATAATAATAATAAAAAATCCCATGGTCTTCTATATAATAAAAATAAAATCCCATGGTCTTCTATACAATAATAATAAAAAATCCCATGGTCTTCTATAAAATAATAATAACAAATCCCATGGTCTTCTATATAGTAATAAAAAATCCCATGGTCTTCTATATAATAATAAAAAATTCCATGGTCTTCTATATAATAATAAAAAATTCCATGGTCTTCTATATAATAATAAAAAAACCCATAGTCTTCTATATAATAATAATAAAAAATCACATGGTCTTCTATATAATAATAAAAAAAAATTCCATGGTCTTCTATATAATAATAATATAAAAATCCCATGGTCTTCTATATAATAATAAAAAATTCCATGGTCTTCTATATAATAATAAAAAAATTCCGTGGTCTTCTATATAATAATAATAAAAAATCCCATGGTCTTCTATATAATAAAAAAAAATCGCATGGTCTTCTACATTATAATAAAAAAATTCCATGGTCTTCTATATAATAATAATAAAAAATCCAATGGTCTTCTATATAATAATAATAAAAATCCCATGGTCTTCTATATAATAATAATAACAAATCCCATGGTCTTCTATATAATAATAAAAAAATGCCATGGTCTTCTATATAATAAAAAAAAATCGCATGGTCTTCTACATAATAATAAAAAAATTCCATGGTCTTCTATATAATAATAAAAAATTCCATAGTCTTCTATATAATAATAAAAAACAATCCCATGCTCTTCTATATAATAATAAAAAAATTCCATGGTCTTCTATATAATAATAATAAAAAATTCCATGGTCTTCTATATTATAATAAAAAAAAATTCCATGGTCTCTTATATAATAATAAAAAATCCCATGGTCTTCTATATAATAATAAAAAAATTCCATGGTCTTCAATATAATAATAATAAAAAATCCCATGGTCTTCTATATAATAAAAAAAAATCTCATGGTCTTCTATATAATAATAAAAAATTCCATGGTCTTCTATATAATTATAATAAAAAATCCCATGCTCTTCTATATAATAATAAAAAAATTCCATGGTCTTCTATATAATAATAATAAAAAATTCCATGGTCTTCTATATAATAATAATAAAAAATTCCATGGTCTTCTATATAATAATAAAAAAATTCCATGGTCTTCTATATAATAATAATAAAAAATTCCATGGTCTTCTATATAATAATAAAAAAAAATTCCATGGTCTTCTATATAATAATAAAAAAAATTCCATGGTCTTCTATATAATAATAAAAAAATCCATGGTCTTCTATATAATAATAATAAAAAATTCCATGGTCTTCTATATAATAATAATAAAAAATCCCATCGTCTTCTATATAATAATAATAAAAAATTCCATGGTCTTCTATATAATAATAAACAAAAATTCCATGGTCTTCTATATAATAATAAAAAATCCCATGGTCTTCTATATAATAATAAAAAAAATTCCATGGTCTTCTATATAATACTAATAAAAATTCCCATGGTCTTCTATATAATAAAAAAAAATTCCATGGTCTTCTATATAATAATAAAAAATTCCGTGGTCTTCTATATAATAATAATAAAAAATTCCATGGTCTTCTATATAATAAAAAAAAAATTCCATGGTCTTCTTTATAATAATAAAAAATTCCATGGTCTTCTATATAATAATAATAAATTATCGAATGGTCTTCTATATAATAATAATAAAAAATCCCATGGTCTTCTATATAATAATTATAACAAATCCCATGGTCTTCTATATAATAATAAAAAATCCCATGGTCTTCTATATAATAATAATAAAAATTCCAATGGTTTCTATATAATAATAATAACAAATCCCATGGTCTTCTATATAATAATAAAAAATTCCATGGTCTTCTATATAATAATAAAAAATCCCATGGTCTTTTATATAATAATAATAAAAAATTCCATGGTCTTCTATATAATAATAATAAATCCCATTGTCTTCTATATAATCATAAAAAAAATCCCATGGTCTTCTATATAATAATAAAAAATCCTATGGTCTTCTATATAATAATAAAAAAAATCCCATGGTCTTCTATATAATAATAAAAAATCCCATAGTCTTCTATATAATAATAATAAAAATCCCATGGTCTTCTATATAATAATAAAAAAAAATTCCATGGTCTTCTATATAATAATGAAAAAATTCCATGGTATTCTATATAATAATAATAAAAAATCCCATGGTCTTCTATATAATAATAAAAAAAAATTCCATGGTCTTCTATATAATAATAAACAAAAATTCCATGGTCTTCTATATAATAATAAAAAGATTCCATGGTCTTCTATATAATAATATAAAAAAATTCCATGGTCTTCTATATAATAATAAAAAAATTCCATGGTCTTCTATATAATAATAAAAAAATTCCATGGTCTTCTATATAATAATAAAAAAATTCCATGGTCTTCTATATAATAATAAAAAAATTCCATGGTCTTCTATATAATAAAAAAAAAATTCCATGGTCTTCTATATAATAATGAAAAAATTCCATGGTCTTTTATATAATAATAAAAAAAAATTCCATGGTCTTCTATATAATAATAAAAAATTCCATTGTCTTCTATATAATAATAAAAAAATTCCATGGTCTTCTATATAATAATAAAAAAATTCCATGGTCTTCTATATAATAATAAAAAATTCTATGGTCTTCTATATAATAATAAACAAAAATTCCATGGTCTTCTATATGATAATAAAAAAAAATCTCATGGTCGTCTATATAATAATAAAAAAAATCCATGGTCTTCTATATAATAATAAAACAAAATTTAATGGTCCTCTATATAATAATAAAAAAAAAATCTCATGGTCTTCTATATAATAATAAAAAAAAAATTCCATGGTCTTCTATATAATAATAAAAATATTCCATGGTCTTCTATATAATAATAAAAAAATTCCATGGTCTTCTATATAATAATAAAAAAATTCCATGGTCTTCTATGTAATAATAAAAAAATCTCATGGTCTTCTATATAATAATAAAAAAAAATTCCATGGTCTTCTATATAATAATAAAAAAATGCCATGGTCTTCTATATAATAATAAAAAAAATCTCATGGTCTTCTATATAATAATAAAAAAATTCCATGGTATTCTATATAATTATAATAAAAAATCCCATGCTCTTCTATATAATAATAAAAAATTCCATGGTATTCTATATAATAATAAAAAAAAATTCCATGGTCTTCTATATAATAATAAAAAAATTCCATGGTATTCTATATAATAATAAAAGAAATTCCATGGTATTCTATATAATAATAAAAAAAATGCCATGGTCTTCTATATAATAATAAAAAAATTCCATGGTCTTCTATATAATAATAAAAAAATTCCATGGTCTTCTATGTAATAATAAAAAAATCTCATGGTCTTCTATATAATAATAAAAAAAAATTCCCTGGACTTCTATACAATAATATAAAAATTCCATGGTCTTCTATATAATAATAAAAAATCCCATGGTCTTCTATATAATAATAAAAAAATTCCATGGTCTTCTATATAATAATAAAAAAATTCCGTGGACGTGTATGTTTGAAAGCAGCATAAACAAGGAGGATTCTGACAACCTGGGTGTGCCAAGTTCGAATTCAGTTTGTGCCACAAAAATATTTTCACTTAGAGATGTTGGCAACCTTCATGTTATTCATCTCGTAAGTATACGTTGTTTGTCTTGAAAGAATTCTAACTAGAAAGACATCGGGGAAAAGAATGCTAACAAATAATCATCTGAATGATACAAAGATATATGAATGATGCTAACAACAACAACAACAACAGTAGTAGCAGCAGCAGCAGCAGCAGTAGCAGCACTAATAGCGGTTTAACAAAGTAACAGACAGTGTTTTGGATTTCGTCTCCATCCGAATAAAAAACCTTATCTCACTACTTATTGGTTCTGTTTCAGGAGAGAATATCTGAGCCTAGAGTCACCCGGCAGCAATGAAAGTTCAGAAATCAATGAAAATTCGGCCAAATATCGTCCAATTAATGAAAATATACAGCATAATCACGTTAACACACCGGATCTAGTTAGATCACCGAAGTTAAGCAACGTTGAGCCTTGCCAATACCAGATGGGTGACCACTTGCCAATATCAGGCACTGTATGTAGGAGGACGTCGGCACCTCCCCGCAAGAACTGCAAAAACGTGATGTTATTATTTTCCTTCACATGAAGTAATATACATGCGACTGGGGACCGTTTGTGAATTACACAATCCCTTGACACTTCCTCTTTTGGGGGAAGCCAGTTCAACATGCCTACGATTAATGTCGCTGGTGTAGCAATTAACAAAAATGTCATGAAAACAGAAAGGCACCAATTAAAAAATTTCAAACTCTTGCCATATCAAAGGTGCATATACGAAAACTTAATTGATTTTCTTAATTTACTTTCCCTACAAATTTATAAATCATGTTTAAATTATAAATTAGGCAGAATTAGATATCAGATCATCTGCAAAAGAATTTTAGATATAAAAAAAGAGTAAGGATTATTTTGGAAAAAAAAAAGATTAACTAAAGAATAGTATTGTCCGAGAAAAACTATGATCGAGGATCGATTAATAATCCTTACGACAGAGCTGCTGTTTAATAATATTAACTAAAAATCATTTTAAACAAAAAGTGCTTGTTGGATAACCGGTAGTCTGTTAAACAGATGAAGAAGAGAAAGTCGATGTGAAAAAACTGCCGCAAACCCGAATCCTGTTTGTTCAGTTGTAAATTAATTTAATTAAATAATAAAATCATTCTTTTTAAAAGAATAAGAACAAAATGTTTTACTAAGGAATGCAATATTGGAAACGATAAATGAATTCCACAGAGTCCTCCAGGATAAGAAATCTGATTCAGCTCCGCGAAGGACGTGCTATACGGTACACGTTCTGTAGAGCAACATTAGCTCTTTTTATTACTGTCCTGGTAGTTCGTAGATTTTACTTTTGGCAGCTGAGGACATCCTCAATGGTTTTACATAGTTCTTCCTTCAGGGATAATTTCTCCTCATCCAGTTCCGGCAGTTTCTGAAGTGATGGTGCTGGTATAGGTGTTAATATTCTACTCGCTGATGGTCTTTGGGAAGAACCAACGTCCAGTGAGAGAGTGTTTTGGATTGTTTCATTGTTATCTGTTGGTGAGAGTGAAAAACCAGCAGGAAAGTCATTCAACAAAGACGATCTTGGTGTTAAAATGAATCCATGTAAAATTGTCATGAGGACAGACAGTCTGGATAGATTAACAAATGAATGGAGTTGTGGATGTGCTTGTCTTTCTGAGATGTTGCATTGGTCAGTTATGAGAATTTCGATCGCATTTTTTAACGGATATTTGTTTCATGTATTCCATGTCGACCTCATTAAAATCTATGGTTAAACTAACAATCTCTCGAGTAAATTCGACATTCTGTTGTCAAAACTTACAACTCAAAAACTTAACACTTTGTTGTCAAAACTTACAATTACATAACTTACAACTTCAAAACTTGACACTCTGTTGTCAAAACTTACAACTCCAAAACTTGACACTCTATTGTCAAAACTTACAACTTCGAAACTGGACACTCTGTTGTCAAAGCTTAAAACTCCAAAAGTTGACACTGTTGTCAAGACTTACAACTCCAAAACTTGACACTCTTTCAAGTAAACTTTTCTTTTTTTTACATGGGGGTCACCACTTTCAAGTCCCGGAGGCCACTCAGGGATAAGGGTTATTGCGTGTACAGTAATCAGTGAGATAGTATTGTAGTAATCATTAGTATTGGAGATTTGATAGAGTGTCTTATTTAAAGGGCGATTTGTCAGGAGTTTGTTTATGTTGAACTTAAAGACGTCCAAGTTGTAGTCAGCTGGGAAGCAGGCAAACGGAAGAGAGTTCCACAGTCGTGCACTTCTAAGAAAGAAGCTTTGCTCATGGAATCTACGTTTGGATTTAGGCACAGATAAAGAGTGGGAAAAATTATTGACAGTAGTTTCAGCTAGATGGGTGTTTCTCGTGAAAGATTGGTGAGGGGGGGTGAGAGATTGGAGTTCAGACGAGCACTTGCCATGAAAATAACGATAAAATAAAGACAGGCTCGCAACGTCTCTTCTGTGGGAGAGAGGCTGCAGGGAAGAGAAAAGGACATCCCCCACTAAACCACGAAGTCTATTTTGTATTCTGTCAAGGCAGGATAGGCTATTTTTAGCAGTTCCTGCCCAGATGTGGCAGCAGTACTCCATCCTTGGACGTACTTGGCTTTTATACAGATAGAGAATTGCATCAGTAGTGAGATATCTTCTGGCGTGGTAGAAGTATCCCAAAATTTTCCCAGCGTCCTTCGCAACAGACCTGATGTATGTGTTCCATTTCAGATCAGGAGTAAAGGTCAAGCCCAGAAGCTTGTCAAAACATGGAGCCTCCCCAAGACGAGAGCCATCCATTTCAATTGATGCCAGACGGGGATCAGAGCGTTTATGATGTAAAGATAGAAGCTTGGTTTTGGATGCATTAAAAGTGACCAGTCACCTCTTCCCCCACTGTACCACGCACTCAAGATAAGAGGAGAGAGAATTAGAGAGAACTTTGTCATTTACGGCCTTTGATGTGTTGCCATAGATGGTCGTGTCATCAGCATAGATGTCAATGAATGATTTAAGTATGTGTTTAGGGAGATCATTGATGTAGATCAGGAAGAGAGTCGGGCCCAGGATGGACCCCTGAGGGACTCCAGCATTAATACTGTGGGCCTCTGATTTCTGCCTATCAACTACTACTCTTATGAACCTATCGGAGAGAAATGATTTAATGATTGAGAAAACATTTCCAGTGATACCATAGCTGGAAATCTTGTGAAGTAGGCCCTTATGCCATACCTTATCGAAGGCCTTCGATATGTCAAGAGCAATTGCCCTAGAAAGGAAGCCTTTGTCAAGAGATTCACTAATCCTATGAAATATAATCTTAGCACATCTGCTGTAGATCTAGCAGAACGGAAACCATATTGCATGTCACTAAGAAGGTTGTTTCTGTTGAGGTGGTTGACTACTTCTTTATTTAATATGGATTCCAACAACTTACTCATGACACACAGGAGACTTATTAGTCTGTAGTGAGAGGGAGATGACTTTTCACCTGAATTCTTAAATATGGAGCATACTTATGAGGTTTTCCAAGGTGTTGGAAAGCACTTCTCCTTAAGGAAACGCTTAAACAGTTTTGTAAGTATGGGGGAAAGTTCTGGTTGGAGCTTTTTCAGCACTATAACTGGAATGCTGTCAGGGTCAGTTGCTTTACTGGAATCAAGATTCTTGATTAGCTTGGCGACCACACGCACAGATATTTGTATGTTGCATAGCGTGTTATCTGTTATAGGAGGAAATACAGGGAGTTGATGGTCATTGTCGCATAGGGTAGAATTAGCTGCAAAATTCTTGGCAAATAGTCTGGCCTTGTCTGATGCTGCATGCTTCTATTCAAGATCCTGTTTGCTATTTGCTAGAACTGGTGGGAACCAAGCCGCTGATCAGCTACTTTGGATTTAACGGACTGAGCATATAGCTCTCTTGCATTTTTTATTACTCTTTTACAGTGGTTGCTGGCAGTCCTGAAACCAGCTTTAGTCTCAGTACATCTATTACGTTGTTAGCTATGGAAAAAGTGATTTCTGTGCGCAATGGCAGCAACACATTCAGGGGAGAACCATGGCTTGCTGCTAGGTTTTTATTGGAATTTTTTGGATGGTATGAATCGATCTATGCCTACAATTAACCATGCGGTCAGGTCTGATACTATAGAGGACACATCCTTTTTAAACATGGAATGCAGAGGTAGATCAGATATGAATGTACGGAAGCTATCCCAGTCGGCCATAGTGTATCGATATACAGTACAGTGGAGAGGTACGTCTGAAGACTTATTACATTTCATTTTTATCTTAACTGCTACAACAGAGTGGTCAGAGGATCCCAGAGGAGATAGAATGGAACATGAACATAGCTCAGGGGAAGTTGTGAGGAAAAGGTCTAGAAGGCTTGCATACTGACCGGTAGTATCGGGCACACAGGTGGGTTTAGGACAGCTTCCTTAGTGGTTAATCTGAGTGAGGTCATAAGCAGTGGCAAAATCATGACAAAACCTCCCCCCATCATCGGTTTTATTTGAGTGGGTCAGCCATTCCACATTATGGACATTTAAGTCACTGCAAATGTGAATGTTAGCCGAAGGATGAGCAGACAGGATGTGGTCAATTACAGATAGTAACCCCACTTTTGTGGGGGCGATAGGGGGCAAATATAAATGCAGTGGTGTAAGCTAGTACAACCCGGAAGCATGTATAAGGTAAATTAGGATCTTCACTGGAGATATCCCTACCACATGGAAACTATCTTTGATGTAGGCACATATTCCATGCCCATGGCGATCTTGGGGATCAGATTTAGATGTTAAGTTAGAGTATCCTTTAATTATGAATTCGTCTAGAGAAGTGGTTGGTCCTATGCCAGTTTCACTTAGAAAGAATATGTCCGGTTTCGTCTCCTGTAATTGTGTTTCAACCTCTGGAAGGTTGGAATGTGAACCCCTGATGTTGGAGAAGGAGACCTGGTAGTAGGGGTCTACGTTGGAGGTTCTAGGTTTATTCGTGTTTTTTTTTTTTTTAGATTTGTCATGTTGAGGTTTTGGGATTTGTGGAGCAGGTCGATAGACTTGGGTTAAAGCAGAACAGAGAGGGAAAGTAAGAGAGAAAAAGACAAGAATTTTTTTTTTCTTGTAGCACACGATAAGGTAAAGCCATAACAATTTCCCACTAGTATGGCATCGAGAGGCCCTACCAGAATCTACTGTATGGTCCAGAATCCATTCACCAAATGGCAATACAGCAGCCCCGGTACTTTGCACCGGCTGATAGGACAGCTTCCTTAGTGGTTAATCCAAGGTTCGGGTCCCTGACTATCAGGCGGGTAATGTTAGCCCAGATGAAACGTTTACCTTCAGCACCCTTACTAGTGACATGACCATAGAAACCGAAATTTTCTGACATCTCAGGCTACTCTTTATAAAGTACTACCGACCTGGAAAGCAGCTTTTTCTTCACCCTTTGTCAGAAAAATCACTCATTGGAAATGAGAACTGAAGGACAAAAAAGGAGAAGCGAGAGTTACTGGAGCTGCCGATAACACATCCACATGCATTATCTACTCTCCAAAAAAAAATGGTGATAAGGACTTATTAATAGTCCGTTGCCCCATTCCCAGCTTAGGGTAGTACTTGAAGATAGTCTCCCCTCCCATGTTAATGCATAGATACTTTTTGCCTTTATCTCATGCGAGAATGTTCGACCATTCCATCTCCACCCCATAATAAATATGCTATAATGGAACTTTTATCAAATTGAAAAAGTCTGGTTATTTTTTATTCGTTTAAAAATCTGGTTAAGAAGTAATACCTTTAGGGTTACGTATTAACTTTAGACTAGCTAGAAGTAATGCATACTTTAGAAGAAAAAAAAGTCGCGTTTTTGAGTTCAGATAGCATGCAAATATAATTTGGGAAATGTTCAATTTAGACTTATTTTTTTCTCTCGTTTTAAATATAAGAAAAAGTATTGGTTAATAATAGTATATTTGACAAAAAAGATTTAGGAAAAAGATAAAAAGAAAACAAGACAAAAATTCAGGATTAAAGTCAAACCTGGAATAAGGAAAAAGAAGAAGAAAAGCAAAACATGTTAGTGTTTTAGATTAGTAGACTTCAAAACTTGCACACAACTACGTCTTCTTCCAACTCGCTGCCCTGTTCGCTTCATGTCCGTTTTTATTCACCTGTCTTATTTGCATAGAAACGGCGTCGTTCAAGTGACTGTCAGCCATAAAACCAACTGAGTGTCGCCATTTTAGCCTTTCTTTCCTTTTTTTCTTTTTTTTATGTTGAACGACCGCCCTTTTGAAGCGCGCTCACATGCTAGCTAAGTTATGATTTTCCCTATAAAACCCTTCAGACAATTGTGTCACTGTCAGTTTATTGGGGGTGGAGGGAATATTTCATTTCCCTGGACAGAATTGGAATAATATTTCCGTCTAAGTCTCTGTCCTTTGTTTTTGTTTGGTATATTTTGTTTGGGCATGTTCCATAGCTCATAGCAATGTCTATTTTTGCTCCCTTTCCCATCTAAACTCTTGCCTCCGTATACTCTCTTTTTTCTTTGATAGGAAAATAGTTATTTCCTGCCTTCTTTAAGGCTGCGTTTTATTAAGGTTGATTTCCCCTCCTATTGTGTATATTTCCATCTGAGAAACCATTAATCTTAGACAGGAAACCGATGTCTATTGCTCTTCGGGGAGGTCGGTTTCTTTTATTTTATCGGTCAGGATTTGGTTGTTTGTTTTGCTCCACTTTTCAAACTAAGCATTGGTAGAAAAATAGCAGCAACTACTTTTGAGCAACAGTCAATGGCCTTGTTTTAAAGCTTCTTATTTTTTGTTGGTCAAAATGATGGAGATAGAGGGTAACGACCACAGGCACACGAGAAAGAACTACACGTCGCCCAGCCACCGCAACAACAGGCCTATCCACGTCTACCTCCTCTGTCATGAGAGATCGCGCCCTAATAAGAATCTGTTCCAGGGTCATGTGATCTATCCGTGAGGACCCATGCAATTATTGTCTAACCAAATCGGTCCTGACACGAAAGTGCAACTGAGCCATTGGTTAGGGGGTTATCTTCGATTAGACATGCCAGGTCTTGTAGGTCACCTAAGTATTTGTCCACAGTTTCCCTGCGATGCATACAATGAAAGACAAATTGCCAAATGCAACAAAAGTGTCCATCACAAAAACCACGAGTAGGGCTTGTTTCACTTGTTTCACTTGCTTTAAATTCATTCTCTTGTGGCTGCTTAACTGTCGGAATACTGATAAAGACTTGCCTCTCAGCCTGAGTGGTAAAACACGCTCGATGTTTTCCCAGCAGCTCCACATTCACATATTCTGTGATCGGATGAGACACCATAGAATTGAGGAATCAGTTGAATATTAAATGCTTTGATCGCCATTTGCGTTTGGTTATTCGTTTGGCAAAATAGCTTGCTCTATAAGGTTTGGAAAATTATAGCTTACAGCACCAGAAGTTTTTGCAAGTGAGATTTTTTTTCTCGGTCACCGTTTTTTTATACGCATGCGCATTTTACTGATGGATGTTTATCCATCAAGCATAAACAAAATACTGCACTTTTTCCTTTCGAACTATGTTCCTTTTATGTTCATTAAATATCGCCACTTAACGTAACTTATCACGCCCTTCTCTAAAAAAAACAAAAAAAAAACACACCACACTTCTTGTGTCTTCTTCTTCTTCTTCTTTTCTGGCTTCCACATGCCAGTTACAGAGAGAGAGAGAGAGAGAGTGTGTGTGTGTGTGAGAGAGAGAGAGAGAGAGAGAGAGAGAGAGAGAGAACACCTTCTGTTTCTTGGAGATCAGATAGTTTTTGGCATTACTACTACAAAAATTGTTAAAAAAACATCCGTATAGGATATATTTCTTACTCTTATGGCTTGTCAGCCCAACTGGTCTTCAAACTACAGGCCTATGCATGGTTCAACAAGTCTGTTTATGTTCTTGCATCATTTGCACGCTAACTAATAATAAGGATGGAATACTGTTGCCACATCTGGGCAGGAGCTGCTAGAAAGGACTTGGCCTGCCTTGATAGAGTTCAAAATAGACTTTGTAGCCTCGTAGGAGATGTCCTTTTCTCTTCCTTGCAACCTCTATCTCACAGAAGAGATGTTGCGAGTTTGTCTCTGATGTATCGTTATTTTCATGGAAAGTGTTCGACTGAGCTTCAATCTATGGTCCCCCCTCGCCAAACTTTCACAAGAAACACTCGTCTAGCTGTAAACACTATCAATAATTCCCCCCACTCTTTATCTGTGCCTAAACCTAAACGTAGATTCCATGAACAAAGCTTCTTTCTTAGAACTGCACGCCTGTGGAATTGTCTTCCGTTTTCCTGCATTCCGGCTGACTACAATATGGTTGTGTTCAAGTCTAACGTAAATAAGTTCTTGATGAGCCGTTCCATATAAGTTATCAAATTTACCAAATTTTCATTACTAATGATTACTATATTGCCCAATTTCTACTGTACACTCTTTAACCCTTATCCTTGAGTGGCCTCTTGGCCTTGATAATGTGGTGATGCCTATGTAAAAAAAAAAAAAAAAAAAACTTCCGCCGCGTGTGGGTTTCATGATTAAAAATTTGTTTATTACTTAAGAAAATTCTGGCGGTTAAGGGTCAACATCACTTTGATAAGCATAAATAACAGAAAACCGGTATTTAGCAACTGATTCGGCGTATTGTGCGACAGATCTGCCGCGGAAGACGCGCAGAATTTTGTCTACACTCTTTAATCCGTGTGTACACAATGACCGCTCGAATCAATAGAGATTAAAAATTAATTGATCGTTCTTTCTTAGCTGACTTCATAGACGGTAGTTATGAAACAAAACAATTTTATGTCCGTAAAGATAATTATATCTCATTGTTTGTTTTCATAAAATTAAATATATCTCTTAATTAAGCGATAATTTACTGATATGAAAATGAGAAATAGAAGCGGTCAAAAACATAACGTGGGTCACTGAAAACAACGAAGACTTATTGTCTTATGTCAGCGTTTTACTTTCTTTTTCCAATCGATATATTTATATAGCAATTTACTTATCTATAACAATATGTGTATATCTAATTAACTATGAATTATTAATCCGTGTTATTCTATTTTCATTCATCCTCGTTATTCCATGTGTAACGATATGCATGTGTTAAAGTCCATTCTCCAACACACAGCAGCCATATTGACTATGTTGTGTTATCGGTAATAACAGTAGGTTTAACTATAAAGGGGAAAAGGCAATGATAAATAAACTATAATTTGTGTTATGGGAAAACTATGCTTATTCAATTATATTTCACCTTTTATTGATACGAATCCTTTACTTTATGAAGCGCGATGTAAATGCAGTGTATATATACAAATAAATGACAAAAACAACCTATACTTCAAATTACAAGATGTTGTCCATCTTACTGTTATTTTCTGTCGGCATGTTAAAATGTTCAATTCTTGACAGTGCCTGTTTCGTAGCACAGAAACATTCATATAATTATTATGTCAATTTGGGAATATTTTCCGCCCTGGCTCGTCAAAAAAATAAAGACTCATCGATTTTAAAAGAAAATAAAAAGAATATGGTCATGATTACATAAATCTGAAAAGATCGGCAGAGTAGTTGCAATTGTGTTTTATGATATTTACTCCATATGCTAAAAAAATTAACAGATAATTTTTTTTTTGTTTTTACATTATTGAATCATCAAATGTTCAAAACAACAAAATTTATTCTTTAATCCATGGAGTTTCGAACATTTGTACTTC
Organism: Euprymna scolopes; assembly: GCF_053919585.1. Taxonomy (NCBI): domain Eukaryota; kingdom Metazoa; phylum Mollusca; class Cephalopoda; order Sepiida; family Sepiolidae; genus Euprymna; species Euprymna scolopes. The sequence goes on from NC_136494.1 coordinate 145,798,988, forward strand.
TCTCATCAGCGGTAATGAATAGTAGTTTTGCAGAAACATTTGTGAAACAATATAAAAATTGAAAACTTGAGTCACGGAATCTGATTGTGGGAGTGTCAAAGAAGGTATTAGGCACAAAGGTCGCAAAGTCGGATTAAAAAGCCAGCGTCCCCAAGGAGGAGCACTCTGGCTTGCAAAAATTGCCTGGGCAGTCCTGTCGGCATTTGCCGGTAGAGGCGCCTCAGACAATTAGTGATAAACTAACTTCTCAGAAAGAGAAAAAACCTGCGGGGGGTGGGGGATTGGATGTCTTAGAATTGCACTGGACCAGCAACATACCACAATGCAATCAAAAGGGGAAAACATTGGCGAAATGGCTTAGACTCTATTGATTTTGGTGTCGAGAAAAAAATCCCAGTGATGCCGAGGTGCCAGGTAAGTAAGCAGCCAAAATCCAGTGTCTATTGATTGGTCAAGAATCCAATCAAAATGGATCATTTGGGAAATTCAAGACAGATAATTCATCGTCATAACGAACAACTTTATTAAGTCACTAATTATCAACTTCATTAACTCATTAACCAATCAACTTGAACAGATTCAATCACTTACACAATTAAGTGCACTCACTTATCAATTCATCACTTTGCCATAAAAATACTGACTCAACCTGTTTCTTTTTGATTTCCAATCAAAACAGTTTATAGCTTACATTATTCCTTTCAATACTTCTATCAGCTGTGCGTCTCTATTGTGCTTCTTAGGCCTAACATGAATCAATAAGTTTCATCTTAAGAAATTCAACTATGTTTCCTGACTTTCCCCACAAGCTTCCACCATTCAAAGTGTGCTATCTTAAAATCAACACATTTTACTTGTGAAACCATTTTATAAATTGAGATGAAATTTTTAAAGACCGGATGTTAGGATGCCTTTTCCTAACAATAACTCACTGAAATGATAGGGGGCCAATGCTTTTATTGAGACATCTTTTTTTATGGGGGAGGGGAATCGCTCTAGACAAAGTGTAAAGCCACTTAATGTAAGCAGCTAACAAGAACCAAAGATGATTATCACAAAAACAGGACATGTCTATTGATTTTAGCCTTCAAAAGACAAAGGTTATAAGTAGGGAGAAAGCAGTGAGCAGGAAGAGAGTTCCACAAGTCTGCACTTCCAAGAAAGAAACTACTGAAATAGAAAGCTGTATTACAATGAAGTATTAAAATAACGAATTGATGAAGACCACTAGACCAGCAAGTCAAACGAGCTGGAACAAAGAAAGCAGGGAATATATTAGACAATTCTGTAGAACACATGCCATAATAGTATTTTTAGAAAAGACTGAGACTAGCAACATCACGTACGTGAGAGAGAGGTTGCAAAGAAGAAGGATAGGGTGGGGCTAATCAAATCTATAAGTGATTGTCCACCAAGACTAAACAGCAAAACACTTGCCCTTTTTTTCCACAGCAAAGACTTTCTTTTCACTAACCTTACTAATTAATGTAATAAGTCTTTCATAAAACTGGTCATGGCCATTCAAATTACATTGTAGTGCATAAGCAGATGTCGAAGTTTTATCACCAAATTCAATTGTATAATTTGATTACTTCAATCACTGTATCTACCCATTTCTCTGCAATAAAAATATCAACGTTGCATTTTCCCTTTTCATTTCCAATCCAATGCAGCTTATACCTCGTATTCTTTCTGATGTAGTCTCGTAAGAATCCGGAAAAAATTTACAACTCAGGAATTAGTGGAAACAAAACATTTTGAACAGAAAAGGCAAATACAATAAAGAAACAGTGTGGGTTTACAGCAGACCGACGCAAGACTCATGCACAATCACCAAGAGACATATTTTCCTGATCTTTATATCAGGTTGATAAAAAAGTTCTTGCAGTTTTTAACTTTTAAATTCAGATGAACATATCTCAGCCCCAACCCAAATTTATTGATAAAAATAAACGCCATCAGAATCAACACATTTTTGCAAATGCAAAACATGTGCATTTATGTCAGTAATGTAAAACTCTTGTATTCTGGTAGCGATGAAGTCGCTGAAGGTGTTTTGATATTGCTTAGGTTTTTTAAGTATTTCTTACGCAGAAAGATTTTGAGAGACTTAAAGTCGTAGTCGGTAGGTGAGAGGTTTCAAGAGTATGGCAGATGTGGTAGATTTTAGTAGTCCAATTCGTTTAACTTCTGCAGCATCAGTTTAATAACGTGCGGTCGAGTAGTTCATCCATTTATTGGCAGTACTTCTCCATCATAATGGTTTCGCATGCATTCAAAAACCTGTAATACCAAACAGTATGCATGACCTTCTTTTTGTGCAACTCTGGTTTGGGAAGTGTCATGGAGCTTCATCAGTATCTAACCACTGAGCTGAGTGTCAGGGGTTGTCATAAAGAACCCACTTTTCATCGCAAATTACAACCCAGTCGAAAAACGGGTTGTTCTTGTTGCATAAAAGAAGAAAAGATGACACTTCATAACGACGTTTCTTTTGGTTGTCATCAATTTGTGAGGCATCCATTTATCAAATTGTTTTGTTTTTGTTTTTTTTCCAATCGCTCTCCAGTGGTTCGAAATCGTTGTATACATTATGCCAGAATCAGAAGCAAATTCTTGAATAGTTATGCGTGGATTGACTTTGACTAAGACTTTTAATTCATAGTTGTTAACATCCGATGGCCGATCACCACACTCATCATCTTCAAGACTCTCATTGCCACCACGAAATTTCTTAAACCACTATTATGCAGTGCGTTCAGTAGTGGTTCCTAAGCCAAACACTTTGTTGATATCGCAAGCTGTTTCAGAAACTTTTTGGCCTGGTTTGAATTAAAATTTTAAAAATTGTGTGAATATGCTTTTTTCCCCCATCTTTTGTTCATCGTTCTGAAAAAAAAAAACATAATTGTTTTAAAACGATTGTAATTTAAATGATTAGATAAAGCGAAAAACGCTCTTACAAATGATATATAAAGCAAAGGTATTATAACAAATACTTACTTTTACTTAAAAATCCATCATTTGAAATCAAAATTTTAAATTTTCTGCAGAATTTTTTCTCAACATGATATACATATATATATATATATACATACATACATATATATATACATATATGTGTATATATATATGTATACACACATATATATATATATATATACATATATGTGTATGTATATATATGTATGTGTATACACACACACACATATATATATATACATATATGTATATATATATATGTATACACGCATATATATATACATATATGTGTATATATATATGTATGCAAACACATATATATATACATATATGTGTATATATATGTATACACACATATATATATGCATATATGTGTATATATATATGTATACACACATATATATATACATATATGTGTATATATATACATATATGTATACACACATATATATATATACATATATGTGTGTGTATATATATATATATATAAATAAATATATATATGCATGCATGTATGTGTATATCTATATTTTTATATATATACATATATGAGCAAACAGTTAATAAAATATGTTAAAATCACTTTGAAATGAGTTAAAAACATATTTAATTTGAATAGGAAACACTAGATAAATGGATAGTCCTTAATCCGCGGAGTTTCGAAGAAATACTTTCGAAAGTATTTCTTCGAAACTCCGCGGATTAAGGACTATCCATTTATCTAGTGTTTTCTATTCCGATTAAATATGTTTTTAACTCATTTCAAAGTGATTTTAACATATTTTATTAACTGTTTGCTCATATTATAAGCTCTATTTCCTATTTGGTTTTATCGAGCTTTTACATCTGGCTGAGATAATTTTATAAATATTAATTCTTTAATATTTATAATATACTTTAATTTTACCATCTTGGATCATTTTGGAAAAATTTAATTGTAATTTTTATTTTATATATACATATATGTATACACACACACACACATATATATATATATATACATATGTATATATATACATATATACATATGTGTATACATATATATACATATATATACATATATGTATACATATATATGTATACATATATATACACATATATGTATACATATATATATACACACATATATGTATGTATATATGTATATATACATACATGTATGTATACATATATACATACATGTATGTATACATATATACATACATGTATGTATACATATATATATATACACACATGTATGTATACATATATATATATATATATGTATATATATAAATATATATATATATATAAATATATATATAAATATATATACATATATATATATATATATATATATATATATATATATATATATATGATTAGTTTTTTTTTTTTTTTTTTTTTTGAAAAAGAATTCCAGCAGAGTGCTCAATTAAAAGGAAAATCCAAATTTTAAGAGCGTACTTATATTTTGTGTACAGAAAGTTGTTAGTTGAGACAGGTCATTGGTACCGTCGGTTTCAAGCCCGATAATACGGCCCGTTTAAGGTATCCTTATCAAGCTCTCTTCAGCCAATATTCGTCTATCTTATAACCGGAAGTGTGAAGTATATATACCTCGCGAATCCACGTTCAAATCTCGTTTTGTATAATCCCCCCTTTTTTTTTTTTTTTTTTTTTTATATCTATCTATCTATCTATCTATCTATCTATCTATATCTATATATATACATATATATATCGGATAATGTAATACCTAATTTTCAACTTTGAATTATTTTAATTTAAGATCTAATTTCGAAAAAATGTTTTTTTATATGAATCGATTTTAATTTGAACCCCATTTAATTTTAAAATCTCTTTCCTTATGTATAAAACCTTTAAAATCTGTATTGGTATCGGTTAAAAACTTAAAAATTCGTTTAATTATATCGAATTACATTTAAAATTTCCAAAAATACGTTTAAAGTTTTAAAAATATATTTTTAATTATATCGAATCACGTTTAAAAATTTCGAAATACGTTTAAAAATTATTTTTAAAAAACCCAAATCTTTCAAGGTTTGGGGAAGTGAGTATTTATCTATCCTAAGTGATTTCCCTAGTTTATTAACATTATTATATTTTTCTATAGTTTTAAATTCGAAATAGATTATAAATTACATTTATAAAAAAAAAAAAAAAAAAAAAAAAAAAAAAAAATTTAATTATATTTTATATTACATTGATTAAAAATCTATAATATAATTGCGATTAAAATCCAAGTTTACCGACTAATTATTTATGTATTTACAATTTTTTTCCCTTATATATATATATATATATAAACAACATCTAAGTGTTGTTCTTTTCATTGATCCAATTTATTAGGAGCCCCTTCCTTCTATGTATGCAACTTTTCAAAGCTTCACTCCTCACATTTAAACATTTTATTTTTGGATCATGAATGGACCGGAGGATGTAGTATTTCTCTGCGTTACAGAGTGAGCATTGACTTAATTCCGGGACGCTTTTTTGGATTATATAGAGATGATGGACTTTGCCTATCGCGTGACTACAATGGATGTGCACTAGACAGGCTTAGAAAAGACCTAACTGAATTTTTTAAGGAACTAGGCTTTAAAATAATAATACAGACAAATTTAGATAGAGTAGATTTTTTAGATGCCACTCTAGATCTCGAGAAGAAAATACACAAACCCTTCCACAAACTAAATGAAAAACTCATGTATATAAATAAGGGTTCATGCCACCCACCCACAGTGTTTAAAAATATGGTAGCGAACATTAGCCAAAGGATTTCACGGCTTTCTTCGAACGCTGAAGTGTTCGAGAAAGCAGCACCATATTATAATGACGCACTGCATCAAAGTGGGTTCAAAGAAAACATAAAATTTCAACAAACCCAGAATAGAGAAAATATAAAACGAAAGAGGAAACGGAAAATAATCTGGTTCTTACCTCCGTTTTCATTAAACACTAAAACTAGAGTAGGACATTGTTTTCTTAGCCTTCTAGACAAACATTTTCCAAGAACACATAGACTACATAAACTTTTTAATAGAAACACGGTGAAAGTTAGTTACTCGACAGCTCCATCAATAAAGTCGATAATATCCAAAGAACCAAAAAAGATAGATAACGCAGGCTGCTCTTGCAGGACCAAAAATAGCTGTCCATTGGAGGGTAATTGTAAAGCTGAATCCCTTGTTTATGAGGCCACAGTAACGGAACAATCCACAAATATACCGGAAATATATATAGGTATGACAAAAGGCCAATTTAAACAAAGATATTATGCGCATATGAGCTCCTTTAGAGCTAAAACAAGGATGAATACAGCATTAGCTACCCGCGTGTGGGAGCTTAAAGAAAAAAATACACCCTTTTCCATAAAATGGAGAAAAATAGAGCATAGACCAGCATACGTCCCGGAATTAAGTCAATGCTCACTCTGTAACGCAGAGAAATACTACATCCTCCGGTCCATTCATGACCCAAAAATAAAATGTTTAAATGTGAGGAGTGAAGCTTTGAAAAGTTGCATACATAGAAGGAAGGGGCTCCTAATAAATTGGATCAATGAAAAGAACAACACTTAGATGTTGTTTATGTATATATATATAAGGGAAAAAATTGTAAATACATAAATAATTAGTCGGTAAACTTGGATTTTAATCGCAATTATATTATAGATTTTTAATCAATCTATATATCTATAAAAACAGAGATGTGTGTGCCACAGACGATTTCTGATTGGTTAATCCAATAATCACATCTCCTAAAAAACTATGGTTCGTAGGCTCTTACCTTTACCATAAAATATTATGGCTTGATTTATTGTCCATCTTGGAAGGGTTTAATTTTTTCCTAACTTGCGATTTACAAATTAAAAAAATACGAAACTTACAATGTAACAATCGAACCTCCGACATCACAGCCGCCATTATGAAACTAAACCAAAAAAAAAAAAAAAAAAAGCGCCTTCACTCGTGGTCTTTACATTTCGGGTTTGGGTACTTGTGCAGTTTTCCATTGACATTAAAAAATGGAAATATTTAAAAAAATATATATATATTGTACGTACTCGTCATGGGATAAAGTTTTCCTACAGAAAAAATCACGTAATTTCATCAAGTAGTTATTTTTTTATAGCGAAAAAAGAAAAAAATCAACGCTAGGCCAAATTTCGCGAATTTGGCCTTTTTTTAAAGCAGTTTGGCCTTCAAATTTCTGTTTGGCCTTTTTCTTCACCGATGAAATAAAAAAAGCAAATAAAAACAACGCAATAAAACTTTTAAAAATACGGCACACTTTTGTTGTTCTTGTTTGTTTGTTTTTTTGGTAATTTTCCTTATTTTTTTATTTTTTCAAGATAATACTATTAAATGGACACTATTATGCCCAATTAGCCCCCCCCCCCCCGAAAAAAAATGCACAAAAATTCGAGATTTAAGGTTTTGACGAGATAATTTAGCGAATTGTCCGGACTATTGCGAGAGAACCATCCATTAGTTTTTCCTGAAATTTTGCCACAAATTGTATTTCAATAAATAGATGTGCATAGTAACAACATTTTTTAGCCGAAAATTTCCGTTGCGTCCCCAGATTTCATCGGTGAAGAAAAAGGCCAAACATAAATTTTGAAGGCCAAACTGCTTTAAAAAAAGGCCAAATTCGCGAAATTTGGCCTCGCTATCAAACGATTTGACCTTTGAGAACTCTACCAAACTCCTCCTATAATTTTGGGTCTAAACACGTGATATTTTAGATATTGATTCCTTGGACATGGATCTAACTTATTACCTTTACTTGATCCCTAAACAATAAATGTTAAGAAGTCATAATAGGGGTCAAAGTTTAAAAAATTGACCGTTTTTTTTTTCTCAGCATTAACCTCAAAACACCTGGGCAACGCCGGGCACCGATTGCTAGTGTAATATAAAATATAATTAATTTTTTTTTTTTTTTTTTTTTTTTTATAAATGTAATTTATAATCTATTTCGAATTTAAAACTATAGAAAAATATAATAATGTTAATAAACTAGGGAAATCACTTAGGATAGATAAATACTCACTTCCCCAAACCTTGAAAGATTTGGGTTTTTTAAAAATAATTTTTAAACGTATTTCGAAATTTTTAAACGTGATTCGATATAATTAAAAATATATTTTTAAAACTTTAAACGTATTTTTGGAAATTTTAAATGTAATTCGATATAATTAAACGAATTTTTAAGTTTTTAACCGATACCAATACAGATTTTAAAGGTTTTATACATAAGGAAAGAGATTTTAAAATTAAATGGGGTTCAAATTAAAATCGATTCATATAAAAAAAACATTTTTTCGAAATTAGATCTTAAATTAAAATAATTCAAAGTTGAAAATTAGGTATTACATTATCCGATATATATATGTATATATATAGAGATAGATAGATAGATAGATAGATAGATAAAAAAAAAAAAAAAAAAAAAAAAAAAAGGGGGGATTATACAAAACGAGATTTGAACGTGGATTCGCGAGGTATATATACTTCACACTTCCGGTTATAAGATAGACGAATATTGGCTGAAGAGAGCTTGATAAGGATACCTTAAACGGGCCGTATTATCGGGCTTGAAACCGACGGTACCAATGACCTGTCTCAACTAACAACTTTCTGTACACAAAATATATATATATATATATATATATATATATATATATATATATATATATATATATATACCTACGATCAGTTGGATTACATATATATACCTACGATCAGTTGGATTACAACCATTACAAATATAAATATTCTAATTTTTCGGAAATTCATATCATTATAGTAATCATCATATTCTGGTCTTTAGAAATTAACTTTCCAATAAACATATCTTGAACATGGAACCCAACGCACATAAACTGCAAATGCTAAGCAGCCACATAAAAACTGTAACAGAACTTTTAAAAAAATAAAAAACGATGGAAAGAACATCACATGAACCCAAGGGTCCTGAAAATGCAAGCAATCTTATAAATTGTGCCCCCACCAAAGAATAAAAAAGAAAAACGGTATCAGCCTCAGTTGATACCTACACAAAATAACTGTGTAGGATGGAAGAGGATGGAAAGGGAGAGCACTAACCAGACCACCACTGTAAGAGTAAGGTATATACTGGATTTGCCACTTAAATCCCAGTGAAGAGCAATTGTCGTTGTCAGCAAGAAATCAATGGTAAGTGGCTGTTGTGATAAGGCAGGGTCATTTCTAAAGGTTATCAAAACAGGTGGAGAGTACTGGAAATCAGGGAAGATGTGTTGTCACCTAATCTGCAGGGAACACTACCGATAATATTCACTGTCAATAAGAAGTGATGTCCCTTGGAGTCTGAGTGACAACAAGTCTCACTAGATTTCTAGCATCCTCTTCCTGTTTCAATGACTTTTGCAAATAATTTTACATTATAGCAACATCTATTTACCATTCGTCTTTCTTATTGGCAGCAACCATTGGTCTCCTCTAGATTTTAAGTAGCAATAAGCCTTCCTACAATCTCAGAAGTTTTTGCACTTTTTCAATGGAGGTCTGATTGGTGCTCTTCCTCTCAGATCTTTCAATCGTCCTCAACATTTCATAACCATTTTGTATGAGGGTACTAACCGAGACTGGTGCCATCACGTGTGTGTGTGTGTGTGTGTGTGTGTGTGTGTGTGTGTGTGTGTGTGTGTGTGCCTTGGTTTTTTGGTAGGAATTCAGTTATTAGGATTTCTGGCAGATTATTATTATTATTATTATTATTACTATTATTATTATTATTATTATTATTATTACTATTATTATTATTACTATTATTATTATTATTACTATTACTATTATTATTATTACTTATTATTATTATTACTATTATTATTATTACTATTACTATTATTATTATTATCATTATTACTATTATTATTATTATTATTATTACTATTATTATTATTATTTTTTTTTTATTTCTATTATTATTATTACTATTTATTTTCATTATTTTTATTGGTATTTTTCTATTATTATTATTATTATTATTATTATTATTATTATTATTATTATTATTTTATTATTATTGGCTCACAATAAGCTTTCACACAGGTCATCAAGAATCTCTCCTTGAAGACTATCTGTGGTTTTCTCTGAAATCTGAGTGACAATAAGTTTCCCCAGATTTCCAGTACTCTCCATCCCTTTCCATAGCATTCGCAAATGAATGTGCGTTATCGCAACAGCCGCTTACCATTGATTTCTCGCTAACAGCGCCTATTAATCTCCACTGGAATTAGAGTGGCAATAAGCTTCTCCAATGTCCCAGTTCTCTTCGCACTTGTCCAGCGGAGGTCTGGTCAGTGCTCTCTCCTCGGTCTTTCTATCCTCTTTGACCCTTCTCGACTATTTGACATCACTCTTTGGGGTGATGGGGCAATGTGAGGGGGTGAGGGAAGGGATAGCGAACTTATAGATGTGCAGCTTCAATGTTCTGGATTCCATGTAACGCTTCTTCATGTTTTGCCTCTGCAGCCGTTTGTCTGACCCCGTGCATGTGGCTCATGTGTATGTTTCCGTATTCAAGGGTTTTCTTAATATTTCAGCTGTTTTCATTATTGTTATTTGTTGTATCTTTCCACTCATTCCACCGATTCCAATTTCTCCCATTCTTTTTTCAAAGCTTATTATTATTTACTCACTAGGAGTAGTCACACAGTCCATCATCAAAGATTGCTCTTTGAGAACAACTTGTGGTATTATCTGGAGTCTGACTGACAGGAAGTCTCCCCAGATTTCCAGTAATCTCCACCATTTTCGATTAACTTTGCAGATAGAATTGTGTTATTGTATTACCATTGATTTCTCATTGATGGCGACTATTGGTTTTCACTGGAATTTGGGTGACAATAAGCCTCCCCAAAGTCCCAGTCCTCTTTGCACTCATCCAGCAGAGGTCTGGCTAGTGCTTTCTTTCCTCAGTCTTTCCATCCTCTCTGATCCTCCTCACTTATTTGGTGATGTGCCAGTTTATGGTGACATACACACACATAAAAATAGAGTAGACAAATTCACGGACGCAGGGGGTTAACATCTTGATATTCGTCCAGTGGTCTGTTGGAATGGAAAAAATTACAATCTGGTAGCATTCTTCCTTCTTGTTAATGATTATGACATCCATTCTTCTTGCTTGGATGGGTTTATCTGTTTATCCCATGTCTCATAAGATTTTGTGACTTCTGTTTTCAAGTACTGTTGCCGGTTTGTGCTTGCACCATTTGTCCCGGTGATCAAGATGCGATTGTCTGCATAATTCCCAGTGTACTGCCTTCTCCACTTGATTGTGTATTCTTGTATTCTTTTTGGGCTAGTTTGCTGCATTTGCTTATCATATGGTTCATTGTTTCGTTTCTTTGTCCACAGAGTCTGCATTTGCTTATTATTATTATTATTATTATTATTATTATTATTATTTATATATTAATACGCTTGTCTGTACATACTGTGTCACAAAGAAAACATCATTGCAAACATTACTTAATGAGACATGAATTACCTCCATTTATAGTCACTCTCTATTAGTTAAAAATCATTAAAACCATTCACTCTGCAAAAATGTTTATTACTATTATTACCTACTTATATGTTATGTTGAAATTAGTACAAATTCCAATGCATTTCAGGTGAAAACATTATTACCTAAGTGTCATATTGATATAATTATATTCATATAGTGCTTTTATTGATTATGGATCTTTAAAATCTCCACATTTCAGGTGAAAACATTATTGCCTACATATATGCCATGGTGAAATTAGTACAAATTCCAACGCATTTCACATGAAAAAATTATTATCTACTTAAGTGCCATGTTGAAATATTTACAATCATGGGGTGCTTTTGTTAATTAGGGTTCTTTTACACCTGCGCATTTCAGGTAAAACTATATTATCTATTTACATGCCATGTTAAAATTATTACAAAGCAATTAGTACAAACCAGTTTTTTTGTAGATATGGATAACCAGAACTATTCCTTCCATACACTTGCCATTTGATATGTCTGGAAATAATAAACAACTTGGGTTCATCAAAACTGACATAAAATCGACCTGACCTAATATCACGTGTGTATCATGTACATCTAGCTGAACTTTTGAAAGACATTAAAGACAGACATGTACTGGGAATTCTTTTTACAAATCTTTATGTTATTGGATTTCAAAAAAAACGACAACCACACTTCCACATGATCATAATGTTGCGAGATGAGGATAAGATCAGAACAGTTCATCAAATTGATATAATTACGTCAGCAGATATAGCAGGACCTGAATATCCAGAGCTTTGTAATTTAGTTAAGTCTTTAATAGTACAATCTCAATCGTCCAATCTCAATGTAATTGTTTTATTATGTGATAAAAAGTTTCTTACTGATGTTTTTTTGTTTTTTAATTTTTCAACTACTGTGGAATTTCCACAGGTCCTGCTAGTTACTATTATTAACAGTAAATTATAGATTGATGTAAAAAGCATTGTGGAATAGTTGTGTACAAAGAACAATGCATTCAAAATTGTGTTTCTTTTTTATTAATTCACTAGAAATCAATGGTAGAAATAGATTATTTCAATCTGGTGCAACTGGAGAACTTGATCCGTTGTTGGGGGAGGGGAGCATATTGGTTAGTGGATCGGGGAGTGGGTTGAGATTTGGTGACAGCTTGTTGCCCGGAATCGTCATAATGTGTTGTCTGATTTAAACAGGTCTCAATTTAAGCAGCACTAATTCAAAGTATTATACTCATTTTTATTGGACTTGTATCTTCCCTGGGACACGTACAAACGCTGACTGACTGCTGAAACAAAAGACACGTGTTATTATGAATATAGCATGTCTAAAACAAATTTGACACGTTTTGGAATGAAAACAAAAACGTCATATCTTGGCCAATAATTGATGTACTCACAAAATTCAAAGTACATTTTGTTAAAGCTTTTTTATAGATCACTTAAAAAACCTCTTTGAGCCTCCACCACAGAATCCAGGAGGGACTTGAACCTAGAGTATGCAGCTTTCAGTGTCCTTTGAACAACAGTTTGATCCTGTCATTCAGCTTGTCCTTGCTACTGCGGATTGTTGCTATTTTTTCTTTGTTTGTTTTTTTTTTACTCTTGTTCACCCCAAACACGGAATATTGCCACTTGGACATAAGGGGCTATAATTTGGGACCATGTCTACAAAGGCCTATGCAAAGAGATGAGGGCGATGTCTGTTCACATGACATTTAAACTTTTGCATGTTAATACAGTCAAGAGGGCAAGAAGCATGAAAGTAATTCTAAAGTCTAGAGTAGAAGGCTTTCCAGCATCTGGGGACTTCTACAAACGGGTTTGTTAGGGGTACGTATGTTGAGGGGGGTACAAGTGGAATGAGTTCATCAGAGCACCTTTCATTAAAGTACTTATTAAACAAGGATGCAACATTGTGGCGATGGAACAGGGCTTGGTTGATAGTGTGAGACCTATTAACTTTGAAGATTTTTGTTGGACTTTTTTGTCTAAGACAGGGAGACTAGTGGTTGGTGCTCCAACCCAGATGTAGCAAGAATACTCCATGCATGAGTGAATGGTGGCTGCAGCATTCATTCGTTTCGTATCGATCAGATGATTATTGCTGAAATCCGTTTCTCTAACATCTTTCTAGTTAGAATTATTTCTAAAAGACACTAAGCACTTACAGGAGGGATCACTTGAAGGTTGCCAACATCCTTAAGTGAAAGTGTTTCTGTGGAATGAATTGGAATCGAACTTGGCACACCTAGGTTGTCAGTCAGTGTCATTAACCACTTAGCCACCGTCACGTTCCTGCTGTTGCAGATGGTATGGTGGGTGTTTTTCTCAACTACACCTCGCACATAATAAGTTTAGTAATTAAGGGAGTTGAGGGAGTAATAGGTGTTGGTACTGCTAAAGCCTTAGATGTTCACAAATATCCACTTCTGGGCTTTCCTGGGGTTATAATAGGGAGCAGATTCCTTCTGTCACTTTGAAACCATCTAGAAACGATTTTCAACTCCAATGTTGTGTGCCATGGATTTCTTCTCATTCTAGCCATGTTGTCATCTCTTATGCATTAGCAACTACTGAGGGGGTGCACTGACTCACAGATGCAATAAAATGAAACAAAAGAAACAAAAAGAAAACACAGTTTCCAACGCTTTCAAAAAATATTAGTTGCACTCTGTGTGCGTGTGTGACACCATTGTGGGAACTTACCATCTAAGTGCAAACATTCACATCTTAGTTTTTCTGTTGAGGCCTAACTCATCTTCATCTTCCAAAGCTCTTCTGACTTAGTCCAAGTCACGATCTGCCTTCCACTATCCTCAACAAATCAATCTTTCTGATTCTCTCTCTTCTGATCTTGAGAACGTGATTCAATGGGGGTAAAAATGTGACTGGTTAATTTTAATGCATCAAAAACAACGCTTCTCTCCTTTAACCATAATCACTCTGACCTTCATCGCGCCTCAATTGAAATGAATGGCTCTCGTCTTGATGGAAGCTCCATGTCTTGACAAGTTTCTGAGACTGACTTTCCCTCCTGATCTGAAATGGAACACGTGCATCAAATCTGTTGCCAAGATCGCTGAAAACTGGTTGGGTCACTTTACTGCTCCAGTAGGTATCTCATTGCCAATGCGATCCTCTATCTGTATAAGAATTAGATATGCCCTGAAATAGAGTAATATTGCCGTATCTGGGCAGAAGCAGCTCAGCACACCCCAACCAGCCTTGATAAAGTTCAAAACTGCCTTCGAAACCTAGTAGATGATGCCCTTTTCTCTTCCCTGCAACCTATTTCTCACAGAAGATATGTTCCGAGCCTGTCTCTGATCTATTGTTATTTTCATAGCAAGTGCTCGACTGAACTCCAATCTATGATTCCCCCTTGCCAAACTTTCACAAAAACACTCGATTAGCTCCAACCACTATATACGATCCCCCCCAACCTCTATCTGTGCTTAAATCTAAAAGCAGATTCCATGAATAAAGCTTCTTTGCCCAGAACTGCCCGCCTGTGGAACTGTTCCTCTGTCCTGCTTCCCAATTGAATACAACATAGTAACCTTCAAATCCAATGTAAACAAGTTCTTGTTCATTCATCCCCATAAATTATCAAATTCTACCCAATTTACACCATTAATGATTACTGCACTACCACCTTACGTTCATTAATCTTTATTCATGAGTGGCTTTCGAGCCTTGATAAGGGGTGAACTCCAAGTAAAAAAAAAAAAAAAACTCATTATAATACGTGTGTAGGTTCGCTTTTACCTAGCATCTTTCTCTCTTATCAAACATTAAAGGATGAAACGGTTGACGAACTGATCAATTTTTTGAAAATCTTTAAAAAAACTGGAATATCTGTACTTTTGACTTTTAGCGACATTTACACAGGATGTAGTGAAGCTGGCTCCTCCCATAAAACACGCAGCATCCCAAATGGCCCCAGACTACACATAATGGTCTGCAACAGCCAAGATAGTTATGGCCAGCCATTCCCAGGACCAGTGGTGAACACTGTAGATCTATGGACTGGAGGTAAGTTTGATTTCTGCTATGATTGTGTGTAAGGCATCTTCACCAATCTTGGAACGGTTCTGAAACTGTTGCTGCCTAAATAAACTCTTACATGTTGTGGTGTGCATTGTGACCAAATCAACAAAGTCTCGTCTTTTAAAAGTGCTTTATTAAGGGAGATGATCCTGCACTGCATTCAAATTTGTGTATTGAAGACAAAAATGGTGCTAATAGACCTGCAGAATTCAGTGGAAGCAGAATAATCAGTATGAGTTTCTGTACCACAAATAATAGCAGCATACTTGTTCCATTGCTTCCCAACTTATCAACAATTTGTATGCAAACAATACTAATACTTCAAGTAGGTTGCTGATGATGGTTGATATCATATAATGAACAAATATACAGCAACACTTCACGTGAATATATACTGAAATTACATCCATTAGAATTATGCACATATTCATACATATATTAGCAGACCGCCCTGTGTCACCTGGTTATAAAATACACATAAAGATATTTTAATTTATGCAGAATTTTTATTTATTATAAACAGAAATACTGTAGATATTGAATGGAACGTTAAGTTCCTTTAAAAAAAAATGAAGTAAAAAAGAAAACAGAAAGAAACTGAGACATGTGTATGCGAGTATTATGTGTTTTCTAAACAGTTCATTTTTTGTAAGCAAAAAAAAAAAAATACTCGAGCTGAAATCGAAACCAAAACATAAAGACAGTGAGTCAAGTATGATAAACATTACAAGTTTGCCACAATCTTTAAAAAGTGTTTTCAAACCTACTTATTGTTAACATAGTGAATCTGTGATGTGAACAAGTCACGCATGTGCAATCATGAAATAGTTAACAGATAAAAACCTGATGACCCACAAGTATTATTTTTTAATTTTGACCACTTAGCAGCAATTTTTTCCAGATGAAAACCGATTAAAAAGTTTTCCACATGTCTGAATACCCTATATACCAAATAAGGAATCTGTCTTTTGAACTATTCATACATGCGCAAATAAATAAAAATCCGAAGACGCCCATGTACCAGTTTTCAATTTAGCAGTCTTTTTTTTTGGGGGGGGGGGTGAAAACCGATTAAAACTTTTTCCACATGTTTGAATACTCAATATACCAAATTTCATATTTGTAGATCAAAAATTCGTTAAGTATATAGGTTTGGAAGTGTCCTCACACACATTCTCACTTTTATAGATGCATAGATATATTGAAATGGACAACACATATTATATTGGAGCCGATTTTACGTGAATATTGAATTAATTTTGCTGTTATGGGCACGCACACAGATGCATATTATATAATAAAAAAACTAGTTTTTAATTTTTCTTTTTTTTTTCCCCCTCCAAGTCTGAAAGTTTTTTTCTGTCTTCATATATCTACCTGGGTTTGAATTTTCTTTTAATATGAACTCATTTTTTTTTTGATAGATTTGTTGAAGGTGATTTTAATCACATTCAACCTTTACTCTTACTCCATTGTAGGGATCTTTGATTTATATCATTTGCAAGATTTCTATTTGGATTTTCTGTTACTCTGATCTTCTTCAGTTACCTTTATCTTGCTTTCCCCCAGCTTTTGTCTCCATTTGCGGACCTGCCTTGTCAGATGCAGGATTGTTTTGTTTTTTTTTTTCAAATTGATTCATGTATATATATTTTTTTTTTACTGTTTTTCTTACAATTTTTGACTAAATATCATAAATTGTTGTTTCATCAAATGCAGCAACCAGCAAATTATAGTTTTGTTACAAATATAATTTGCTAATTTCTTATTGTCCTCTGATGAGAAGAATAGCAAAAGTAGCAATCTTTGAAACTCCATGGAATAAGGACTTAGAAAATTGTTTTTGGAGTATTTTGTTAAATAAAAGAATTTAAAACTGTAAATTTTAATTTACAGTTTTAAATTATTTTATTTTCACATCCAAGCTTCAGCCTCTGTCCCATCGACGCAATGTAGCATCCCTCTGCCTGTTCTACAAGTACTTTAACGGTGTATGTTCCGACAAGCTGCAAGCACTTGTACCCCCTCTACGTAAATACCCCTGACAAATAGAACAATCCCACCCCTTCACAGTAGAGATCCCTAGATGTAAGAGAGTCTTCTACTCCAGTAGTTTCTTCCCTAGAACCGCTAGACTTTGGAACTCCCTGCCAGGTTCTTGCTTCCCCAACTGTACTGATATGCAAAAGTTCAAGTGTAACGTGAACCGACATCTTCCTGCCCAACTCCCCATCTAGTACCCCTGTAGCCTGTGTCCCTAATAGTAGCCCCCTACATCAAAGTGGCAATGTGTTTTGTTTGGTGTGAAAATGTAATAAAAAATATAAAAAATTAAAAAATAAAATAAAAACATACACCATGACGGAGACAATGGAATCAGTGAAAGGAGCAGATGTATGGAGAAGTGGTGATGAAGTTCGAACTTTGACTTCTGTAGAAAAAGAAGTACTTCAGAAGTTAAGAGAGGTTCTTCATAGAAACGAGTTATCAGATATTCCAAGCATGAAGAGTAGTGATAGGCAGAAGGTGAAAAGCGACGTAAAAATAGTTCAAGGAGTAATTCACAACATCATAAGAAAGAACATATCGATTACGGAACTTAACAGGCTTCTGTATGCAGCGTCATACGTTATTGCAAATCGTCTTGGCTTAAAACAGAAGAAAGAGAAATTTTTTTTTTTTTACATGAAGGTCACCACTTATAAAGGCCCGGAGGCCACTCAGGGATAAGGGTTATTGCATGTACAGTAATCAATGAGATAGTATTGTAGTAATCATTAGTATTGGAGATTTGATAGAGTGTCTTACTTAAGGGGGCGGTTTGTCAGGAATTTGTTTATGTTGGACTTGAAGACATCAAAGTTGTAGTCAGGTGGGAAACAGGCAAACGGAAGAGAGTTCCACAGTCGTGCACTTCTGAGAAAGAAGCTCTGCTCATGGAATCTACATTTGGATTTAGGCACAGATAAAGAGTGGGGAAAATTATTGACAGTAGTTTCAGCCAGACGGGTGTTTCTCGTGAAAGATTGGCGGGGGGGGGGTACCAGAGATTGGAGCTCAGATGAGCACTTGCCATGGAAATAATGATAAAACAAAGACAGGCTCGCAATGTCTCTTCTGTGGGAGAGAGGTTGCAGGGAAGAGAAAAGGGCATCCCCCACTAAGCTACAAAGTCTATTTTGTACTCTGTCATGTAGGATAGGCTATTTTTAGCAGCTCCTGCCCAGATATGGCAGCAGTATTCCATCCTTGGACGTACTTGGCTTTTATACAGATAGAGAATTCCATCAGTAGTGTGATATCTTCTGGAGCGGTAGAAGGATCCCACCATTTTTCCAGCATCCTTGGCAACAGAGCTGATGTATGTGTTCCATTTCAGATCAGGAGTAAAGGTCAAGCTCAGAAGCTTGTCAAAACATGGAGCCTCCCCAAGACGAGAGCCATTCATTTCAATTGATGCCAGATGGGGATCAGAGCGTTGATGATGTAAAGAAAGAAGCTTGGTTTTGGATGCATTAAAAGTGAGCAGTCACCTCTTCCC
This sequence comes from Euprymna scolopes, assembly GCF_053919585.1. Lineage (NCBI taxonomy): Eukaryota > Metazoa > Mollusca > Cephalopoda > Sepiida > Sepiolidae > Euprymna > Euprymna scolopes. The sequence continues at coordinate 145,818,121 of NC_136494.1, forward strand.
CCACTGTTCCACGCGCTCAAGATCAGAGGAGAGAGAATTAGAGAACTTTTTCATTTACGGCCTTTGTTGTGTTGCCATAGATGGTCGTGTAATCAGTATAGATGTCAACGAATGATTTAAGTATGTGTTTTGGTAGATTATTGATGTAGATCAGGAAGAGAGTTGGGCCCAGGATGGACCTCTGAGGGATTCCAGCATTAATACTGTGGGCCTCTGATTTCTGCCTATCAACCACTACTCCTATGAACCTATTGGAGAGAAATGATTTAATGATTGAGAAAACATTTCCAGTGATACCGTAGCTGGAAATCTTGTGAAGTAGGCCCTTATGCCATACCTTATCGAAGGCCTTCGATATGTCAAGAGCAATTGCCCTGGAAAGGAAGCCTTTCTCAAGAGATTCACTAATCCTATGAGATATAACCGTTAGCACATCTGCTGTAGATCTTGCAGAGTGGAAATCATATTGCATGTCACTAAGAAAGTTGTTTCTGCTGAGATGGTTGACTACTTCTTTATTTAATATGGATAATGAAGGATAGAAGGCCATACTGGCAGAGGCGGCTTGAAGAAAGTATTAAAAAGTGGCAGAAAGACATTGGTAGAATCGAAGAAATAAGAAAAGGCGTTAAACTAGGACAGAAAGCTAAGGACGAGCTTGAAAGGAGGTATAGATTGCTGGAAAAGGGAAAGATGAGCGTTCTAACAATGTTGAAAGAGAAGATCCTATTGGTGGTATGAAAATTCGGAACTTTGTTGGAAAAAGTGTTGCATTTTGGCAGAAAACCTTTTCCGGAACAATCAGTCTCAGCTGTATAAAGAATTAAATGGTAGTAAACAGGCGGGAAATAACAACACTCCAAATGCAAAAGATACCAGGAAGTTCTGGAGTGGGAGTTGGTCTGTCGAAAGGCGATATAATGAGAAGGCTAGTTGGTTGGGAGAGGTCAGAGAAAGGCTATCAGAAATGCAGCAGATGAACGTTGAGATAACCATCGATGACGTTAAGGCTGGCATACGAAGGATGACAAACTGGAAGGCACCTGGTCCAGATGGAGTGACGGGCTTCTGGTTTAAACAGTTCCCATGCCTTTATCCACCTATAGCTGCTGCTCTGCAAAGGGTTGTAGAGTCGGGAGATGTCCCTGATTGGTTTGTGAAGGGAAGAACAACACTGATTAGGAAAGATCCTGCAAAGGGAACAGATGCCAAAAATTATAGACCAATTACATGTCTGCCACTAATGTGGAAACTGTTGACTGGAATATTTGTGGAGAAAATTTATGAACATCTAGAGAGTAATGGTGTTTTTCCTGACGAACAGAAAGGGTGTTGGAAAGGCTCGAGGGGTACTGAAGAGCAACTACTGATTAATGCAAGATGCAAAGAAGAAGAGGAATCTGAGCGTAGCATGGATCGATTACAGAAAGGCTTATGACATGGTTCCTCATTCATGGATATGTGAAACACTATTGATGATGAAGGTTGCTGAGAATGTGGTAGGGCTTTTGGAGACAAGTATGGCTAAATGGAAAACGGTGCTGACAGCAAACAGAGGTGATGGAGCAGGTTGGCATTAAACGTGGAATATTCCAAGGAGATTCGTTATTGCCACTTCTTTTTGTAATGATAATGATGCCACTGAGCATCCTCTTGAAGAGAGAAAAACTGGGGTATAACTTTGGATCTGGTGACAGATGCCTCAACCATCTACTGTTTATGGATGATTTGAAAATATTCGGTAGAAATGAAAAGGAAATGGAGAGACTGGTAGAACTTGTGGGGACATACTCAGAAGACATTAGGATGGAGTTTGGGATTAGTAAATGCGCGGTGCTGGTGATGAAAAGAGGAGTAAAGGTTCATTCGAATGGAATAGTGCTGCCAAATGGAGAAATCATGAAAGAAATAGAAGACCTCTGCTATTGTATACCAACATCCTTAGAAAACCCTTAATCTTTGAAGTTCCTGGTTTGAAGCCGGGATTGAGGGAAATCCTCTGGAAATGAATCCCATCCATCCCAGAGAGACGTTGATAAACGAAATCAGAATTGGTATTATTATTATCATAATTTTATATATCTACATAAAATTTGTGAGCGTTTTCAATATTTACTTTGACAGTGCTCGATACGTAAGTAGAACTAGGCAGTAAATTTTGAAAATATATATGCCAATTAAGCTACAAAGAATTTCCTACATTTCATTTTTGTGAGAATTCGTCAGGCTTAATTGCCACATATATATTTTTTCAAACCTTGTGTGTGTGTGTGTGTGTGTGTGTGTGTGTGTGTGTGTGTGTGTGTGTGTGTGTGTGTGTAAGCACAAGCTAAAATAAAGTAAAATAAAAATAATGAAATATCAAATAAAAATAATTTTTATTTGATCGGTAAGAAATCAGTATTCATGAGAGAAAAACTACTAAAAATAGACTAAAGACTTTTTTGTCGGTCTTCTACACAAACCATTCATTCATTTATTTTATGTCTGTCTACATCTTTTAACAAGGCGCATTTTATAAAATCCAACGGGTATTCTGATTTTATTTGTATTAACATTAAAGGGGAAATAACTCTTTACAAACCAAAACGAGAATTATCTCCCTTTAATGAGCCATGTTTGAATACATTAAAATTAAGAGGATAACTATTACTAGCGAGCAAATTCTTAAACATAAGCAAGACCACTGTTGGACTAATTGCTAAGGATGTATTATCGACTGGTATGAATATCTACTCAAGCTCTGCCAGGTCATTTTTTTTTTTTTTTTACCTCCTTTAGAATAGACCTTCATCAAGTTTGTCTGGAGTTTGATACACCCCGAGTCAAAGTATCTGTATTGCAAGTTTGTTTGCAAAAGTCTTTCAATAGTTTCGAAGTCAGGACAAACAAACAGAAATAGACAAGTCTTTATTTATTAGACTACTTGTTTAATTTGCATGATGTAGGACCAATTCTTTATGTGAATCAATCATCAAAAATATGTCGTTTTGGTATGAAATAATATTTTTTTATTTTGTTCTAGTTCCGTGTGTGTGTGTGTGTGTGTGTGTGTGTGTGTGTGTGTGTGTGTGTGTGTGTGTGTGTGTGTGTGTGTGTGTGTGTGCGCGCGCGCGCGCGCGAAGAAATACAGAGTGAGTTTTAAGTGGAGATTGGAATAAAGGTTAGGGTTCGCAGTATCAGTTTGCTGCTCCAATTTCTATATTAGAACATTACAAATTCAAACACATTTTGTTTTCAAAAACGTAGGCACTAAGCCATGCCCCCCAAAATTATTACAATTTGTAATGAAGCTGAATTTTGATTGGGGTTGGAGATGGGTGATTAGTTCAATGTTTTGAAGATTTTTGTTTGGTGTAAGTTTTTTGGAGGTGGTTAGGATTGAGTTTATATTGGAGTTTTAGATTAGGTTTCGTTTCAGCTGGATTTGGGTTTGGTTTGTGTTTAAGATTGAATTTGCGTTGGAATTAGGGTTTTAGTTAGGATCAGAGTTGAAATTTGCTTTGGAATCATTTTATTCAAGAACAGCAATTTTCCTCATTCTTCCTACAAAACGCAGACAGCAAATTCATGATAAAATTATATACATGGAATCTCATTTATATAAAAAAAATTTTGCGAGTTTAGATTCTTTAATAATGATTCCAAGTATTAACAGGCCATCCAATCAAACAGCATAAATGAGAAACGTGGCAGGATAACCAATCTGCAATCAGAAGCCGTTGTTATTAGAGATCAAGGTTGCAGGTGCAGTGATATCTATAAGTCGAAAGTAGTAGAGGATCACTGGGACCGTTAAAGATAAATTTAATGAGATCTCCAACTTACAGAATAATTCTACTGAGTAACACCCACATCTGCATAAACTTAAAAGGCGTGAACAACTTCGGAAAAAATAACATTCGAATAAGAACTTGAGATCACTGTACTGGGATGAACTAACACCATTTATTAACATGTTATAAAAAAAGGAATTCAAATCATTCCAACGTGGAGATTTTGCAACAAATGTTCATTAGATAGTCTTTGTTAATGTGTGTCTCAAAGAAAAGGCAAAAGTTCATGGTTATAGATTTACATGTGGAGAGGGAGCACATGTGGTTATTTTGTGAAGGGAAAATAAAATCATTACTTGTTTAAGTGAAATGCGTGTGTGTTCAATATGTATGCAAACAACAGTGCGAAATAACTTGTTGAAAAAAATTAATTCTCGTTTGATAGGGCATTTTCCATGTGGAGAATTTAGATGTATGACACATGCAAAGTCATGTTGGTGGTTTAACGTAGCACACAATGACGGAGTTGGCAGCGATGTTGTTATTCATAGAACTGCATCCTAGATTGGACCGATTTAATTCACGCATGCAAAAGCTTTTATAGAAGAGTTCTAGAATGTTCCGGACTATTTGTTGTATTGCTGCATGCAAAGTGTAACATAGTTCGTTTATTGCATGTGTGCGTATGGGCACATTATGACGTGTCTTTTCAAACGTATGAGTATTGAAAATGGTGATTACTATTAGAATGTCTCTGCCGAAGATTTGTTCCGGCCACATATAGTGGATGCTACATTGCTCTCCTCCTAGTCGATCTAAGAAGGAATAGAATATTGCAAGTTAATGGCAGTCTGAAAAAAAGTGACGTCATCAATTTTTTAGTTGCGCAGTTGCCTGGGTTTGATGAATTGCATAATTTTGAAAGAAATAAGCTGCATGTGTTCACAAGGTGCATAATAGAAGTTCATATTTAGAGTATACTGTAGAAAAGGCAGAATGTCATCGGTGATAATTCCTCATCATTATTGGTCTGCTGTGATCTGTTGTATGGTTGGAATGTCATAAAAAAAATTGGTCATTATTTTCTGAACAACCTAATATATTATTATGAATGTGATTTGGCATATATTAACTGTTAATACTTTGTGCTTATGTGTTTAGCACATGAATGACAAAAAGCAGAAGAAATGAAGATATGCACAATCGACTTCATGTAGACATTTTCTTCTTTTTTTTTTAAGGAAGCAACACATAGAATGATACAAATTAAATTTATCAGTCTTTGTTGAATATTAAGTTTGTGTATCACGACTATCAGAAACAGAAATAATGTATTTCTATCTTTATTTACCTTGGTTCAAAGTCATCCTTATGTTGATATCTGCTAGCGTCTGTCTCGCTCCAAACTCATGTCTCAATGCAAGAGAACTCACTTAACAGAGATAAAAGGCGGGAGGTAACTCCGCCTGAAACAGAAAAGGAGTTAGCTCCCTTTGATCGTAGTTCTATGGTATTAAAAAGATAATTTATGTAAATATTAAAGGTTGCTGATTTTTTTTTTTTTTTTTTTAAGGTAAAATTACATCAGTTGAACTCATTCGATTTTTTCCTCAGATTCTCTTTTTCAGTAGTTATACTTTTTACATTTTCCTTTTTACTTTGTTAAGTCAGGTCATAAAACCCTTTAGAATCGACTGCCTAGCTGATTAGGGAATGCATAAAGCTTAGAAACATGATAAACAATGCAGAATTCTGAAAATGTGATAGTGATACATATTCATAGTTTGGAGGCAGCACGTTCAGGATTGCAGAACACAATGCAAAAGGAGCTCATCGATGCTCTGAGCAAACATTAATGTGATTTGCAGTAGGACTAATGTAAATGAATATCATCACAGGATGACACACGGTTGAGCTTAGTGTGGAGGCAATGATCATTTCTTAATGTCACAAGGGTGTTTATGGTCTTTAAATTTGCTTTAGAGGGCAAGTCCAAGTAGACTAAGGGTTCAAATAAAATTAACCCTTTATGATCTATAGGTACCTCCAATGCACGCCACAGTTTTAACCCCTCCTATATGTAACATGATGTAGCTGTAATTTAATTTAATATTATCACCCTAACTTTTTTACCATTTAAATAAACTGCTAATATTTTTTTTAATTTTTACATCATACAAAAATAATGAACATGCGAGACAATAATCATGTTTACATTATCGACGCTTTAAAACGTTCCTCTATAGTGACATTTTTTAAGCTGTAGACATACACGTTTTAAAAATTTAGCAAAAATCCCATAATAGTCATATCTTCCTGACATTTTCGATATTTATTCATTACTAAATAAACTTACATAATAAAAGTAAGTTTTGTTAAATATATTAGAGGAAATATGTTTTTTTTAGGTGTTCTACCCCCATATTTCATGTTACGAAAACTAAACAAAATAAATGTAAGTTGATAAAAATTTCAACATTTTTGAAAGCTGAAAAGATAAAATAATTAAAAAGGTTATTTTTATATATATATAAAATCCCGTTATTTATTTCCCTTACCTTAAAGTTGTAAATAAAACTGGACATAAAATCAATATTATGTTAAAAAAAAACTACTTTTTTCTTGATAATTTGTTTTTCTCGGTAATATAACTATTTGAATTATAATAAAAAAAATATGATTCTAAAAAATAATTATTGTTAAAAAGCTTTAAATGATATTCAAATATTACATGATATGAAGTTTAAACAAAGATCTTTTTATAACAGGTTTCCAATAATAAAAAAAAACATTCATATATTTTAATATATGACTCTTGAGATAATAAAAATTGCAAATCCCAAATCGACTTAAAAAAATTCGTTTTGATTTTATTTAAATTGATAGAGGGTGATCTGTATTTTTTGCGCCTTTTTTCAAAAAAGTACGGAGAACTGAAGATGCAAAAGATTTCACAACTCCATCCATTTGACTAAGATGGCCATCAAGACAGTTCCTCACCCTCCCTATAGTCCAAACCTTGCTCCGTGTGACTTTTGGTTATTCCCTAAGCTCAAGGAAAACATCAAAGGCCGCCGTTATAAGACAATTGAGGAGATGAAAGAGGCTTTGATGAGGGCCATTGATCTGCTCAAGCGGACTTTCATGATGCTTCCAGATCTCATTCCCTATCACAGATGGTGACGTTTCCAACCAGTTTTCCAGACCAGCAAGAACAACATGCATCACTTCTAGACCTGTTTCTGACCACAGTTCCCGATGACTGTAACGAATGCTCACAGCCCACTTGGGAACACCGATCATGCAGTGGTAACGGTTGAAATCGCCCTAAACTCCAGAGCCAAAACTGAAGAGCCACTGCTCAAAACAACAAGATATTATAAAAAGGCTGATTGGGAAGCCATCAGGGACCTCATCAGGGAACTCCATGGCAAAATATCTTTTCACTTGCTGCTGAACATTGCGCAAATGAGACCACTGAATGGTTCAAAGCGGCAATTGAAGCACATGTTCCCACACGCAAATTCTATAGTAAACCCCACTCTCACCAATGCTTCACTTCAAAGGCAGCATGTATACCGCATATTTAACTGACATAAGTCCAGTTCAAACAGAAAGAAGTACATAGAAGCCAGAAATAACTGTAAGAAAGAAATAGCAACAGCTAAGAGGGAATTTACTGAAACCACCCAAAAACGCATCGAAGCACAGAAATTAGGAACCTGAGACTTCTGGAAAATCTACAACAGTGTAATAAATAATGGGCAATCAACAATTCCCCCATTATCCAACAATCATGAGGTTTTTTACTCAGCAACCGAGAAGGCTAACATGCTTGCCAGACGGTTTGCCTCCAACTCCACACTGGATTCTGCTAGCCACCCCCTGCCTGACTTTCCTTTGCAGACAGACGCCACACTAGATCTGAAAATCACCCCTGCTCAGGTGCATGCTATCATAAGAAAGCTTGACACTGCAAAAGCATGTGGACCTGATCTCATCCTGGCTGTGCTATTAAAAAAATGCTCAGCCGAAGTAGCTCCAGTTCTCTCCAAACTTTACAACAAATGCCTTAATGAATCTTGCTTTCCTGCCTGCTGGAAAACTGCTTCTGTAGTGCCAGTTTTCAAGAATTCTGGCGAAAGAACTGACCCAGTAAATTATCGCCCCATTAGCCTCCTCCCACTTTTCGCCAAAATATTTGAGACCATAATTAACCAAGCTCTAGTCCATCACCTTACAGATGCTAAACTTCTGACTGACCAACAATATGGATTTTGGCAAGCCCGTTCCACAGCAGACATCCTAACTAATCTCAGAACGTATATACCAGTCACTGGACAAAGCGGTAGCTCTAGATATATCTAAGGCTTTTGACAGGGTATGGCATGAGGGTCTTCTCAAGAAAATCAGATCATACGGCATCACTGGTAGAATACTTAACATAATAAGATCCTTCTTGGATAAGAGAAAAATCCAGGTTATCCTTTACGGTCGTACATCTAAACAATGTGATATAAATGCGGGAGTGCCTCAAGGGTCTATCCTTGGACCTCTGTTATTCTTAATATTCATAAATGACCTCCCTGACAAAATTGCCTGTGAGATGGGTATATATGCTGACGACACCACGCTCTATAAGAGATACGACAAGAAAACAAATGAACACATATCTAAAGAAATGGCAGAAACACTAGAGGAAGACCTCCGATCTGTAGTGGAATGGGGACAAAAATGGATGGTCACCTTCAATGCTGCCAAGACTAAACTTGTTTCCTTCAATAATTACAAGAAACCTTCTCTACCACCAATAGCAATGGCTCTTTATCTGAAAGTACATCTTTTAAACCCTAACGTTCACAGGAAACATGAGTTGGAACAATTACATTGAGAACATTGCCAGGGCTGCTGCGAAGAAGGTGGATTCTCTTTACCGTGCTAGAAAGCTATTAATGCCTTAAAGTATCCTATACCTCTATAAGGCCACCATTCGCCCATGTATAGAGTATTGTTGTCATATTTAGGCTGGTGCATCTGCTACTAGTCTCTCGCTCCTAGACAAGGTTCAAAAGAGAGTCGCCAATCTGATACGTCCTGAACTGTCAGCTAAACTTCAGCCTCTGTCCCATCGATGAAATGTTGCATCCCTCTGCCTGTTCTACAAGTACTTTAACGGAGAATGTTCTGACGAACTGCAAGCACTTGTGCCCCACGACGTAAATACTCCCGACAAACCCGACAAGCAGCTAAATCCCACCCCTTCACGGTAGAGATCCCTAGATGTAAGAGAGCCTTTTACTCCAGTAGTTTCTTCCACAGAACCGTTAGACTTTGGAATTCCCTTCCGGGTCCCTGCTTCCCCGACTGCACTGACATGCAGAAGTTCAAATGCAACGTGAACCGACATCTTGCTGCCCAACTTCCTACCCAGTACCCCTGATGCTTATGTCCCTGATAGTAGTCCCCTACAACAAAGTGGCAATGTGCCTTGTTTGGGGTAAAAATGTAATTAAAAAAAAAAATAAATAAATAAATAAATAAATAAAAAAACAATACACGTGCATTGCACCTGAAGGAGATTACTTCGAAGGGGACTTGAGTTTTCTGTGTATACTATGAATAAAAGGCCCCATATGAAAAAAAATCTGGAAATTTATTGTAGGCACCTTGTATCTATGGTACACCTTCTATATCTTGTATCTATGGTACACCTTCTGCTGCATCCTGTGGAGACAAGTTAGTGTTGGGGTGAAAAACTAGAATGATAAATTTAAATTCTCATTGGATGTTTTTATGCACGAAAAGATTCCCTTTGCATCCTCTGTTGCTCAAACGAGGGATAATCATCCAATGATTAGCAGCCATGATGCATTGAGTGCCACCATGAACTGTTGACCTCTGCTGGCTGAACATGGCTTTCAGCACAGCAACTCAAAAAAGAAGCCTTCCATCGACTTAGCTGAAATCGTCAGATACAACTTTTGAGTTTCCACAAAGCCTGAGGTGGTGTGAAGAGATCATAAGGTATGTTGTAGTTGACTGAACAGATACTACAATTTGATCCGATTAACTCAATTATTGATACCAATATGACAGTGCTGAAAACAAAAATCTGAGAAATGATTTTAAAAACACGCATCAACTTTGGACTTATCACGTTAGTTTGAACTTAAGAAGATAAAACCTGATGCTAAATTTTAGAATTTTACATTTTTTTGTCATTTCGGAAAATTTAAATAAAAAAATAAAATTCATCATCCAGAATGCATTATTTTTTATTTAAAAAGAAATAAAATTCTGGATAGTGAATTTTTCAAATTAAATTATAAAATTATTTTAATACTAACATGGGTGCCCGGCGTTGCCCGGGTGTTTGGAGGTGTATGTTGATAAAAAAAAAAAAATAAAAAAAGCGGTCAATTTTTTTTTTTAACTTTGACCCTATTATGACCCTTTAACATTTATTGTTTGGGGCTCAAATCACGTTATTAAGTTAGATCCATGTCCATATCTAAAATTACAAGTGTTTAGACCCAAAATTGTCGGAGGAGTTTGGTAGAGTTCTCAAAAGTCAAATCGCTGAACTTTGACCCCTTAATTGCCAAATTTCTGGCTGAAAACGGATTACAAAGATTTTCCCAAATCTCAGTACCCTTTATATCAAATTTCGAGTTGGTAGACTGAAAATTGACAGAGTTATTGCGTTGGAAAATGTACACAGACACGTTCACTTTATATATATGTGTGTGTGTGTGTGTGTGTGTGTGTGTGTGTGTGTGTGTGAACGTGTCTGTGTATGTGTTCATTTCCCTACGCAATAACCATCAATTTTAAGTCTACAGATTCGAAATTTGATATACAGGTTACCGAGATTTGGGATCAATTTTTGGCCAGAAATTTGACTTAAGGGGTCAAAGTTCAACGATTTGACCTTTGAGAACTCTACCAAACTCCTCTGACAATTTTGGGTCTAAACACTTGCAATTTTAGATATAGGTTCCTTGGACATGGATCTAACTTCACTTGATTGGAGCCCAAAACAATAAATGTTAAGGGGTCATAATAGGGGTCAAAGTTAAATAAATTTGAACTCTGCAGTCTATCAAATTACTCAGACAATTTCTGGTCTAAACATTTGAAATTTTACATAAAGGGTATTCAGAGATAGGGCAAGATTTTTCATCGGTTTGGGTCGAAAACTTTTAGTTACCAATATATAAATGTATCTATGTATGTATGTTTGCATGTCTGTCCAACACTTTCGACAGAGGCGACGGATTTTACCAAGATCGGTATCGTTTTGAAGTTCAAGCTTTCAGACGACAAATATCGAAAAATTGCCTAAAAACATTAATATGTTCACCTTAAACTGGGCACTTTTCTACAAGGAGGGGGGTCGTTTTTTTTCGCAGATATTTTTGCAAGTCATCTTCTTTCAATTGTCTAGCCTAAATTTTTTTAAAAAATGTCACTTTCGGTTTGGCGGTGGTAGTATCAGCAAAGATGTCAGGTTTTTCCCGTTCTTTTCCTCCTTTCCGGTACGGGTTTGAGCCTGCCTTCTTACTGCCACTTTGTTTTTTTGCTCAACATACACATTCAAACACCCGGGCAACGCCGGGCTGAAATGCTAGTGGATAGATGATTTGGTTGAAAAAAGCTAGAAAAGTGTTTTTAAATAAATTCTACAAGAATTTCTTCAGTTTCTCAAATTTTTTTATTCAGAAAACATTGTTTTGTTGGTTTTTTATTATTTTGAGATTTTGGTGCGTTTATCATTTCAATGGCAAAATGATTTCAAATAGTTATTCCTTTTTAACTTTACAAATTATAGTAGAAGGTAAAAATCTTTACTATGCTATATGCCAGGGATTCCTAACCAATAATATTTATATTTCAACTACATGTTTCGTTTTTTCTTTTTTTTTTTTGTAAAGGTGTGCTACATTACTTCAACGACATTGTATGAGTGTATGTATACTTGCCTATGAGCGAATGTGTATGTGATTACGTATACGTACTTGCTGTGGACACGTCAATCACATGTCTATGCTGATTGGTGGATAACGTATCACACCACTAGCCACTTTAAGGTTTCTTTCTCTGTCCTTCACAAAAGTAAAAATAAAATAAAACTGCGGATAGTAAGGACCAAGTAGGTTACAAACTTTTAGGTAAGGGGTCACGAGTGTCAAAAGGTTGGGAATCACTAATATACGTAAACTATCATGATGTTAGGCCAGAGTTATTTCCCTTGGAAATAACTTCTTTTTTTTTAAGCTGGCATAGTATTTTGTACTTGTTTCCCACGAAATAATAAATTAAAAATAAAAACTCTCTTATTTGTGAGACCTGCTCTTATTCTTAGCATATCTTTTAAATAATAAAGACTTTACCTGTTATCTTTTTTGATGGAATCAACAAACTGTTAAATAAAGAAGGAGTCAACCACCTCAGAAAAAATAACCTTAGTGACATGCAATATGGTTTTCGTTCTGCTAGATCTACAGCAGAGGTGCTTATGGTTATATCTCATAGGATTAGAAAATCTCTTGACGGAGGCTTCCTCTCTAGGGAAATTGCTCTTGACATATCAAAGGCCTTTGATAAGATCTACTCCATAAAATCTCTAGCTATGGTATAGCCGGAAATGTCTTTTTAATTATTAAATCATTTCTCTCTGATTGGTTCATAAGAGTAGTAGTTGATGGGCAGAAATCAGATACTCATAGTATTAATGCTGGAATCCCTCAGGGGTCCATCCTAGGTCCAACTCTCTTCCTGATCTACATTAATGATCTTCCAAATCACATCCTTAGATCATTTTTAGACATTTATGTTGACGACACTACCATCTATGGCAACACATCAAAGACCGTAAACAACCAAGTTCTCTTTGATTCTCTCACCTCTGATCTTAAGCATATGGTACAATGGGGAAAAAAGTGGCTGGTTACTTTTAATGCATCTAAAACCAAGCTTCTATCTTTACATCAACGTTCTGATCCCCATCTGGCATCAATTGAAATGAATGGCTCTTGTTTTGTGGAAGCTCCATGTTTTGACAAGCTTCTGGGCTTGACCTTTACTCCTGATCTGAAATGGGACACGTAGATCACATCCGTTGCCAAGATCGCTGGGAAAATGGTGTGATCCTTTTATCAATCCAGTAGATATCTCACTGCTGATACACCTATCTCTACATATATAAGAGCCAGGTATGTCCAAGGATGGAGTACTGTTGTACATCTGGGCAGGAGCTGCTAGAAAGATCTTATCCTGCCTTGACAAAGTTCAAAAAAAGACTTTGTAGCCTAGTGGGGAATGCCCTTTTCTCTTTCCTGCAACCTCTTTCTCAAAGAAGAGACATTGTGAGTGTCTCTGCTTTAACGTTATTTTTATGTCATGTGCTTGTCTGAGCTCCAATGTATGGTCCCCCTCTCAGCAAAAAATCACAAGAAACACTCGTCTAGCTGAAAACATAGATAATTTCCCCCACTCTTTATCTGTGCTTAAACCTAAACAGATTCCATGCACAAAGCTTTGTTCTTAGAACTGCACATCTGTGAAACTCTCCCGTTTGCCAGCTTTCCAGCTGACTACAATATGATCGTTTTCAAGTCCAATGTAAACAAGTTCTTGAGCAGTTCCCCTTAAGCAATCCAATTTACCAAATTTACACTAACAATTACTATATTATGTTTGTTTGTTGGGAATATGTGAATCAAAGCGTCACTCATTCTATTAAAGATTAAAGTACTTGTAAAAGATGTACAGAGATGTGACAGAGGTTGTAGGTTAGCCGATAATGTGAAATTTATTAGATTTGAGACTTTCTCTCATACATTCTCCAAAAAGTGCCTCACAACTGTTGCGATACCTACAACTAAATTTACATATTCTGTGCATGCGCACTTTCATTTTTGCCTCACAAAAACGTACACAAATATATATAAACTGTAAATTAAGTAAATGTTATATTGTTAATCACCATTTCTCTTTGTTCCCCCCCCCTCCAATATGTCACATTTGTGGATTCAACAATAAAGATATACATTCACAATGGGTTTCATGTGCGGAGAGAATAAACATACAAGCACGATGTCAGCTTTATTATACATAAAAGGCACTGTGTGCGTGTGTGTGTAGGGGGGTTAGTTTGTTTCCTATAGACTCCAAAACGACAGGGCTGATTATTTTAAATTTTACACAAGTGTACTTTGTGTCTGGTAGGTTCTTAGATAAGTTTTGTATCAGAATGCCTCAAATAAGTATCGACAATCAAAAAAAAAAAAATCCGATTAAAACAGTCCAATTTTGACCATAGTTAACATCTTTATATAACCTAACATCACACATGCATTTGAGAAGCTTTATCACCGGAAAAGCAGAAAGGACTGATGTTTAAAAATCAACAGTAGGTTCTTGGATAAGACAAGAGCCTATACAGAATGCATGTTTCTGTTAGAACATAATCGAACCATAATACTTGACTTTTGCATTTTAAACTTTTATTCAAGCCATTATTATTGCACAAGCAGTAAGGTCATGCATATAAAATCAACAGTAGGTTCTCTACAGTGCAATGTACACTACAATGTATTGTGGATTAAGTTACTGTGGGGAGGCATGTAAAACTTCCTCTCGGTGCACTGCAGTGGGTTCTCGACTAGAGTAGGCAATGGGCGATTTCACCGATTTTGAGGACAATAAAAATATTGGAAGTGTGGAAGATTTGTTGATTCTCATTTTATCCCGGGCAACGTCGAGTCCTCCTAAGATTAAAGATTCTAATTTTATATCAACTTGTTCAAACCTACGATTCCAGAAATCTATCTTGATTGAGACTAATGCCGTTTTCCATATTTCGACAGTGGAGGGGGAGTTGGATGTCCTTAACGGTGTTTGTTACAGTTCAAACCTCTCTTGGACCCTCACGTCATCTGGTACCGTCGCAAAGGAACACGCAAACAAAAGTAAATAAATCTAACTCAGTATTTTTTTTGTTTTAATACAAGTCGTTTATTACTGTTCATTTTGTCTGCCATGAGATTAACAAAATCCTGCTGTCTTGCCACCAATTTAAATGTCTCACCACCACCACCAGGGGATTACATGTCAATCTGACCTGGTACACACTTTTTTCTTTCTGCCGACCATGTGAAGTATTTTTCTCTCCTTTTTCTGTGATGCAATCTCGTGCACACCTGCTAATTTGCATACATGTTTTAACTGCTGCTGCTAATATTTTCGCTAATCATCTATTCTTTGGCTGCTGCTATTTTCACATGCATTCATATGCGCTCAGAAAGATGAGCAGGACAGCAAAACAGTGTTCCACAGATAGGCAGTTCTGAGAAAGAAGCTTTGTTCATGGAATCTGCGTTTAGATTTCGGTACAGATAGAGTGTCATGGAAATCGTTTATTGTGGTTGTAGCTAGTAGAGTGTTTTTTTTTTGTGAAAGTTTGGTAAGGGGGGAACCATAGATTGGAGTTTAGTTTAGCACTTGCCATGAAAATAACAACAGTTCAGAGTGAGTGGATGGGGTTCACTATTATACATATATATATATATATATATATATAAATACAGACTTTTTACTTTATAATGAATGTAGATGAAGTTTACACTTAGAGAAAATTGTTTCTGCTGAAATTAGAGCTTACGACTACATCGACAATAAAGTGACCATTTCACAATAAAGTTAAAACAATCTCTATGCTCTAAATATGATAATCAATAATCGACAGGTTTTAGAGTTTTTCTGTTTTTTTTTTGGGGGGGGGGTAATAATAATAATAATAATAATAATGCAACCTCTATTAAAAGTTTTTTTTTATTTATTTAAACGCAGTGTTCACAAAATAAATTTGACAGTTTTTTAACAGGGTCCACATAGAATGAAACGTTTAAAAACAAGTTTGGCTTTTATTTTGCTTGGATTTTTATTTATATTTTGCAGAATTTTGGATCAAAATACACACCCTTTAAAACAGTTGTTAGATTTCTCTCAAAATATTTAGATGGTTTATTATTATTGGTTATTATGCACTAAAGTTTACAGTGATAAAAATGTAGTTATAAAAATAAAAGCCTCTCCTCCCATCAATAAAATATTTTCTAATGTAAATTCACTGCAAAATTTGACTTTATTTGCATGTTGTTTAAACTCCCATAATTCATTGAAAAATTAACCGTTTTACTCACAAATAGAATAAATCATGGTGTTATGATTAACAGAAATTTATAATAGTCTTAAGGTTTATTTTACAATTAGTGTTCATAATGGTTAACTTTACAATTAGTGTTGGAAATGAGTTCTACAGTCAAAAATATATAAAAGTTATTTCAAAAAACTTATTCTTTTATTTGATCTGTCATCGCTGACCAATACCAGATTGAATGGCCCAGAATCGACCATCTCCAGTGAGCCCCAGTTGTTTCATCTCTGATCTGGTCACAGTAAATAGTACTAGCATATTACCCGTCAGACAAGTAAGCACTTGATGTCGATTGGCAACCATTGGTCATCCATTCTCCAGGCAAACAAGACTACCTACCTAAGTTTTTGATTTTTCGACCTGGTTGACCACATCATCTACCTTAATTACCATCTCCAGACACTTGTTACTGACCCAATCGTCTCATGTAGATTGCAATCTTGCACTGGGTGACCCTCAGTTTCTGTTGGTGGATATATTAAACAACCAGAGTTTTTATCCATAAAGCAGAGCTGGCAAAAATGTTGCGGTTGAACAGGTTAACTCTAAATTCTGACAGTCAATCATCTTGTTGCTGATGACCTCCATGATAATTTGCAGATATTCCTGTGCTACATGGTCAATTACTGGCTGAGGCAAACATAGCTGTTGACTTACTCAATCTGACAGTCAATATTAATTTGGATACACAATACTCAAATGAGTATATCGATCTTGAGCCTGACAACAATGCTCACTCAAATGTGACTATACGTCTTCCACAGAGTAGCTAACAGGCACAATATTATTGGGTGAAACAAATGGTTGCACAGCCATCTATCTTAATCCTTTATGACCTGAATTATGATGTAGATGATTAAAAAATATTGTTAATTTTAGTTAGCTTAAAAGATAATGATACTGATTTTAAGACTTTTTTCACTGAAGTCTTTCATTATGAAGTTCAATAGTTAAACTACCACTGAGAATTTTTGCATTACATAAACTTAACTTAATTATTCATAGTGCTTGAAAAAAGTGTGTTTATGACAACAAACGAAATCCTCCACTCTCTGAGACAGATGGCGGCATACTGAAGGTAAGCAATGGACAGTTGCAATCTGGAGGTATCTGGCATCTACCCAGATATTGAACTAATACGTACAAGGTTTGAATCAATTCCCACTTTATTTATGCCGTTATATTCATTTATTTATGATTGAATGAATTCAGGTCAGAAAGGGTTAATATTCTTCCCATCTTATCATCAGAGTTGGCAGAGAAGACTTGTTCCAAAACAGAAATGAACAAGTTTAGAATGACCGCACACATACATACAGGATCATTCAGTGAAACACAAACTGCTGATCTTAACAGTCTTTGTATCTCATCATGCAAGTTGGTAGAAAACTTGTTCTACGAAGGAATGAGCAACCCAAGGAAGAAAGACAGTTATCAGTATCACATATATATTTTGCATGTAGAGAGACATTAGTTTAAAAACTAGTCTGTAGTTTCATGCATGGCGAACACACAAACAATTTGTAAAAGGGAAAGAATAGGCAATTATCACCCTTTTTGACCTCGCTTCTGGCAGGCAGGTGTTGACACTAGCTTCCATTAAAATATCTTCCCTTTATCTTCTTCCATCTCTTTCTCTCTTGGCATGCAACAGTTATGATCGGCACACCACACACTCCAAGTCTGGTTTACACATACAAATCAATTCGGTAATGGAAAGAACTACTGCGTACTGATACAGCCTTACAGAGGTAAGCTAAACTTTGCAAAATTATGAACAAACGAACTATACAATCCATGAATCACTTCTGTAATCATATTAAACAAATAGTCTAATTTCAGTCCACACATAACAGATCAAGTAACGCACACGTATCACACACGAACACACTTTCCCCCCAAAAAAGATAGTGATAAAAAATGTATAAATATTTTTACTTGTTTTAAATAAAGTATATCATTGTACATATATAAACTTGATATCTATTTTCATTAATTTACGTCGTTAAACACGCAATGCTACCGCAACAGACACTATGACAGGAATGGAACCGGGATTGCAACATCATGATCACCTCAATCAACCAAGCACTGAACATCAGGATTATTTTTTTAATAAAAAGAAAACGTTCTGAATTTATTAGAAATTTTAGAAACAAAATATTTCTTTAAAAAGTTTACTAACAAAAAATCATTGAAAGTTGTGGCTGATTATTCCAAAGTTTCAACTTAGAATTTTCTTATAAATTTGGAGCATGATTTTTACTATACAAGAGTGTGTGTGTGTGTGTGTGTGTGTGTGTGTGTGTGTGTGTGTGTGTGTGTGTGTGTGTGTGTGTGTGGTTGAAATTTGGATAATATTTGTATTAGGTTAAGAAAGTTCTTGCAGAATTTTTAATTTTGATTTCAAATGATATATTTTCAAACAATTTTTCATTATAATACCTTTACTTTATATATTATTTTAAAGAGCATTTTTTGCTCTATCTAATCGTTTAAATTACAATCATTTTAAACCAATTATGTCATCTTTTCATAACATTGACTAAAAGATGGAAAAAAAAAAGTAAATTCGCACAATTTTCTTATTTCAAGCCGAAAAACTGCTGAAACAGTTCAGAATATCAATAAAGCATTTGGTACAGGAACCACTACTGAATGCACAGCACAATGGTGGTTTAAGAAATTTTATGGCAGTGACAAGAGTCTTGAAAATGATGAGTGTAGTGGTCAGCCATCAGATGTTGACAACGATCAATTAAGAACCTTAGTCAAAGCCAATTCATGCACAACTATTAGAGAACCTGCTTCTGAATTCGACTATAGGCCCCACAACAGCGGAGTTACTATCTTTAAGAGCATACCTGAGAAAATAGACCACATACTGTCTTCACATCCCTCGGCTAACATCCACATCTGTGATGACTTCAACGTCCATAACGTGGAATGGCTGACCCATTCAAATAAGACAGATGATGAGGGGAGGTTTTGTCATGATTTTGCCATTGCTTATGACCTCACTCAGATTGTTCGCGAACCCACCCGTGTGCCCGATACACCCAATCAATATGCAAGCCTCTTAGACCTTTTTCTTTCAACTTCCCCTGAGCTATGTTCATGTACCGTTCATTCTCCTTTAGGATCCTCCGACCACTCCGTCGTATCAGTTAAGATAAAAACAAAATGTAAGAAGCAATCAGACGTACCCTTCCACCGTACTGTATACCGATACTCTATGGCTGACTGGGATAGCTTCCGTACATTCATATCTGATTTACCTCTGCACTCCATGTTTAAAAAGGAAGTGTCCTCTATAGTATCAGATCTGACCGAATGGTTAATTGTAGGCATAGACCAATTCATACCATCTAAAAAATTCCAACAAAAACCTAACAGCCAGCCATGGTTCTCCCCAGAATGTGCTGCTGCTATCGCGCACAGAAATCACTTTTTCCATAACTACCCACGTAATAGATGCACTGAGACTAAAGCTGCTTTCAGGACTGCCAGCAACCACTGTAAAAGAGTAATAAAAAATGCAAGAGAGCTATATGCCCAGTCTGTTAAATCCAAGGTAGCTGATCAGCGGCTTGGTTCCCACCAGTTTTGGCAAATAACAAATAGGATCCTGAACAGAAGTGTGCGTTCTATCCCAACCATTATCAATGGACCAGAGGTTATCTCGTCAGCGTCAGACAAGGCCAAACTATTTGCAAAGAACTTTGCAGCTAATTCTACCCTATGCGACGAAGGCCATCAACTCCCCATATTTCCTCCTATAACACAGAACAAGCTAGGTAACATACAAATATCCGTGCATGTGGTCGCCAAGCTAATAAAAAACCTAGATTCCAGTAAAGCAACTGGCCCTGATGGCATCCCAATTATAGTGTAAAAAAGCTTCAACCAGAACTTGCTCCCATACTTACGAAACTATTTAAGCGCTGCCTTAAGGAGAAGTGCTTTCCGACCCCCTGGAAGACCTCATCAGTTTGCCCTGTATTTAAGAATTCAGGTGATAAGTCATCTCCCTCTCAATACAGACCAATAAGTCTTCTGTGTTATGAGTAAGTTACTGGAATCAATATTAAATAGAGAAATAGTCAACCACCTCAGCAGGAATAACCTTCTTAGTGACACACAATATGGTTTCCGCTCTGCAAGATCTACCGCAGATGTGCTGACGGTTATATCCCACAGGATTAGTGAATCTCTTGACAAAGGCTTCCTTTCTAGGGCAATTGCTCTTGACATATCAAAGGCCTTTGACAAAGTATGGCATAAGGGTCTACTTCACAAGATTTCCAGCTACGGTATAACTGGAAATGTTTTCTCAATCATTAAATCATTTCTCTCTGATAGGCTCATAAGAGTAGTGGTAGATGGACAAAAATCGGAGGCCTGCAATATAAATGCTGGAGTCCCTCAGGGGTCAATCCTGGGCCCAACTCTCTTCCTGATCTACATCAATGACCTCCCTAAACACATACTTAAATCATTCGTTGACATATATGCTGATGACACGACCATCTACGGCAACACATCAAAGGCTGTAAATGACGAAGTTCTCTCGGATTCTCTCTCCTCTGATCTCGAGCGCGTGGTTCAGTGGGGGAAGATGTGGCTAGTTACCTTTAATGCATCCAAAACCAAACTCCTATCCTTACATCATCAACGCTCTGATCCCCAGCTGGCATCAATTGTGATGGATGGCTCTCGTCTGGGTGAGGCCCCGTGTTTTGACAAGCTTCTGGGTTTGACCTTTACTCCTGATCTGAAATGGAACACGTACATCAAGTCTGTTGCCAAGGTCGCAGGAAAGATGGTGGGATCCTTCTACCGCTCCAGAAGATATCTCACTACTGATGCAATTCTCTATCTATATAAAAGCCAAGTACGTCCAAGGATGGAATACTGTTGCCATATCTGGGCAGGAGCTGCCAAAAACAGCCTATCATGCCTTGACAGAGTACAAAATAGACTTTGTGGTTTAGTGGGGGATGCCCTTTTCTCTACCCTGCAACCCCTCTCCCACAGAAGAGACGTTGCGAGCCTATCCTTGTTTTATCGTTATTTTCATGGCAGGTGCTCGTCTGAACTCCAATCCCTGGTCCCCCCTCGCCAATCTTTCACAAAAAACACCCGTCTAGCTGAATCCACTGTGAAAAATTTCCCCCACTCTATATCTGTGCCTAAATCAAAACGCGGATTTCATGAGCAAAGCTTCTTTCTTAGAACTGCACGCCTGTGGAACTCTGTTCTGTCTGCCTGCTTCCCTCCAGACTACAACTTGGATGTCTTCAAGTCTAATGTTAACAAATTCCTAATGAACCGCCCCCCTAATTAAACACTTCATAAAATCTCCTCACTAACGTGATGTACTTACAATAACCCTTATCCCTGAGTGGCTTCCGGGCCTTGATAAGTGGTGATCACTGTGTAAAAAAAAAAAAAAAAAAAAAAAAAAAAAAAAAACTTGAGAGAAATTGGAAAGACAAAAACAACTTGATAAATGGGTGCCTCACGAATTAAACAACCAAAAAAAGCATCGCTATGAAGTGTTATCTATTCTTTTACGCAACAAAAATTATCTGTTTCCCAACCAGGTTGTTACTTGCAATGAAAAGTGGGTTCTTTACGTCAATTAGCAATGCTCAGATTAGTGGTTGGATGCCGACGAAGCTCCATGACATTTCCCAAAGCCTTGCACCAAAAGAAAGTCATGCTGACTGTTTGATGATCGGCGACCAGTCTCATCCATTACAATTTTTTTTATGTAGGCGAAACCATTATGAAGTACGGTCAAGAAATGGATGAACTGCATCAGAAACTTCGGCAACAACACCCAGCATTAGTCAACAGAAAAGACCCAATTCTCCTTCATGACAATGCTTGACCGCACGTTGCCAAACCAACCTGCAGAAGTTGAATGAATTGGGCTACAAAACTGCCTCATCCACCATACTCTCCAGACCTCTCACCTGCTGGCTACCACTTTTTCAAGCATTTTAATAACTTTTTGCTTGAAAAAACCTAAGTGATATTGAAAACATCTTCAGCGACTTCATCGCCACCAGAACACAAGATTTTTACGTTACTGGCGTAAATACACTTATTTTGCGTTAGCAAAAGTATGTTGATTCTGATGGTACTTATTTCAATTAATAAATTTTTGGTTGAGCCGAGATATGTTCATCTTAATTTAAAAGTTAACCAAAGAAATTTCTTATCAACCTGATAGGTGTCTCAGGACCATTTTCCATTTGTTTTTGATTATCCGATTTAATAATTACACGTATCTACTTTATTTTGTGATGAAGTTTAATTAATGTTTCTTAACAACAATACCATGAAAAAAAAAAAAAAAAAAAAAAAAAAAAAAAAGTGTAAAATATCGGAGAAACCAATGCCAACAATAGAATCTTCGGATTCATATATCATGATGATGAATAATATCATAAAAACGTGCAATATCTGAATGATTGAAAATTACTTACAATGAAACGAGTTTAAGCATTTCTCTGAAACAAACATCAGGATGTATTTCATTTTCTAGGTTAAAAGCAATCTATATATATAAAAGGCAAAATGTGTGTGTGTGTGTGTGTGCATTTTTGTGTATGTCCACGAAAGGCTTTTTTTCGTCAAGCTTTTCAATCGGTTCCTTCATTCTCAAAACTTTTTATATCATGTCTAAATCATATCTACGTGTTAACAATGGGGGGCACCTGTCTATTTAATTTGCCTGAGTTTGAAAAGCTAAATATTCCACATTTTCCGAACGCCATGTGTGGATTAGGCTTTTTCATATAATAAAAGCAGAACAAAACTTAAGACAGCATTTCCGGCATGATCGCTGAGAACGTCCAAAAGCAATCAGCCTTGATCAATGCGGAGTTTCTCCTATCAGACAATTGCTATTCAATTAGGACAATCGCCTTTAAATAGGGAGCTTGTCCCCCCCCCTCATCATCATCTTGGGGAAGCCAAAAGTGCCCCGCATTGCAACAAAGTAAACAAATGCCAAAAGACTGCCCGCAGTAAATAAAAAAACTGCTACGTCATTGTAACGCTCCCGCGATGACCTCATTAAGTGGCCACCTGTCAATCAAAACTCCTTGACTTTTTAACCCTTAAGTTAACATGCTTATCAATTCCTCTGCCCTCATGGCCGAGATGGTTAGGTGGTTGGCTTTTTTTCCCTTTCGTTTCTACTTTCGCGTCAAGGCTTCAGGGTTCAATCCTACCTTCCTACTGAATTTTTTTTTTTCTTTTAACGTTTTTTTATTTAACACATACACCTCCAAACACCCGGGTACACCCCTCCCTGCTAGTACTCAATAAATACAAATGTTTATCATATAGCATGAAAATTAAACTAAAAATAAACATGGCTGCACATTTGTGAGGGAACACGTGAAGCATGGATGGTCCCCCGTGAGTGCACAGTGAACAAGGCATAAAAAAAAAAAAAATGAAAGTTCAGCACCCCCCCCCCCCCATTTAGCCCCAAAAGTCCCTAGGGGATATCAAATCCTGATGAAAATGAACGAACAGTGCAGTTTTAGGCCTTAACATATGTTAATTTGACTTCCGCATGATGTAAAAAAAGAAATGACTAAGTCCATCATTGCACTCCCTTCATTTAGCTCCAAAAGTCCCCAAGGTCTTAACATATTTAACTTTGAGTTCAGCACCATGCAAAACTGTTAAATAGACATACACAAAAAATTTTGGACAAATATGGTAAAATAGTCCCAAAAATGGAGTGTTTTTAGTAGGCCTAAAAGAGCCCCTGCGGCATTAGAAAGAGTTATTGCGAATTATTGACGAACAAAATTATACAGAAATCAGTTAGTTACAACTTTTCAGAAAGTCTTATAAAAATCCAAGTTACCAATTTTTTTTTAATAAGCACAAAAATGTCAATTTTAGCCGTTTTAACCCGAAAGGCACTCTTAGAGGGGGCAACCGGAGTTTTCCCAGAAAATTCATTTTGTTACTTTTTTACTCATATCATGTTTGTGCAAGATTTCAAAATATTTCAAAGTGCAGTTATTGGGAAAAGTGCGGACAGACGAACGGACAAGGGTGAATTTACAGGTCCATCTTCCTTTTGTCGGAAGACCAAAAATGTACAGGGGCAGATAACTGTTCTCTAAGAAAATAAAGTTATCTGCCCTTGTACATTTTTTTAACTATTTGTTAAATATAGTTTTATCACTCAAGAAAACGAGATGAATCATGATTTTAGTATACAGGTTGTTTGAGAGAAATGCTGAAATTCAAATCTACTGTAAATAATTAACCAATTATTAAGATTAAAAGTGCTGTATTACTTTTTAAAATGTACCAATTTTTGTGGATGCTTCAATGGTCAAAAGCTCTTAAATCACACAAGTTGATCAAGTAGTTTCATTTTTAATCAAGAAAATCAAATTTTATGAGTAAGCAAAAAGGGACTGTCTTGCATTGCCATCTTGAAAAAAGGCCAGATAAATCAACATTAATTCTAATTTGCGATATCAAACTTGTAATGCTAAAAATTCCACATTAATTTCATTAAATCGTATAAAAATGATTTTCTTTATAGAAATAAAACTACTTGTTCAATTTATATCATTTTTGGAATATGACATTTCCTTGTTCAGTGATGGTACATACAAAGATTTTTCTGTTTTTTGTTTTTTTTTTTAATTAGTTTGAATTCTAAAAACGAACGGTTAATGGAGTATCTACATTTGTATAGAAACACTACCACATTCCCCACTTTCCCTTTTTATTTTGATGAGTAGATTTGTAGAAAAAAAATGTCTTCAAATTATAGTTTGTAATTCAATATACAGTAGGATATTAACATAAAATATGACTTACAATTTTTTTTTTTTTCACATATGTTTGAAATTTGGGGGTAAATTTTTGACATTGTTAGCTGCGGCAGTTTCAGTTTGATTGTCTGGGAAAAGTCCATAACTATTTGAGAATTTCGTTAAATCAAAAGAGCTCAAGTCGAATGTTTGTGATGATGCATACTCAGATTTATCTTTGGTGGAATTGTCAGTAAAGAGTATAAATTCTTTCACATCTTCCCAGAGATAGTCAGGCTCAATAATGTTGTGAGTTTGATTTTGAATTGACATGTTGTCCAGATTCGGATTGTCCATGATCGGATCATTATAACTGGAAGAATATCTGTCAAGGAACGAGAGATCCACATTGCTTGCGGTTGATGCAGCACTGGCTCCAACCATCAGATTGTCAACTTGGTCGGGGACAAGGAAGCTGGTTGAGGAAGATGCATTATTTGAAGGGTTAGAAAATGAAGATGATGAAGAGAAAGTAGCTGATGATGATGAGGACGAGAATGAAGCTGAGGTTTTTGGTAAATAATGGGCATAATTTGAGGCTGAGGATGAAGGGGAAGACTTCAGCATTGGTATAGAGGAGAAAACACTTGCTGTGTTCTTTTCAGGCAAGTGTTCTACCGGAATTGGGGCATATGTTTTGTCCAAAGATGGAGACGGCTGGACGATGTCTTTGTTGGCCTCTTTAGGAACATCCTGTGGCTTGTCCATTATGGAAGTCTGTGTACTAATTTGAAGCATGGCTGTCAGACTTCCTGTTTGGATATAAAAACAAAGAAATAAAATATTTAAAAGCAGTGGATTAAAAACAAGAAATATTTTCTGTAGTTAAATATCTGTGTGCACAAATAACTTTGAAAAATATATGAGCATATTCGATTTAGTGTCTGTTGTAAACTTTAACAAGATTCGACTGAAGAAGGCCATTATTACATTGTCTGAAACATTGTGAGAATAACAATGAATAAAATAACATCTGTAAGCTGTGAATAGAAACAAAAGTTAATTTTTATCTGGAGAGAACAGCAAAAACTTGTCTGAAGAACTTCCAGTTGTTGCATCATTGCTGAATGAACATTTAAATGCATCAGTGCAAACCCTTGGCCCATTATTCACAAAATGGCCGACATATATAGTAATTTGTATTCACTGTTCAGTGCACAGCAGTTAACAGCTTTGCAATCAGATCCAGTATAACTATCATTAGGAGGAACCAATTTAGTTTCAGCTCCTACTCCTCTACTTCATCTTAGGAAGTGGCACCCCCGCTTCCCCAACAAGAGGTCGTACTGATACTGGTGTAAGTTACATTTCTCTCCAACACTCGTTTCTTTTTAAGTTTCTTATGTTACCAATAAAGTCAAAATTACCTTGTTCAAGTTAATTCAACTTCACACAATAGACACACTATTTTATATAGAGTGCTAATTCAAAAGGTAACTAATTTGCATATTAGTTTTGAAAAAGGACATTTAATTAATTACCTTTTTTTTATTCTGATTGTTTTGTTTTCAGTTCTGTTTAGCAATACAATTTTATTTCCTTGACAAATATTTAGAATTTGTGTTAAAATGTTTGTTTTGTGCAAAATCATGCAAGAACGATGTGTGCATGCTTTCACTTGACACTCCTTGAAATGTCAGAATGCACTCACCCAAGAGTTATATAAAGACTACAGTCAAGTCGTTCAACTTTACAGGTTTCTCTTGGATAGTGTCAGTATTTGTAAGTAACATTATTGTTAGAGTCGAGGTTGGGTCATATCGACGCTGCTGCAGGATTGGGGTCAGTGAACGTTCTGGTCAGAGTCAAGAGTTCTCTTGCTTTTATTGACATAAGATCAACTTTATTCATAACAGATCTATTTCTAAATTGTAATTGAAAGGCAAATTGATTTCTTTCTTGTCCTTTATGTTTACATTTAAAAGATTAATTTGTATGGAAATTATCAAAATGTTAATGTTTATCTATTGATAAATAAATTCCAGAGAGTCAAAAGTTCAAATTTGTTGGATTTAAAATTCAGTCAACATGAAATAAAATACTACCAATTGTGTTGTAAAAAAGGTGGGCTCTTTCTCACACCTGCCACTGCATTACATCTATACAAAGCCAATATTCGTCCATGCATGGAATATGGTTGTCATATCTGGGTTGGTTTACCAACCATTAGTCTCTCCCTCTAATCTTATAGGCCCAGTGATATCTATCTACCAAGCTCCACAGAATGTGCTCTGATAAACTTACTGCACTTGTGTCCCCACACTCCAAATATACATATGACAATCATGCGCAGAAGCGCTCAAGAATTATATGCCAATGTCCAAGTCGAGCCTACTTACAGCAAAAATGAGTTCATCTAAGCTGATATCAGAGTCATTCTGAGAGTAATTGCCAACGTTGCTCTGGTAACATGTTGTGTTGAGTCATTGTATTCGAGATCATGTCAAATCGTTGGAGGTGTTCAGGATTATATTGTGTCAAATCGTCAGCAGTGTTCAGGTTCAAATTGACTGTTGTTCGGGATTGTGTTGTCAAATCATTGGAGGTGTTCAGATTTGAATCAACGGTTGTTCAGGATGGTGTGGACGAAATTGTTTGGGACTGTGCTGCTGTGTGTGATAATTTTTTTTTTTGTTCTCTTTTTGCTCATGAAACAACAATCCTGACCAATGTGACTAGCAGCAAAGTCCCATCTGTTCCTCTAGAGATGTGCTTAGATGCCCAAAACTTTTTTTCAAATAGTTTTTTTTTCTGGAATCATTTGTCTTTGGATTTCTTTCCTACTTCCCTCACTCCACAACTCTTAATTTGGCCCCTAAATACCATGACTCTTATATCTCAAAGGCATAACATGCTTTATTTGTGGGCTGAAAAAAAAGAGGGAGAGCATATAATCTATTTTAGGAGACAGGTGATGTAATCTATTGAAGTGTTTACACAGCAGCTATTTGTTCTAATTTAAAAGACAAGAATTGGACTTTTGATTCGCCTTGTGATCAAGAAGTGTCTAACGCAATCAAATGGATTATTCAGAAGACAAGGGAGGTAATTTAACACAAAGACAAGAAATAATTTTTGATGTTAGAAATTTTTTTTTTTTTTTTCATAAATAAAACTAATATAAATCAAATATTTCGGCCAACTTTCATCATTGAGTTATAGCTTCCCCCCTTTCTTTCTTCATTGTTAAACTATAACAAAACCAACGTCTCCTGATGCCAAATAGAGATGATTGTTAATTAAGGTCTTGATTTGTGCAGAGAAAATGCTGGTTATTTATGTATAAAAGTACAATGATAATAATAATAGATCCAATATTTCTACATCGGAAAGCACCATCTCCATTTGACACCAGGAGAGATCAACTACCTTCGGTGTTTGTAGTTATAGCTTTACAATAAAAAAATAAGAGGAAAAAAAAATCAATATAACTCACTGATAAAGGCCAGAGTTGGCTGAAATATTTGATATTTATTTTTTTCATTTATTATAAAAGAAAATACTAACATCCATTCTATGATGCTTTCAAATATAAAAAGATTGGATCTATTAAAGACATTGAATATATAGGTTCTTGTCCAGAATTTCCTCTATATTAAAACACAAAAATAAAGAAAAATCTGTTCGATGTACATACCCGTGATGAAACGAAAACATTACAAATATTATGTAAATTGATCAAGTAGTTTTATTTTTAAATAAGAAAATAAAAGTCTATGAAAATCCAAGGAGCTACTGTCTTGCTTGCCATTTTGAAAACAATCTCAAGAAACAAAGGTAGATAATTCAAACTTGCAAGATCTTTATTGTAATGCCAACAAATTCCCATTAATCGCTTAAAAATGAATTTCTTTATAAGAATAAAACTACTTGATCAAATTTTGTGATTTTTTAAAAATATATTTTCATTTCACTACGGGGTACATATAGTAAGTAGATTTTTCTTTATTTTTTTTAATATTGGGAAAATTATGAACAATAATAAATATATATTTAGAGCCATGGGAGGTAATCTATTAAACTGATTAGTCTATCATTATTGTAGTGAAATTCAAAAATCTAAATATTGACTTATAAATGAAACCAATCATATCTGCTGAATTGTCATGTTGCAGTAATGAACATATCCAAAAATTATGAAAAACGATAAGGTAAAAAATTATTAATGAAAACAGTTTTCAAAGGTAATTAGTCAAAATCAAGTTTTGTTAAACAGGCCAAACATTTTCCAGTTTTCAGAAAATATTTACCTCCCTTTTGTTTCAATTAGAACTCTCCAGTTTCTTTTTTTGAAAAACTCAATTTTTCGCTAAATTGTCTTTGAAAACTATTTTTATTAATAATTAATTTTCTACATTATCGTTTTTCATAATTTTTAGATATGTTCATTACTGTGACATGACAATTCAGTAGATATCATTAGTCTCACTTGAAATTCAATATTCAATTTTTGCTACAATAAGGAACCACTGTTTATACAATAATTGAGGTTTGCACAGCAGCATTGCTTCTGAAGAGTTCAGACTATTTAAAAATATGTTGGTTTAATCAAAAACAATATTACATACTTAATTGTTATTCCGAAAATAGTAATATATCCAAAAATCATGAAAAAATCACTGAGTAGAAGGTGGTTTATAGAAGTAATTTTTACAGAAAATTGGGTAAAATCACATTTTTCTTAGATGTTATAGAAGTAAGCAAAAGGAGTCTACACGCAGGGGATATAACTCCAAAAGGAATATTTTAGATTGTGTCATGGCTGCAATATTTGTCGTCTACAGTAATAAACTTTTTTTTACTAAAAACAAAATAACAGTTCTACTCAATAAATTTTTGCAATTTTTGGATATATTACTATTTTCGACATGACAATTAAGTACGTAATATTGTTTTTGCTTAAAACGATATATTTAAAAAAATTTGATTTGTCAATTATATCTTAACAAACACTGAATCATCTCTTGGATCTTTTTATACATTTCTTGTTTGATGTAGAAAGTCAAAGATCAATCAAGAATATTTGAGGTTTTTTTATCTGACTTAAAAAATAAATGATTAACAATGCATATTTGTTATTGAAATCAATTAAGATGATTGATTTTTGTTTACCTTGTCTGAGGTTGGTCAGGGATAAGATTACGTCTCGCCAATGATAGACGGCATCGTGAAAGATTTGCATGGTTTCTGTGTTCACCATTTTGTTGTATGACTCAAACAAAGGTCGAATCAAATAACTGAACTGAAAATCTTTGTGAAGGAAAACAAAAAAAAAAACAAAAAAAAAATAAAAAATAAAAAAATTAAAAAAAAAAAACAAAAAAAATGGCCAATGATAAAATATGAACATTTTCTTTAGTTACTGACTTTATTCAAAATAAAACTATGGTCGATCATGTATGAACAATTAGGTGTTTTTATGCATTAAGGAATCATTAAATTGACCTAATGGATACTGTGGAGGATTATGGAATAGACTAAACTAAGTTTGATTCTTTTTGGATCTGTTGCAACAGAAAGAGGGCTAAAAAAAAAAAAAAAAAAAAAAAAAATGGTCTGTTAGAAATTAGCATTCAAGCTCCACTTCTCAGAAACTATTGAGCCGATCCTGCTGAAATTTTGTATGGTTCTTTTTTATGATAAAGTGCAGCAAATTATTATGGTATCAGTTTGATATACAGTTAGGGATTGCTAAGGATTAATACTTAATGCAAATAAGAGCACAAATTTAACTATATTCGACCATTGATTAGGTATAGAGCACTCATTCTAAGTCAACGGGCTATAACTTTGGCCCATTTTTAACTTTTGCTAAAAAAGTGGAGTTATTATGGAGAAAAAACAGATTTTTCTATCAAAAGACTAACTAGAATCTTGAAGGTTTATTTCCATTCAAATTCTAGAGAATGGCCATCAACAATTATCAGCAACAAAATTGTTAAACAACCGATGAGAGAACACCAAGTGAGTTGCAATAATGATCAAAATAAACACAGAATACTGGAAATCTGAGGAGACTTTTCATTCAGACTCCAGGAAACAAGTTTTGTCATTGATAAAAAACTTATGCAAGAACTCCGCATACATTTATGTATTCAATCTATATTTTAAATGGGAAATCAACTTTATAAAATTACCTTTTTTTATCCGCAATGCTAAATACTTGGGTCATACTATTACATCTGATGGTAAGAGTGACACAGAAATCAAGAAAAGGATCATCTTTCATAGAATGGAGTACATCTTACAAAACAAACATGAAACTGAACACAAAAATCGGTATCTTTAAGAGGTACATATGGTCAATTTAGCTTTACAGTTGCAAATATCGGACAGTAATGAAGATGGCTGAAAGTCATTTGGAAGCAGCAGAGATACGGTTTTTAAGAAGTGTACAAATCGACAGAAAGGAAGACAAATGAAGTCGTGCATAAGGCAGAGTACAGCAGATCACTACTCAATACTGTACATGACAGACAGTTAAAGTTCTTTGGCGATTTAATGCAGGCAGATGCTTGGAAAAAAAGCTTGATGTTAGGAAAACAAATTGCAGGAAAAAAGTAGCAGAAAGACAAAGTTCACTAACAGTCTCAACAAGGTTACTGGAAACAAGACTATAGATCTCACCAGAAAGACCAAATGTAGAGGGAATTGGAGAGCTATGATCATTAATGTCTGTAATAAACTTGATACTTGAAGAAAAATGCTAAATGAAATTTTTAAGTTTATAACAATATTTTTCTTCATTGGATTTGAACATTTGAGATATTCAGTATGGGGGAGTTTTATTGTAATGCATGGGGAGAGGAATTGGGTGTTACTATATGCAAGAATATATTATATCAAATCAAATAAGTTTAAAAAGTAAAAATAAAGAAAAAGCATGTGAGAGTAAAAGGCAAAAACAATCATATAAAAAAAAAATGAAAAAATGAAAAACTTTGTACATAAAAAATGCAGATGTTTGCAATTTTAATATTTGTTTTACATAAAACAAAGGATACGAACAAGAATTTCACATTTTCTTTGGTTCGTTTTGTTACGTATTCCTCAAACATGTCTTTCAAGGTGGCTCGAGGAGGCTGGACTCTATCCACTCCAGAGTCCGGCAATTGAGCTTGTAACTTCCTAGAAAGAAACAATTACAATCAATAACAAGACAAAAGGCATCAATTTCTTGCATGTTTGTTTGAAAACCTACAATAAAATGAAAGGAGTTGATTGTAAATGAGAGAAAAAAAAAGTCAAAATTAGGATTGTTTTTTTTAAGAAAAAATATTTTAAGTCTTTTATTAAAAAATAATTAAAAAACAGAAACAAATTCCATGCAGTTATTTTAAACACCCAAGAGATTTTTTTGGAGACAAAACCTTTTTCTACTTCATAGAAAAATCTATAATTTTTTTTCTATCTTGTTCAGTACAAACAAGAAAAAACTAAAAATTAATCAAATCAATGAATGACATCAGCTGTGTCATGACATCAGTTGCATAGTATAATTTGGAGTTCCATGTTGAGATTATTTGCTAATGTTTATAAAACTTAATTGTCAGAATAAGTTAAATTTACTAAATATGAAAAGAATAAAATCAAAATCATTGTAATGAATCAAATAATTGAACGATTTTCAAGATATAAAAAAAATGCAATAGCTTTGTCTCTTGCAGTAATCATTTTCTAAAGTTTTGGATGCAATTTGATCAGGTCTTTTCTGGGATTATCTTTCATTCTTTATTTTAAGTCTTTAACATTATTTGGTGACCACAATTTATTCAAAATTTAAGTTCTTGTCATAGATTTTCAATAGGATTCAAGTCAAGACTCATTAAAGGCTATGAAAAAACTAATAATTTCATTGGCTTAGATATATATTTGGGATCATTATGTTCCTGGAAATAAAAATGTCGACCTAACTAATGACTTTGCAATGAGAACTGTAAATTTTCATCCATAATTTAGATTTCATTATTAGTCTTATTGCAGTTATTTTCCTACTGCACCTTGAACTAAAACAACTCAAAAACATTATCAAGCTACCCATATGTATTAATGTTGACAGTGTTCTTTGGAAAAAAAAGCCTCGCCTTTCTTGCATCAAATCTTCTGTGCAAAAAAAAAAAAAAAAAAAAGCTCAATTTTTGTTTCAGCACTCTACAGTACTTTTTTTTCTTTTTTTTTTTTTTTAATTCAATTTTCACCCCCAACAAGGCACAGTGCCACTTTGAAGCAGGGGGCTACTATTAGGGACTTAATTTGCGGGGACATTATGAAGGGAGAAGAGTAGAAAGATATTTGTTAACATTACACTTGAACTTCTGCATATCATTGCAGTTGGGAAAGCAGAATCCCGGAAGGGAGTTCCAAAGACCCGCAGTTCTGGGGAAGAAACTATTGGAGTAAAAGGCTTTCTTGCACCTAGGGATCTCTACTGTAAAGGGATGAGACTTAGTAGCTTGTCGGGTTTGTCGGGGGTAGTTACATCGGGGAGGTACAAGTGTTTGCAGTTCGTCAGAGCATTCACCATTAAAGTATTTGTAGAATAGGCAGAGGGATGCAACATCTCGTCGATGGGACAGAGGCTGAAGCCTAGATGACAGTTCAGGACCTATCAGGTTGGCGACTCTTTTGAACCCTGTCCAGGAGCGAGAGACAAGCAGCAGATGCACCAGCCCAGATGTGACAACAGTACTCCATACATGGGCGAATAGTTGCCTTATAGAGGTATAGGATACTGTCAGGCATAAGTAGTTTTCTAGCACGGTAGAGGGAGCCAACCTTCCTTGCAGCAGCCTTGGCAATGCTCTCAATGTATCTATTCCAGTTCATATTCCCTGTAAACGAAATTATTCCGAAAATAAATTTAAACAAATTAAAATGTGACGTGGTTTTCAAAAATGAGTTCATCATGGCTGATTTCCATTTCTATTTTAAAGACATTATATCGTATGATCATTTAGATCCTTACTCATGTACAAACATGTGACAATATCTTTAAAAATAACTTTTCAGTTTGCAACATTTTTGCCATGTTTTTACTGACTCCAGTTTTCTTCCAAGCCATCATACAAAACTGTTTAAACTTCTTTATAACAGAGTATATCATATCTGGGAATAGTTAACTGGATTGAAATTTTTACTCGACAGATTTTTAAAAAATTTAATGCAACTTCACAGCTTTTTTTGCACAAAAACAAACCAGATCTTTTGGTTCTGCAGATCATCAGAAGATTGCTATATCAAGCAACCCGCAAATTTTTTTAATGCACTTCCCATAGAAAACTGTTCAAAAAGGCAATGCAAGATCTATTTATAGCAGCCAAGTGTTTTGCATCTCAAGATAGAAGCAATAGAAATTGGTTGGCCATCTAGGAATGAATCTCATGGTCACTTTTGGAGAACGGTTTTCTGAGGGAAAAGGAAGTTCATTTGGGAGATTTTTTGCTTGAAAATTCTCTCCAGAATTGAGACAATTTTTCAAGAGCAAAAAATGTTGGTAATTATATGTTTATTCTTGGTTGTTTGTTTCTGTGTGAAACAATTGTCCAGAGTTACAATTGTTTTTTTCTAATTTAGCAAGTAAAAATATGAAGAAAGACTTGATCATTAAAATTTTAATTATTGTTTATTTATGCTGTTCTTAAATGTTAACATTCATGGAGCTTTTACATTATAAAATTTTCTTAAAATATTTCAATTAAATAAAAGAAAAAATGGATTCATTTCGTTTTTATTTTTTATAATAGTATTCTGGAAGTTTTTTGTCCTGTGAACGTACTTATGACATTTTAATTAGTCCATTTTCAAACATATTGATATTAACTTGAAATCAGTATATTTTTAACTGTTTTCAATATAAATGAGAGCTTTAATACATAAAATTATATAAACATTAGGAACAGTCTATGAGATTTGTTAACGTCATTTTCTCTTCCATTTTCCTTATTTATTTTCATTTCTTCTTTAATTATTGGCTCTTTAATGATCTCAAATATTTAATAGTGGCCTATAATATTTTTGTACCATTATCAACATATTACCCTTGAGATTTATCTGTTGTACTAACTTTTAATCGCTACCATTTTATAGTATTCATTCATATTTCTAAATGTCTTTAAGACAGTTTTTTTCTATATTTGCATTTTGTATAATTCTGACCTTTTCTTCTCTTCTGATGAGAAGCATTTAGCTTAGACATGTCATGGCCTAAAAGTTTTTTCTTGATTTTCCCCTTAACTTTTTTTTTTTTGTTCTGATGAGATTAAATGGCTACAGGTTTTTGTGGTAACTTATGACAGTTTTTAAATAATGATACAAAAATTAGGTGATATTAATATTAATATAAGCTCTTGACAAGGATGCGTCCAAGATAAATGTTTTCACATGCTTCTTTTCCTTTAAGGGAAATTTCTTTAATGTTCTATTGTTAAAGTGTTTTTTATTCAAGAAGTCTGAAGAAAGGCTGGTTATGTGAAAATTTTCAAATGCCATAATTCTTGAAATTGTCCAACTAGTCTTGAAACAATTGTAACTTACAATGAAATACACTTTTTATTGTTATCAATTCCTTTTTTGAAGTCTTGGTTTTGTTAATACAGTATATATATATATATATATATATATATGATGGCAGCAAATTCGTTTTCGAATATTGCCATTACATGATATAGTACACATAAATCAAATATATATACCGAAACATGAAAACAAATCAGTGGTGGACTGCATGAAGGTAGCTTTTAAGCCCTGCCAAACTCTGGCACACATTGTGCAGACATTTTTTTTATTAATTTTTTTTTAATTAACTTAAGATTAAATTAATAAGTGTGTGTGTGTGTATATATATATATATATATATATATATATATATATATATATATACATATGCACTTATTAATTTAATCTTAAGTTAATTAAAAAGTTAGGTATTTTTACCTAAGAAAAGAATAAATTATATTACATAGAAAAATGCAAGCATGAAAAGTAATATGGTTAAGATTAAACTTAGAAAAGTAATAGTTGTTAAAACTGGAAAAGAAAAGATATTCTAGTAAAAATATAATAAATTTATAACTTAATATATTGCAGTATTAATTAAGAATTGATTATATGTTAAATTGAATTTTTTTTTAATTTTAATGCTGCAATATTTTAAGTTATAAATTTATACGTTTTTATTAGAAAGTCTCGTCTTTTCCAGTTTTAACAACTAGTACTTTTACTTTTCATGCTCGCATTTTTCTATGTAATCTGATTTTTGCAAGCTTTGCTTTGAAATAATTTCTTTTGTATTCAATATCATACACATTGTCAAAAAAAAAAATAAAGAATAAAACTCTTTATTTTATTCAAGAGTTTCATTCTTTGTATTTTTTATGGTTAAAGACTAATTTTTTCAAAACCTTACTATAACATTTACTTTTTAATAAAAAAAAAAAAATTGTCACAGCTTTTTTTTTTTAAATGTTTTCATCTAATGAAAATATGGTTGGTGTTATCAACTTTACTACATAAAAAAAATCGTTGCAACTTTTTTTTTAATGTTTTTATTTAATAAAAAATATCGCGTCCTAAATTATGAGATGGAGAAAGAACAAATCTTTTAGTAAACGAGAGTTGTCTCCTTTTGCACAGTGACAAACTATAAAACGGCACCATTTATTCTTTCTTAGGTTGCCCTAAAGGCTAATCAGTTATGCTGGTTCGGTCATATCAAGCATTCAACCTCCTGGATAAATCATTGCAGAAGCACAAACATTTTGAATCACAGGACAGTTGGATGGCTGAGAAAAACTTGGAAGAAAGTGATTAAACAAGATCATCTATATATTATGATAGCGCATGTGTTATTTTGTAGGTCACGCATTTTTTTTTTTCTTCTTCTGATTATCATTCAATTGTTATGACCTTCCATTTCTTGTAATAATTTTATCAAGAATTTTTCATAAGTTTTGGTTTCAATTTTAGCTGAAGGAATTCAAGTTATATACATTTTTTTTTCTTCATAAATTTTAGTTTTGGTTCAAGCTGATGCATGCAAATCATTGAGATATATTTATTTTTTTTAATCACAACTTTATAATATATAAGAATTGATAGGAAATTAATAATAAATAAAGATTATGGTTAATAAAGATTACTAAAGATTATTAAAGTAATAAAGATTATGATTAAAAAGATAAAGACTAAACAATAATAAAAAAAAAATCGATAGGAAATTGACAATTATACAAACTCTGCATTACAACCAGGCTATGCTAGGAGTCCCTGCTAGCTTAGATAAATACTTATGCAGTTTTAACAAAAAACCTACAATAATATCAAGACATCTCCATTTACACTGAACATCTACAGAATGCCAACATCAATATATTACATATGAAAGAGTCCACTGTGGAATTTCCACAGGTGCCACTAGTACATAGTGAAATTCGAAAACAGTTGAACCACTGAACTATGAGAACAGAACAGTAAACTTGCAAAATTTAAAAAAAAAACATGTTAAAAACATATTCCTTCAATATAATTTACAAAGTAAAATAAAAGTATAAAATATAAATAAAATAATTTGTCATTTAATTTTTATTGGTGAAAATTAAAAGCTGTCTCTTGTGCTTGTATTAAGACGTTTTTTTTTAGTCAATCTAAAAACTTCTTTCAACAAGTCAACAAAATCCTTTCTAAAGGAAAGAAAGTACTTTAAAAGGTGCTGCTATTACCAACGTTTTTGAA
Source organism: Euprymna scolopes (assembly GCF_053919585.1). Taxonomy (NCBI): domain Eukaryota; kingdom Metazoa; phylum Mollusca; class Cephalopoda; order Sepiida; family Sepiolidae; genus Euprymna; species Euprymna scolopes. Next base: position 145,855,713 of record NC_136494.1, read on the forward strand.
AATGAAGAACTTACACTGAAAAAACTATCTTTCAAAAGAAAAGATAAAAGACCAAAGCTAAGTGTTGATTTAATTGTACTTTATTCGAGTATATATATATATATATATATATATATATATATATATATATATATATATATATATAATTGCTTTATGTGCAATAATTTGACTTGGCTAACAGTTCCTTCTTTTATGAAGGTATTCAAAAAAGTAAGTACTAAATTTTAAGCTATTCTTATTTAAAATGATTTTAATAACAATATTGACCGACATTGAACAATGCAAAAGTGACATTAAAATGAATGGAACATTTTTATGATCAATTGTTACAATCAAAAATGATCATTAAAAGTATTTTTAACTCAGCACATCAAAATTGTTAAAAAAAAACAAAAAACAACAAAGGTAAAATATCTCATGGGGCAAAACTGTAATATTAATGGACACTGATTATAATGCTTTACTACTGTCATGTTTTTAAATATTAGAAAATATTAATTCACAGAGAGTGAGTAATTTCTTTTAATTTAAAAAAACACTTAGAAGACAAAACTTTTTAATGACTATTTTAGTTTTTTTAAAAATGCATTTTTAAAAATATATACAAAGACAAACTTGCGGGGGGAAAAAAAATTAATTCTTGTAAAAAAAAAAAAAAAAAAAAAAAAAAGGCATCTTCCATAAAAGAGTATTTTACAAAAATAAACATAAAAAATTTTTAAAAAGGAATAAAAGGGCATTAGAAACAAAAAATAATCTTGCTTCAGGAGCAAGGGGATATAATTGGGACAATAAACTCACAGAATGCTGAAGAAACGACTTACTCAATGTCTTCATTCAAGGAAACTAACTCTTGCTGCAGAGCACATGCCTCGTCCTGTTGAGCCTTACACGCGGCCTGAATCTGCCGACAGTGTTCCACTGCTACAATATGGAGACGAGTCAGAATTTTGGGTAAGGGTTGTCCCCAGAGTACAGGAGACCTATTGTGTCAGGGTGCCCATTGATTGAGGTTTTAAATTTTAATATTTTCAAAATCTTTATTCGGAGAGAAATCGTAAAAAGAGTTTATTAAAAAATTGATTGAGGGAAAATTTTTATCAATATTTTTTTTTCTTTAACTTAAAAAAGCTGGAGTAAATTAGCAACAGAAATATATCTTGAAATAATTACAAAAGAATCAAAGAACTTCTAGAAGAATTAATTTTGAATAGCACAAGGTTTAATTGTAAGCTGTTAAAGGTAGTTATTACAAAATGACAATTTTCAAAAAGTCTTGAAAATATTTTTATTGATATTAAAGTGGTAATTATACGAAACTTAACTAGAAGGGTCAACCAGAAAAAAAGACAAATGGACATAAAATAGAAGGCTGTGGTAGGTTTTGGTTATATCTGAGTTTTATGGTTTACATACAAAATTATATATTTTTATGAAATTATAGAATAAATTAAAAATGAAGAGCATTTATAATATGATGATCTACATTGAAACTGTCAAATAGTTTAAAAATTCAAAATATAAAAAAAAAAAGAAAATGCAACTTTAGTTCACACTACACACCTTTGACTAATTTAACTTCTTCAGCTAGTATACTATTGATAGTCTTCATTTTTGTTTGTTTCTTTTGTGCCAGTTGATGACTTGTTACTGTAGTTGACTTTGGAGATCTTTTATCTTAAAAGGTTATTTTCTTTCAATTTGAAGCTTTTTCATATGTTGAAATCTCAGGCTTGTAGAAAAACCTGGAACACTTATTGTGATTAAGCTAACAATAAAACCAAATAAAAAGGAGTTAAGAACATTACATCAATTTTGTATTTGACTATATCACTGATGAATTGTGCCTAAGCTAATTTTGAGGTTCATAAACTTCTGATAAATAGTTTATTGAATAATAGGTTTGAGAAAAATTTTATTCGTCTTATTTTTCTCTATGAATTTTCAGGGTTTCAAACCTAGAATAATTAACCATTTGATTTGATAAGGTATTACCTACAAAAACAACATTTTGGCGGAAATATTTCCTATTTTTTTTTTTTTTTTACTTAATTGTACATACACACACACAGATACTCCACCAGACTAGATGTATTCTTGTCCTGGAATCTAGTAAGTTCAAGAAACTACAATTAAGATATACTATAGCATATTTAATTAGTCAATTGGGGAGAACTTTCCTAACTCAACATTTGAGATGCAAAGAACTTTAATGGAATATTCGAATATCTATGAATCTCATACAAATCAAGTGTTAGACCCAAGGACCGCACCCCTTAATTTTTTGAGAACTTTGAATTAAAATGAAACAGATGTACTAGACAAATACCCATGCTAGGACAGGTAAAATTAATGTCGAATGGAACTTTTTTTTTTTTACTTGGGAGTCACCACTTATCAAGGCCCAAAGGCTATTTGAAGATAAGGGTTAATGTAAAGTGGTAGTATAGTAATCATTTATGGTGTAAATTGGGTAGAATTTGATTATTTAGAGGCACAGCTTAACACGAACTTGTTTACATTGATTTTGGATATGTTGTATTCAACTGGGGAGCAGGCCAGCGGAGTAGTGTTCTACAGGTGGGCAGTTCTGGAAAATAAGCTTTGTTCCGTTTTGCATGACTTTCAGGATTTCATACAAAAACTATAAATCAAGGTTAATGGTAATACGAAGTGTTATGTCTAAAATCTTTATTTTAATTTTGATTAAAATCCAGTAAATAATTTTGATTCTAGAAAATGTCTAAAATTTAAGGCTTAAGTTTAAAGGGACTCAAGAAATTAAAATTCAGGAAATTTCGCTTCATTGATGTCTAATAGTAAAGGATCAAATTTAATGCAAACTTGAAATGTTCGACTTTTCAAATGAGAGCGTCAGATCTATAAAATCCCTGAAATTTAGGGAATGAAGTCCAATAGTTGTTGAAATTTTACAAAAATTGGAGGTACTTCAATGTCAAAATACCTCCAATTTTTGTAAAATTCATCTCCTTTCTACCCCCTTTGCATAAAACTAAATTAAACTAAATATAGTCTACATTATTACTCCTTTCACCTTGTAGTTGTGTTATAGAAGTGAATCCTATACACAGAAATATAAAAACATACACGCATACCTAATTTTATATAAATAGTTATCAAATCTGAAGTCTAAGGATCAAACTGTGCAGTTGGTAGGTCAATTGTATATAGCCACACTGATGATTCTTTATAAGATGAAACAAGTGCTTATCTGTGGACATATAATTCTTACATCAGTCTGGCTTTTACAAAATTGACTTCCAAAGAAGACTATCATTTCAGTCCACCCATATTTTCTTCGACCTTCATCTCAACTATTCTACACCCAGTAATCCAAGACCCATCCATTGTTTCAATGTGAACATACAAGGTAAAAAGAAATGAGGTAAGAGAGGAAGATTTATTAATTTAGATTTATTTTATTTCAAAGATTATTTTGTTGCTTTTTTTTTTTTCAACTCCAGTAAAATTAAAAAAAAAAATGGTGTTAAAATGTTAAAAAATATTTTAAAGATGGAAGGGGAAGGCATCATCATTTTTTCAATAAATTTGTTTTATCTTTTTTTATAGCAATGTGGTTTTGTCTATCAAAAGAATACGAAGAAATAATTCAATAGGCACCCTGTTGCTAGCAGACAAACCACTAACTAATCCCAATGAAGCAGTAAATTAAAACAGTGCTTTTCCTGCCATTTTTTTTGTAGAGTTTTCTCTTTTAAGTACAGTTTGACGTAAGATCTTGAAGATGTAAAACAATTCAAAAAAACTAAAATACATTTAATATACAAAAAATGGTGTCAAAATAAACAAAAATAAAACAAATTCACAAAGAAAAAACATTTTTTTTTAAATAACAAAGAAAACAAAAAATATAAAAAAAAAAAAGATTATTTGCAAAGAAATTCATCAAGCATTTTATATTTAAACATCTTTTTGAATCGTTTTAACTTTTTAAAGATCTCGTCTCAAATCTGACTTTAAAAATATAAAAATATTGCCTTTCAATCGCAATCAATGTTGCCATTCAGGGGATCATCCCTAATACCACTGGGAGCACTACAACTTCAAATTAAATTTTGATAAAATTAAAAATTTTTGATTAAACAAATAATTTTGTCTGGAAAGTTTAATTGCTTGTCCTTTGTTTTTTAATATTAAAAAAAAAAAGAAATCAAATTGCAAATTATGTCACTGATATTTTTATCAAGATAATTGATAATTGCCTGACCTGTGGAAATTCCAGTGTTTTCTATATCAATCTACATAATTTAATATTAATAAAAATATTCTTTTTGAAATAATAAATGAGTTTCATAAAAATAATTGTTATTGTTAGTTAAATATATTTAAATAAAGTGAATATGTCTCTTGTAAAATTAAATTTATTTAATAAAAACAATCATGCACTAATAAATGTTTTATTAATTTTTCATCATTTATTCAGTAAATTATATTTTATAAATAGAAGTTTCTAAATTGGACATTTCAGAGAATTTTTAAAATGTGAAAACTTGACGGTATTCAATTTTTTTTTTTTTTTTTTTAGATGTTAAAAAGGAATTCTGTAATTCTTTCTTAGAATAAAGAGAGGCCTCCAGAAATCTGTTGAAACAGTCTAGTTCGATAGTCTCCCAGAAGTATCTGGTCATCCCCTTTAAAATAATGAGGAGTAGTGTCGACTCTGATCCTGTGAAATAATATTTAAATTTTGTGTGGGGGATAGTTTTAAATAAGTTTTTATATAGTTATAACATTTTAAGACATTAAACGACAGCAACATTTTTATGTTCAGCTTCTGAGAAATTTCTTTTACTTTGAGAGAAGAAAAGATAATTATGAAATATAAATCCAAATAACAAAGGTAAAACCAGGTTATTTAGAAACAAATGTGGCAAAAAGAAAATTCTAAAAAATAATTCCTTGGTTTGTTTAACTCTTTACCGCCAAATTGTATTTTCAAGTTGCCTTAAAAAAAAAACTATTTCTTACATTTATGGTTTGTCAACCCAACTGGTTTTCAAAATACAGGTCTATGTATAGTTCAACAAGTGAAAGAGGGTTTTATGTTTGCGCATCAGTTGCACACTAACTTCCATCATGTGTGGGTTTCATGATTAAAATATTCATCTATTGCATAAAAAAAAATTCTGTCAGAAAAGAATTAAGTAAATTGTCTCCTAAAATCTTCTTTTGCTTAATATTCAGAAATCATTTTGATTCAATAATGATGTCTGCACCTAATCGTTACATGACTTGTTTAAAATTTGTAGTTAGAATCTGTCACATTCCTATTTACAGGTTTGTCAAGAGATTTACATTGGAGTTACATTTATTAAGTTGCATAAATATAAAAAGAATGTTTTATTCTTACTTCAAGTGTGCGTCTTTGATTATCTCCCTTTTTTAGGAATTTTCTTCAACACTTTAAAAATATAATTAAAACATTTGCACTATTAATACAAGATGAAATTATGTTAAAATCTATTATTTTCTATCTTAAAATGTTCTATGCTGTTGCAGTTTTGTAATTTGATTGGGAAGCTTGTTAAAATAATTGCTTAATATTTAATTTCTACTGCCTTAACAATATCTTTTCAAACTGAGTAGAAATTATTTTTTTTTTTTTACTTCTACCATATTAAAAAATGTCATTAATTATTGTTTTCAAATGTCTACCATACTTAAAAATGGCATTAATTATTGTTATAATCTGTTCAAATAGTCTTTCTGATTCAGGCTTCACTTCAATCTCACCCCTACAGGCTATGAACACACAAATGACAGAAAAACAACAAATGAGAAATTTTTTGCACATGGGATTCAGACAGCTCTTCCAGTGCTCAAATAAAGAAAAATGAATTAAAGAATCAATGACAAATTTTCTCATCACATTCAGTTCTCTCCAACCGTGACTAGAAACATAGCAGCCAACATAAAACAGCGAAAACCACACTCGAATCATGTCTTCTTTACTTCATTGGTGACATGTTACTATCAATCTTTGCTGTTTCGCAGCCATACATATAGTATACCATAGTATATAATATTTTAAAAGCTTTAATCCAATCACTTTTTATTCTTATTTCTAGTAATCATGGAATATATGTGCCATTCAAGTATTAATTTCACTTAAATTTTAATGTTTCTCTTCTGATGAATGTTTGTTGAAAAAATCTGCTCAAGAGACAAGTGAATCAGTTTTATCAACTATTCTTTTTAATTTTGTAAATTGACGTTTATTTGAAGAAATTTCTCAAAGCGTGAAAGTAAAATGTTGACATTTAATTCTGTTTACAAGTTTTATTCACTCATCAACAGAGATTAAAGTTGCAGGAAAAGCACTGAATATTAAAAGGAAACAGAATTTACATAAAAGTCTAACCATTTACACATAACGTTAAAACATGAAAAATAAAAATAATAATCATACCTACTACTTTGATCCAAACTAAATGTAAAATTATTTGTATTAAAGTTTTTTTAAAAGAACTTTGAACTTACTCTTAAAAAGCATTGAAGACTTGCTTTCTTTCAGAGATGGGGAATCTTGGAGAGCAGGAACGAGCGTCTTCAAAGTCTCAAAACCTTTCTGAAATATCAGCATAACCAATTAATGATGGAGTGGCTCATCACAGGGGAGGTGGGGGGACCCGGATAAATCATTTATAAGAAATACATATAAAAAATCATTAGACTGTTTGCCCACAAAATTGGTTTTAGTAAGAAAAGAAAAAAAACATATGAAACCAACCCATAGATGCGAGTGGAGAGATACTTATCGACACAGACTCTTGAAATGGCCAAATTCGAATCCCGTGGAAGAGGCTGCTTTCTTTTTCATGCTAGAACCTTCTTTACAAACAAAGAGAAATGTCCGGCAGTCGGTTATGAACTTGGAAACTGGATGGATGGATATCAACTAAGCTTGGCATATTATGATCTAGAGAGGTTCATAGACAAAGTAAAGTTGACCGAGGGCCACCATGAAGGTTAAGTGAAAGCTGACTGAAAAGTGTGAAGCCTAACACGGAAGCAATTATTGGTAAAAGTTATTAGTGACAACAGATTTTAATGGAAAATTTGTTGGAAAATTAATCCCAAACAATTTTTAGTTCAACTATCCATGCATAATGTATTTACATTAAAAACAATTTAATATTTAACTCTTAGGCTACTCTAGCTGTTAATTTTTTAACACCTAGTTTTCTATTACAAACAACTGGAACAATGGTGTCTTCAAGGACTATGGAATTCTTTGCCCTAACTGCATTAATTAATGAATGAAACCCATGCTTGAATGTTTTGTGAAAAAATAATTCTTTTTCAAAGACCCTAGACTTGATTTTATGTGATGTCAAAAAATTTACACCCGTCGTAGGCAATGTGTGTAAAAATACCATCGTAGCCCAAGGGTTAAAAAAAAACTAGCAGGTCACCTGGCATTGCCTGGTCATAAGATACGTTTAATTATATTTTAATTCATACAGATTATGTATTTATTTTTATAGAGACAATTCTCTATTGATTATTATATTGAACCTAATATATTGTAGTGAGATCAAAACTAAAAAATATATGACTTTGGTGCCATCAGCTAGAATCAAAACCGTGAGAGGCCCAGTAGATCAATGCATATAATTGAGTCTGTTTAGGCACCACTATCTTAGGAAGAGTAGATGAAAACTGGATCTCTCTCAGAGACTTAACGATAATTTTTTTTTTTTTAAATGATATTTTCTGGAATTCATTTAATTCTTAAGCATTGCAAACATGCTGTATCTTGTACTAAAACCTTAACTCTAAATTTCTCCACATTTTAATCAATTTCTGTCATTTTGTATTTTTCTCTTGACAAATATGTTATAAAGAAAAACAGGACTAAAAGATCATGTTTTATTTCTCTTCCATTTTTTTTTTTTTTTTTTGTCTAAATGCCTGCAATTGAATTTCATCTTAAAACGGGAAAAATCTTTGCTTGTTTAAAAATAGAGAATTATTCTGACTCCAAGTCACTGCATATATGTTTTGCACTATTGACATTATTTTAACTCGTTTCAACCCCTTAATCATACTCTAACACCATCTTCTGAATCCTAATGTACATTAACACTGTATTTTAACCTTAGTTCGAACCATTTGTTCTAATGATTATGCAAAATACATTTCTGAATTTAATGAAAGGATGATTTATCTTTTAAAGGAATTTTATTTTAGTAACATACTTAATATCTACAATTTCTATATGTTCGTATCTACTGTAAATATGCCCATATTGCTATTTATATCTAATTATTCATACTGAATTTTCCATAGCTTATACCTTACTTCCAGTGATACCAGTACTGAAATGTACTTTTAATCATAGTTATGGTATATTTTGGGAGTTGATATCCCAAATGATAATCTTTGGTAACTTTATCTGCCTTCTGTTTTTATGAAGGTGTATAACTTGAAACTTTATATAAGCGACACTGAAAACAAAAAATCCAATATAGAAAATAATTTGACTCCTAACATTAACACAATTACGTATTGATAGTTTGAAATGTTTGGAGGATTGTTTTATTCGGATTTTGTAGGTAATTGTAGCTTGTTAGTGTTGGCTTGTACACAATCTGTAACATGATGTCGATCAAGTTACTTGTTATAATTCTTGTCTTGCTTGCTCCCCTCTTGCGCCCCCACACCCAAAAAATTAAATTATAAATGAGAACAAAAATAGACAGGTTTGAATCTTTATCACAAAACTACCTCGATTTTCAATACTAAAAAAGAAAAAATTTGAACGGAATTTTTATTAATAAAATAATTTAATAGTATCTCGATTTTATTTTTTTATATTTTGACAAATTTTTACTAGAAATACAATTTTCAAGGCCTTTTCAAGAATTTTTCAAATAGAAATAAGGCCAAATTTAAGGATTTTTCAGGTCTGTACAAACCCTGCCCATTACACATCCATTTCCTGTCATCTTCAACTTTCACCTCCATACATCATCACACTGTATACACATGCCAGATAGATTCTTCCCTTAGTCGACAATGGTAACGCTTAGCTTGTTAGTAATGGCAGATGTTCCTTGAACTTCTTCCATCCACTCCTAACTCTTGCAATCACACTAGGATGACTAGAGTGCGTTGCCGATTAGTTTTTGGTTTTTAAAAGGTTATGCTATTAGCAGAAATTATTAATCCGAACCGCTGAAAAGAACAGGGAGGGAATTCCAAAAGCCAGCAGTACATTTTAAGATTGCTTGTCTTGGCATCAGATTGAAATCAGATAGAAAAAAAAGATGAATGTTTAGGGGAGTACTCTTCCACCATGATAATGCTTCAGCCCACAGCTCAGCAGTTGGCAACACTTTAACTTCAGATACGTACGCGTGTCCCTCAGTCACCTTATTTACCAGATCTGGTTTCTGATGATTTTTAAATGTTTCTAATATTTTCTATATCCTTTTATGCTGTTTTTCTTTTTACATTTAAATTTTTTTTTTTACTTTTTTTACTTGTGAATGTGTGCATAAAAACGTTAAATATAACAAAAATGAAAAATCAGAAAATTCAGAAAAGAAAAATTCTGAAAAAGAAAAAGAAAAAAAAAAGAAATTTTAATATTTTAAAAACAAAAAAATATTTTAAAGATGTCATTACTTTTAGGAAGTATTTCTTTTCCTAAATAGATACACATTGTTAGAGATTTTTATACACACAGACATGAAACAAGTAAACAGACACCCTTAATAATAATAATAATGATTGGAGGATTTAGATGATCCTGGGAAAAATATTATGGATTATCTCCCCTTGTTCATAAATTTGACAATCACTCCATTAATAATGGAAAATGGAATCTCAAAGTTTGCAGCGATTTCACTCATTAAGGACACCTTCACATTACCATCTAATATGGCTCCTCTAAAACTGAGAATTCTACTGCTTCTTTGGCCCATGTCATACTTAAATTGTGATATAACAAATATATTGATATCTGAAATATATTAAAAAAAGTGTCAATTAGTGTAAAATATTGATATTTCAAACTTTTATTGACACTTTGTTCCAAGGGCTAGCTGTTAGCATAAAAACAGGAACTTATTTTTATGATGGTCTATTTACTTCTTTCATGTCTGTATATCATATTTTTTTTTTTTAACTCAATCAAAAACTTTTGCCTATTGTTTTTTTATTCCATCTTTCAATTCTTAGTTGCTATTTTTTTCGTTAAATATCAGGTCTTAGATCCTATTCTTAAAAAAAGAAACAATTTTTCTAAAAAGAAAATTTTCTTTTTAACTTTAAAAAATTTGATTTAACTTGTAAAAATTTAAGATATTTTTAAAATATCTTGGCCATTTTCTTCAATGCAATATTTTAAAACTGATCATGCGTCGCTAACATTCTATGGTATATTTTGAGAGTTGATATCCCAAATGATAATCTTTGGTAACTTTATCTGCCTTCTGTTTTTATGAAGGTGTATAACTTGAAACTTTATAAAAGCGACACTGAAAACAAAAACAAAAAAAATATAGAAAATAATCTGGTCCCTAACATTAGTACAATTATGTATTGATAGTTTGAAATTTTCGGAGGATTGTTTTATTCAGATTTCGTAGGTAATTGTAGATTCTTAACGTTGGCTTGTACACAATCAGTAACAGGATGTCGATCAAGTTACTTGCTATAATTCTTGCTTGCTCCGTTTTTTTTCACTTTTTTTGAACATGACAAATGAAATTGTTCTGCATAAAAAAAAAAATGACTTGAACAGATTAAGTTGATCCATTGCGTGATTTTTGGGTGACAGACATCTTATCCAGCTGACAGTCAAGTTGATAGGCATTGGTTCTAATTCAGTTTACAATGTTTTAGAGATTTGGAGGATAAGAAAGCTGAAAAGAATCAACACTTTCAACTTAGTTGAAACATTTGATTAAAATTTTATTTTACATACTGATATGTGTCGAACTGCTTTTAGAAACTGACTTCTAAACTAACCTAGGCTTGTACACAATCTATCAGGTCTTCAACCCTTTCTCTTAAATCGATTTTTATCGCTTCTGCCCATGAGAGGTAACAGTAACCAACGACACAGACTGACGACCTGGGTGCTCCAAGTTCGAAACCAATTGATTCCACAAAAATCAGTTTTACTAAGGATGTTTGCAACCTTCATGTGGTCCCTTCTATAAATACCCATAATTTTTCTAGAAAGAATTCCAACTAGAAAAATCTCGGGGAAACCAATGCCAACAATAGAATCTTTAGATTCATACTACTCAAAGGACTCATCCATTCTTTCAATGTGACCAAACTATCAAAGACTTCTGTTCTGCACACATTTCTCTATACTGTCCAGATTTTATTTTCCTGTGATCATTAGATCAAAGCTGCTATTTAAGACTCACATTATACATTCATCATATTTCGATCCATGCAATGCATATCCTTAACTAGATAGACTTTGTCAAATTAAAACTGCTTTTTTTTTCTTTTTTTTTTTTTTTTTATAATACACTTTTTTTAAATATTGAATTAAAAAAAAAATAAATTCCAGACTTTTTAATTAAAAAAATTACATAATTAGGATTATTCAGACTACTGCTTCATCACATGCTGCTCCCATCATGCTTCAGCTAATCCTAAAAATTTCCACTATAGATTAAGGTATTTAGTTTTTTCTCACTGCAAGAACTGTAACACCAAAGTTGGAAAGTAGGATTGAGAAGTTAGCACTCCTGAGGAGGGGTCCTCTGACCTGCAAAAAGTGCCTGGGCAGCTCCATTGACATTCCCTGGTGAAGGCACTTAAGGCAATTAGCAATAAACCAACCGCTTTTCAAAGAGAATGCGAAGCCTAGGAGGGTGGACCTCCGAGAACTGCACAGAACTAGCATGACACTGCAATCATCAAGGAGCAAATCATTACAGAAATGTTGATTTTGAGCGCCTAAGGATAAAAATCCCTAAGCAAATGGTGAAAACACCCCAGTTCTCAATCCTCTAAAAATTCTGGCAATGTCAGTTGTGAAGAATGCTTTCTAGTCTTTAGGATTCTGAAAACAATCATGATAGTTTAGGCAAAAGTAATTAGACAATATCATAAATCACAAGGCAATGAAAAAAAGAGAGCTATTCTGAAGGAAGCTGAAAACAGATGTGCTTTTGTGATTCAAATGATTGTTAAACCAACTATGGCTTGAAATTGCTACTCCAGCCTCCTTTCTCACCAGATTTAACTCCATCTGATTACTTCTTGTTTTTCTAACAGAGGCATTACCACTTATCAAGGCCAAGAGGCCACTCCAGGGTAAGGGTTAAAGAGTGTACAGTAGAAATTGAACAATATAGTAACCGTTAGTAATGGAGATTCGGTAAATTTGTTAACTTATATGGAACGGCTTATCAAAAACTTGTTTACGTTAGACTTGAAGACAACCATATTGTAGTCTGCTGGAAAGCAGAAAAATGGAAGACAATTCCATAGTCGTGCTGTTCTAAGAAAGAAGCTTTGCTCATGGAATCTACGCTTAGGTTTAGGCACAGATAAAGAGTGGGGAAACTAGTGATAGTGTTTTCTGCTAGACGGGTGTTTCTTGTGAAAGTTTGGCAAGGGGGGACCATAGAACGGAGCTCAGCTGAGCAACTGCCATAAAAATAACGATAAAGCAGAGACAAACTCACAACATCTCTTCTGTGAGAAAGAGGTTGCAGGGAAGAGAAAATCTGGGTGAAATGAAAACAATAGGAGGCATTACTTTTGGTACATTCCTCATTCATAATAGTGAACATACATTAGTACCATATCATGTCACGGATGCGGCATTCACCCTGGGTTGGTCTCTTTCCAACAAATTCAGGATGTAGTGAACATATGCATTCATGACCTGAAAGTTTCATCTCTGTTGTAGATATTGACAATGTGAGACTTTAAGAAAGCAACTCCTGTCGTGGATGTGTGTCAGAAGCAGAAATATCATTGAATTCTTGGCAAAAGTGCATTGAGAATGGTGGTGACTATATAGAAAAATAAATTCTGGAGCACAAATGGTCACCCATTTTAATAGTACCACGTCTGTCTTCATAGCTGAACTTTTTGAGTAAAAAAAAAAAATAATTGGAGGCTTTACTTTTGGAACGACCCTTATGGATTAAATCAAGAGCCAGATTAATGATTGATTTCTGTTATATCAAGTCCCTTATTGTTGCTTTGTGCGATGCACTGGTAATTTATTGACCAGAAAAATTTCAAAAAATGAATCAATTTGATTTTTTTTATCTAAAAGAGTAATATACTTTGGAGAGAAATAAATATCTTTAAAAATAAACTGAATTCAGAAATAACTTAAAAATTTACAGGAACATTTTTGGAGACTGATGAAATATTTATGATTCGTATATTCATATATATTGTGACATTTGTTTCTAGTTGATACAAGATGAAAATTTTCTTTTACTAAGAAAAATTGATTAGGCTATTAAATAAAAATATGTTGGATTTGGAAAGATGACAATTGTAATTCAGACAAAAGTTGAAAAAAAAAATAAATTGGAAAAATAAAACAGTGAAACAAAAAAATAATTTTAAAAGTTAAACTGTTGGCAAGTTTCCCTGTGTGAGAAAAACAAACCTTAATTTTATTTCTCCTCCTGTGTTCCGCATTGATGTGAGAATCTCTCTTGTGTCGAGGAAGAGGGTTTACAGGTCGACCAGGTTTTCGATTAGTTCGTGGATCTGGCGAAGGCGCCGGAGATGAAGATAGATCTGAGTTGGACAGCGCTACCTGAACAAAAAAAAAAAAAAAAAAAAAAAAAAAAATGAAAGAAATAATTTTAATCAATTAAAACAATTTGTTTTAATTTAATATTTTTTAATTAAAAAAAATGAAAACATTTTCAAAAAAAATTCTGAAATTTCACTTTCCGAAATTTAAAAGTTTTCACATTTTAATTTAAAACCATAAAAGTAAATTTATTTAACACTTTATTAAAAAAAAAAAAATTAAAATAGTTCAAATTTCTTTTCTTACAATTCCTTGAAATTGTGTTAGTTTAAACATCCTAAATTCTCATGAAAAAAAAAAAAAAAAAAAAAAAAATGAATAAATCTTAAAATAAATTCTCAAAGAGCACCACTGACTTTCCATGATTCTACAACAGGGAAAATATTTAAATTGTAAATATTTCCTTACAACAAAGTAAAGTATTCTGAACAATTTCTTTTGCATAAAAGTCGAATGATTAGCGATACAGATATTGAGACTAAACTGTGATAAATTCATAAAAGACTAATTTGATTCGAATCAAAGTTTTGTATCTGTTCTGCTATCACACTTCATCTTTTCTGTAGTGAACCAGTGAAGAAGAAATCCTTTTAGTCAGAGGTAATTTTTATTTTTGTCCCAATTCAGAGTGTCCCATTTGGTGGTATTCTCCCACATAAAAACTGACCTTGAGCCTGCCTTTATGAGGAAGTTAGTAAAAGAGGACTAATTCAGCGATCAAGATGATTGGGAAAGGATCATTCAACAAAAAATCTGAATTCAAAGCTGGAAAAATATTTACTAAAAAGAAACCAATAAAAAATTTCAACAAATTGAACTTTTGATTAAAGTTTATGGGGAGGGAGGAGGGGAGGGGGTCAGAGTTTTTCCGGGAAATCCGTTCTGTTACTTTTTTTTTACTCATATCATGTTTAATGTTCGTGCAAAATTTCAAAAAATTCCAAAGTGTTGTTATTGAGAAAAGTGTGGACAGACGAACGGACAAGGGTGAATTTACAGGTCCACCCTCCTTTTGTTGAGGACCCAAAAATATTTTCTGCTAATACGATTTCAGGAATGGAACAACAAACATAAAATAATAAAATTGAGCATGAGAAAGGCTTTACAATTTGATCCTAAAATTAAACTAGTCGGAATTTATTAAAAAAATTAATAGAATTCCTGAGTGCACGTGTGCTCTTTCTCCCCTCGACAACATCGCTGCTAACCTCAATGTTGTTTCTGTGATCTTCTTAGTCTTCTCTTCTAGCCAGGTCATCATCCTTTACACATCAAGCTATCAATAAGTACATAAAAAGAAAACAATACAAAAGAAAACATTCTGTGGATGTTAGTTAGGCTCTGGATGTGTGTGGGGGACACCATTGCAGAGAGGGGGAAGTCTGCAACAGTCTCTTGGTGGTTGGTCGATCAATTCCTCATCTTCTCCAAGCTGCAGCCGGCATTCTACTGTGCTCAACTCTCAACTGTCCTCCACTGCACCCAACTGGCAACTGTCCTCAATTCTTAGCTTGTCACCCTTCACACCAATGACTGTCCCCAACCATTCCTAACTGTCAATAACAAAATTAAGTCACACCTAAAACCGTCCACACACTGGCTTTAAATATATCTACCTTTTATATCCAGCCTTTTGTTTGCCACACCCCAACTAACAATCTTATTCAGCTTCCCTTGTTTACCCAGGTGAACAACTTCCTAGTTTTAGTCTTTCCACCAACCCTATTTCCTATACCTTTGTTTACCCAATAAACTTATTTCCTTGTTTTTTGTCATACTTCTTTTTCTTTCTCCCTCACTTCCCAACACTGGGGGGGGGGGCGCGATGGTATCAGATGAGTGCCAGTTTCCAACCAATTTATAAACACAATAAACAATCATGGGTCATTCATCGTGACCTGTGATCACTAGGGCTATGACAACAGCATTGTTTTGACTCTCGAGTATATATTCGACACAGTTAAGCAACCAAGAAACACATCACTATAGAAAAGCATATAAGATATCAACAGATACACACTCGAGAGTCAAAACAATGAAAAGAATATGCTGTTGTCATAGCCCTAGTGATCATTGATCAGTAATGAGAAATTGGATCAGACGTTTCAGATATTGTTTAAACTAAAAAACAAAGTTATAAACAATTATAATATTGCAGGTGTAGCTATCAGTCAGATCACAAAATTATGAAATAAAAATGGCCATCTTTTCCAAGATATCCACTAACAAGATTGCCATTCTTGTTTATCAGCATATAAATTACAATCATTCAGATCAATACCACCTGTTGCTATTGCGGATGTAATCCTCAACTTATTGAATGAATTATAGCACTTTCATAAAATTGATGGTTTTATTGTTTAAGTATATTTATGCTTTCGCAAACCAATACAGTTGAACACAAAGTTCGCAGAAATATTCCACAATCGTTTTATTAATTCAGGTTACACACACACACACACACACACGTTATCTTGTGGGCTGACACTGGAATAAAGAGCAACATGTATAAAATTTAATGTTCAATTAAAAAATTGTTTTCTTATACATTAAAAACATGATTTTAGTACTATTAGCATTTGCATGTAGTGTTGGTTAGTTCTTTTTAAATCAGTATTTTTCTAGTTTTTAAACAAGTAAAGTACTGTTGGGTTTTTTTTTTTTTTTTAAACCAGTAAAATACTGTTGGGTTTTTTTAAACCAGTAAAATACTGCTTGGTTGTTTTTTTTAACCAGTAAAATACTGCTTGGGTTTTTTTTAAACCAGTAAAATACTGCTTGGGTTTTTTTTTAAACCAGTAAAATACTGTTAGGGTTTGTTTTTTTTAAACCAGTAAAATACTGTTAGGGTTTGTTTTTTTTAAACCAGTAAAATACTGCTTGGTTTTTTAAACTAGTAAAATACTTTTTAAATGATGAAAAGAAATAAATTAAAAATAATTCTTGGCCAGCAACAATAATTTTTTTTTCTTTTTTTTATTACATTTTCACCCCAAACAAGGCAAATTGATACTTTGGTGTAGGGGGCTACTATCAGGGGCAGAAATTATTGGGGCACTATGTTAGGATTTGGGCAGCAAGATGTCGGTTCACGTTACACTTGAACTTCTGCATGTCAGTAAAGTTGGGGAAGCAGGGACCTGGAATGGAATTCCAGAGTCTAGCGGTTCTGGGGAAGGAACTACTGGAGTAGAAAGATCTTTTGCATCTAGGGATCTCTACTGCGTGGGGGTAGGATTTAGCTGCCTGTCGGGTTTGTCGAGGGTGTCTACGTCATGGGGGAACAAGTGTCTGCAGTTTGTCAGAGCACTCACCATTAAAATACTTGTAGAACAGGCAGAGGGATGCAACGTTTCGTCGATGGGACAGAGGCTGAAGCTTAGATGCCAGTTCAGGGCCTATCAGATTGGCGACTGTTTTGAACCTTGTCTAGAAGCAAGATACTAACAGCAGATGCATCAGCCCAAATGTGACAACAATACTCCATACATGGGCGAATAGTGGCCTTATAGAGGTACAGGATACTTTCAGGTGTCGGTAGTTTTCTAGCATGGTAGAGAGAGCCTACCTTCTTCGCAGCGGCCCTGGCAATGTTTTCAATGTGATTGTTCCAACTCATGTTTCCTGTCAATGTTAGGCCAAGCAGTTTGAAAGATGTACTCTCAGATAGGGAGTCATTGGCCATTGCTATTGGTGGCAGAGAAGCTTTCTTGTAATTATTGAAGGAAACCAGTTTAGTCTTGGCAGCATTGAATGTGATCATCAATTTTTGTCCCCATTCCACTACAGATTGGAGGTCATCCTCTAGTGTTTTTGCCATTTCTTTAGTTATGTATTCATTTGTTTTCCTGTCATGCCTGTTATAGAGTGTGGTGTCATCAGCATATATACCCATCTCAGAGGCAGTTTGTCGGGGAGGTCATTAATAAATATTATGAACAATAGGAGGTCCAAAGACAGACTCCTGAGGCACTCCTGCATTTATATCATTTAGATGTATGACCGTCAAGGACAACCTGGATTTTTCTCTCATCTAAGAAGAATTTAATTATGTTAAGTATTCTACCAGTGATACCGTATGATCTAATTTTCCTGAGGAAACCCTCATGCCATATCCTGGCAAAAATGCCTTAGATATATCTAGAGCTACCGCTCTGCCCTCCCCCGCTTTGTCCAGTGAATGGTATATACGTTCAGAGATTACAGTGAGGATGTCTGCTGTGGAATGGGCTTGTCTAAATCCATATTGTTTGTCAGTCAGAAGTTTAGCATCTGTAAGGTGACTGACTAGAGCATGGTTAATTATGGTCTCAAATATTTTGGCGAAAAGTGGGAGGAAGGTAATGGCCGATAATTTGATGGGTCAGTTCTTTCATCAGAATTCTTGAATACTGGTACCACAGAAGCAGTTTTCCAACAGTCCGGAAAGCAAGATTCATTAAGGCATTTGTTGTAGAGTCTGGAGAGAACTGGAGCTACTTCGGCTGAGCACTTTTTTTAATAGCACAGCTGGGATGAGATCAGGTCCACATGCTTTTGAAGTGTCAAGGTTTTTTATGATAGCATGCACCTGAGCAAGGGCGATTTTTAGATCGTCTAGAGTGGTGTCTGTCCGCAAAAGAAAATCAGGCAGGGGGTGATTGGAAGAGTCCAGTGTGGAGTTTGAGGCAAACCGGCTGGCAAGCATATTAGCCTTCTCGGTTGCTGAGGAAACAACCTCGTGATTGTTGGTTAGTGGGGGAATTGTTGATTGCCCATTATTTACTACACTATTGTAGATTTTCCAGAAATCACGAGTTCCTAATTTTTGTGCTTTGATGTGTTTTTTAGTAGTTTCAGTAAATTCTCTCTTAGCTGTCGCTATTTCTTTCTTAACGTTACTTCTAGCTTCTATATACTTCTGTCTGTTTGAACTGGACTTATGTCGGTTAAATCTGTGGTATGCATTCTGCCTTTGAGCAATGGCAGTTGCGCAAATAGAAGTAACCATTGGGGAGAGTGGGACCTGCTCTAAAATTTCCGCATGGAAACATGTGCTTCAATTGCTGTTTTGAACCATTCAGTGGTCTCATTTGCGCACTGTTCAGCAGGAAGAGAAAAAATATTTCCCCATAGGGCATCTCTGATCAGATCTGATGGCTTCCCAGTCAGCCTTTTTATCTCATTGTTTTGAGAACTGGCTCTTCAGTTTTGGGTCTAGAGTTTAGGTCGATTTCGACCATTATCACTGCATGATCAGCGTTCCCCGAGTGGGCTGTCAGCATTTGTTATACAATCCTCGGGAACTGATGTCAGAAACAGATCTAGAAGTGATGCGTGTTCTTGCTGTTCAGAGAAACGAATAATGAATGGAAACTGCTATGGATGCAGTTGGAAAAACGACATTTGAAAAACAACAACTGAGGCGAAAAGTTCCACTGTGTTTCCGAATGAGCTGACGAAGGACACGAAAGAAAGAATAAAAAGTAAATGAAAAATACTTTTAGGCTACTGACAATATAGCTGAAAGAATGGACAGTTAAAAATCTCACATACGTAAAAAGAAAGGAATTGTGAGTATCCCTCCCCCCCTACTCTATCAATTATTCTTTCATATGTTGACGGATTGATGTTTTGTTTGAATTTTTGTAGTTTATTTTTATATACTCTCTGCTCGGCATACACAGAAGATCAGTATAAGAGTTTTCATCTACATATATTTTTATTTTACTTCCTTTCTCTTCTAGCTAATTTTATATTTTATTGATTTTCCATTTGGCTTTTTGTTATTCCTATGTGACTCGACATCAACTGCATTTCATAGGTGTCTTGAGAATTGGTATCCCAAATCACTTTCTATTTCCTTTTTTCTTACATATTCATTTTTTTTTTTATACATGTTGCATCATCGTTTTTCCACCAGTACAGTAGATTTCAAGGTGCAACACTACACAAGAGACTGGGCATGCATACAAAAAAATAGATCATAATCACATGACTGCGATATATCCCACAAAAGGGATATATTCGCTTGAAGTAGCTTAGTGGTTTTCGCTACATTTTACGTAGTAATTTGGCAAGTCACCTTAATGAATGTTTGTGGTTGGAGCTGGTATTCCATAGCTTGCAACATACTTTTCGACATCTCTAGGCAGCTCCAATAGTCAGTATTTACAGCTTAACTAAAATCATATTCTTGTAAGGAAAAACCCGGATATATAATCATATTCATTAGATCAAACTGTTACAAGCTGTTCACCTGAAGAATCAACAACGTGGATTATTGACTAGCCCACTTGTTTATTTAGATTCAAACTTTCTTCAGTTCATGCCAACTTGTTTTGTGAAAACTACCATCTACTCTTTGACTACAAATACAACATCGTGACATTCCATATAACAATGCCAGCTGTCACTAGCAGGAGTGGCCATTTGTTTTGTCAATCAGCTTCAATACAATTTGTTAATATGAAAATGTTCAGATACTTCCAGTAAATTGGCTCATTCAGGATTCAACCAGCAGGGTCATCCTGCATTGTTCAGTGGCATAGTAAGTAATTTATCTATGTAAATGCGTTTAAAAGAAAAAACAAATTTTTTTTTTTAATACAGGATTTTTTTATTACTCTGTTCTTCAATAAGTAGTAGTCAACGATTTCAGCACAAATAATCTTAGTGACATGCAATATGGTTTCCGTTCTGCTAGATCTTCAGTAGAGGTGCTAACGGTTATATCTCATAGGATTAGCGTATCTCTTGATGGAAGCTTCTTTTCTGGGGCAATTGCTCTTGACATATCAAAGGCCTTTGATAGAGTATGGCATTAAAGCCTACTTCACAAGATCTCCAGCTATAGTATAGCTGGAAATGTCTTAATTATTAAATCATTTTTCTCTGATAGGTTCATAAGAGTAGTGGTTGATGGGCAGAAATCAGAAGCTCACAGTATTAATGCTGGAGTCCCTCAAGAGTTCATCCTGAGCCCAACTCTCTTCCTGATCTACATTAATGATCTCCCAAAACACATACTTAGATTATTCGTAGACATTTATGATGACAACACTACCATCTATGGCAACACATCAAAAGCCGTAAATGACCAAATTATCTCTCATTCTCTCTCCTCTGATCATGAGCATGTGGTACAATTGAGAAAGAGGTGGCTGGTTACTTTTAATGCATCTAAAACCAAGCTTCTGGCATTACATCATCAATACTCTGGTCCATCTGGCATCAATTGAAACGAATGACTCCCGTCTTGGGGGGGGGGCTCCATGTTTTGACAAGCTTCTGGGCTTGACCTTTACTCCTGATCTGAAATGGAACACGTACATCAAATCTGTTGCCAAGGTTGCTGGAAAAATGGTGGAATCCTGCTCCAATAGATATCTCACTGTTGATACAATTCTCTATCTATATAAAAGCCAAGTACATCCAAGCATGGAGTACTGTTGCCACATCTGGGCAGGATAAGTTACTAGAAGCAGCTAATCCTGCCTTGACAGAGTTCGAAGTAGACTTTGTAGCTTAGTGAGTGATGCCCTTTTTTCTTCCCGGCAACCTCTCTCCAATGCAAGCCTTTCTTTGCTTTATTTTCATGGCAAGTATTTGTCTGAGCTCCAATCTATGGTCCCCTCCTTTCCAAACTTTCACAAAAAAACACTCGTCTAGCTGACACCACTGTCAATAATTTTCCCCACTCTTCATTTGTGCCTAAATCAAAACAGATTCCATGAACAAAGCTTCTTTCTTAGAACTGCATGTCTGTAGAACTCTTCCGTTTGCCTGTTTTCCAGCTGATTACAATTTGGTAGTCTTCAAATCCAATGTAAAACAAATTCTTGATGAACCGTCCTTTTAAGTAATCAAATTTACCAAATTTCCACTAATAATAATAACTAGGATATTATCCCATTGACTACTGTACACTCAATAACTTATACTCGAGTGGCCTCCGGGCCTTGATAAATGGTGACTCCTATGTAAAAAAAAAAAAAAAAAAAAAAAAAAAAAAAAATCACAGAAACAATTGCATCTTATAAAAAAATACAAAACTGCTAAAAGACAATCAAATGTATAAACTAAAAATTAAAAATAGAATAAAAAGTGGACCTCAGGTTGTATATGTATTTTGAGTTGTACAAACGATTCAAAGAGAAACTAAGCAATACTAGGGTCAATGTTAAGTAAATCAATCATCGGTTGAGTATTTGAATAAGCATAATTTTTTTTTTTTATTCAATTTTCACCCCAAACAAGGCACAGTGCCATTTTGAAGTAGGGGCTACTATCGGGGATATAAATCACAGGGATATTATGAAGGGAGATGAGCAGCAAGATGTCTGTCCATATTACACTTGAACTTCTGCATGTCAGTACAGTTGGGAAAACAGAATCCCAGAAAGGAGTTCCAAAGTCTAGCAGTTCTGGGGGAGAAACTATTGGAGCAGAAGGCCTTCTTACACCTAGGGATCTCTACTGTGAAGGGGTGGGATTTAGCTGCTTGTCGAGTATGTCGGGGGTATTTACGTCAAGGGGGTACAATTGCTTGTAGTTCATCAGAGCATTCACCATTAAAGTACATGTAGAACAGCAGAGGGATGCAACATTTCATTGACGGGACACAGGTTGAAGCCTAGATGACAGTTCAGGACCTATCAGGTTGGTGACTCTTTTGAACCCTTTCCAGGAGTGAGAAAAGTAGCAGATAAACCAGCCCAAATGTGACAACAGTACTCCATACATGGGTGAATGGTGGCCTTATAGAGGTACAGGATACTTTCAGGCATAAGTAGTTGTCTAGCACGATAAAGAGAGCCCATCTTTTTCGCAGCAGCCTTGCAATGCTCTCAATGTATCTATTCCAGTCCATGTTCCCTGTAAACGTTAGGCTGAGGAGTTTAAAGGAAGTACTTTCGAGTAATGTTTTTGCCATTGGTGTTGGTGGTAGAGAAGGTTTCTTGTAATTATTAAAGGAAACTAGCTTAGTCTTGGCAGCATTGAATGTGACCATCCATTTTTGTCCCAGTTTCACTACAGATTTGAGGTCATCCTCTACTGTTTCTGCCATTTCCTTAAATATGTGTTCATTTGTTTTCCCCTTGTTACAGTTAGGATATCTGCTATGGAACGGGCTTGCCTAAATTCATATTGTTGGTCGGTTAGAAGTTTAGCAGCTCTAAGGTGACTAGAGCTTGCTTAATTATGGTCTCAAATATTTTGGCGAAAAGTGGGAGGAGGCTAATGGGGCGATAATTTACTGGGTCAGTTCTTTCGCCAGAATTCTTGAAAACTGGTACCACAGAAGCAGTTTTCCAGCAGTCAGGAAAGCAAGATTCGTTAAGGCATTTGTTGTAAAATTTAGAGAGAACTGGAGCAACCTCAGCCAAGCATTTTTTTAATAGTACAGCCGGGAGGAGATCGGGTCCACATGCTTTTGAGGTGTCTAGCTTTTTTACGATACCATGCACCTGAGAAGGGGTGACTTTCAGATCCTCTAGTATGGCATCTGTCTGCAAAGGAAAGTCAGGGAGGGAGTGGTTTGCTGGGTCCAATGTAGAGTTTGAGGCAAACCGACTGGCAAGCACGTTAGCCTTCTCAGTTGCCGTGCAAATAACCTCATGATTGTTTAATAGTGGGGGAATCATTGATTGCCCATTGTTTACTACACTGTTGTAAATTCTCCAAAAACCATGGGTTTCATAATTTCTGTGCTTTGACACGTTTACTGGTGGCTTCAGTATATTCTCTCTTAGCTGTTATTTCTTTGTTACAATTACTTCTAGCTTCTATAAAAAAAAAAAAAATGATTATGACATGCACAATACAAAAACCTACGATTGTCTAGATTGCCTTATATGCGATACATTCATTGCACGTAAATAAACAGATATTCTTATACAGTAATGAAACAATAATTCATGGAACTTTGTTCAGCAGGGATATAAAATCGGTCAACACTGTCTACTTCCTGTAAACTCTCACGGAGCGAAGGCTCAAATAAGTGAAAACAGTATAAAAAATTGTGTGTGTAATATGTATATATATTAGGGGTATAGGGAGCTCTGGAAGAGGGAGCACCTCTGTAGCTCGGTTGCTGCGTCCGCAACCATCTAATATCTCGCATGTAGTTCCACGTTGCCATACCCTGGTTCCTTGCTTCAACAGACAACCCAAACAATGTGAGGGGCGCCATTGCCTTGTGGTTAGATGTTGGCTTAGCAAGGCCAGGGGAAACAACTCCTATGGAAAATTCAGAGTGTAGCTCCACAAGCAGGTCTGTGTGATACTTTCCACTGCCTCTGGCAGCCACTGCGGTCGAGTTGGTCCCAGACATACTGGTCCCACCATTCCTCCAGAGTACATCAGCAAGATCAGAGAGGGGGATATTAATGCTTGGGCAACTCAACTTCCCTATACCAATGCCCAGGCTTGCACCCTGGTGAGATAAATTCAGTACACATCATAGAATCAATCAGAGGAATGGCAGTTACCGGTTATAAGCTCAAAGCTAGATTGGCATACAGCTAGGCACCAGGGGCCATTCCTGACGGTGGGAGGAGTTATTCAATTCCATTGGACAGCTACCGATCTCCTTAAGCTGAGCAGTCCTCAGCAAGTAAGGTGCCACTAGCCACCAGGTGCATGGGGCATAGGATCTCTTCGAAAAAGTGGACAGATACTGATGTACCAAACAATCAAACAGGACCCAAAAAGAAACCAGCACTCAAACTTGGGTGTTGGAATGTCCACACAATGCTGACCGCCTTAAATAATCTCCACTCCATCTCCGACGTGAAAAACCACTGTCATCAATGAAGAACTACTATGCTTTCAGATAGACATTGCTGCCCCTGCAGGAAACCCATATTGCAGATTCAGGAAGCCTCAGAGAGCCAGACTAAATCTTTCGGCAAAGGAAGAAAGATGAAACAAGAGAGCACAGTGTTGACTTCTGCAATCAAAAACTCTCGACAAGGCCCAGTTAGGTCAAACTGCAACTGCCAACATAAAGTCACTATATATCAACACCACAGATGGACCTATCATTTCAATATGTGTCTATGCTTCAATCACTCACTCGTACACTGCAGAGTCAAACTACAAATAAAGAAATTCTTCCACACTAAACAAGCTGGAAAACCAAAGATTGCTGTAACCAAGATCAAGCACCAAGACAGCATCAGACAGTTTGAGGCTAACTTTGCAGCTGATTATATCAATTCATATGGCTTGGAAATATGCAAAAATCTGAAGAAGGCCACATACTCTGTTGTAATCTCAGCTTGTGGGAGGAGAAAGGGTAGACAAAACATTGACTGATATGATGCGAACTCTGAGAAACTAGATCCTCTCATTGAGTCCAAGAGGAGGGCTTTTCAGGAATACAAGTAAAGACAACCCTTCAAACATCTTGCAACAAGGTAAAGTCAACGTCAACGCGTAAAAGAGTACTGGAACATAGTATGCACCTCCATCCAACAAGCTGCAAACAACTTGACAAATGGGTCGAACACTACTCCGAGCTCTATTCAACAGAAAACAAAGTGAGCCCTCGATAGACTCCCACACTATGCGCATTGACTTGAGCTGGACATACCACCCATAATCAATGAAGTTTCAAAGCCAATTGACAAACTCCCACCAGAGAAGGCTCCAGGTACTGATTTCATCTCAGGCAAAATGATCAAGAGTAGCAAGTCCTCTCTCCTCAAGCTATTATACCAACTCTTGCTACATTGTTGGGAAGAAGGCGCTGTTCCCTAGGACATGTGAAACACAGTCACCTTGTATAGACAAGAATAAAGGGGATGGTAGCAACTGCAATAATTATAGGGTTATCTTGTTACTGAGCATCATTGCCTTTCCAATGCTTGCAAAGAATTGAGCCTCATCATCAACCTGAAGAAAACCCAGGTCATGAGCCAAGGAATCTCATCATCAATTATCACAATGAATCGGCAGTGCTTAGACGTAATCCATCAATTCCAATATCTCAAGTTTACAGCCTCAGACAACCTATCTCTTGATGTAGAACTCAACAAGCGCATCAGAAAGGCATCCACCACTCTTGCAAAATTGACAATTCGGGTGTGAGAAAGTAAACATCTCATCGCAACAAAAGTGAACGTTTACATGGCCCGTGTTATAAGCACCTTTCTGTATGGCAGCAAAGCATGGACAACCTACAGCTACCAAGAACGGAAACTGAACACATTTCACATGTGTTGTCTGCAGAGAATTCTTGGAATTTCTTGGAAAGAAAAAGTTACAATGTTGTGCTTGTAAGGACTGGTATCCCCTCCATGCTCAACCTTCCTTCGCCAAAGACATATACACTGAATAGGCCATGTGCACGACATGAACAACAGGCAAATCCCAAAGGACATTCTGTGGTGAACTCATGACTGGCAAAAAGAAAATTGGTCATCCTTATCGCCACTATGTCGACGTGTACAAACGCAACATGAAAGCATGTGATACTGACCCTACCAGCTGGGAGCCCAAAGCTAAAGTCCGCAACATCTGGAGAAACGGTAATCAAAGGCTTAACCACTAGCCAAAGAGCAATCACAGAATCGGCAGAGACCAAAAGACCATTCAGGAAGGCCAATCAACAGACCACCAATATGATGCACTAACCTACACCTGACAATGTAGTTCAAAGATAGTCTTTTGTGGCTGAATAAGCCTATGTTCAATCACCCCTACAGGCGCAACTCCATAGTCTTGACTGACAGATGCCAACAATATGTATACAGCAAATAAATGTTACCAAAAAGGTAAGATAAATTACTACATACCTAGATAAGTTTAGCTTTAACAGTTTTTTTTATTTAAAACAAACTGACAGTCCACTTTATTCAGTCATAATGAAACAAAAGAAAAAGATGGCTGCCATAAGCATTAATTGGTACTTGTTTAGTTTAATCAAGACATTAAAAAAATGGAAATATTGAAAATTCATTCTAATTCACATTTGTCATCAATTGAAATGAATGGCTCTCGTCTTCAGGAGGCCTCAAGTTTTGACAAGCTTCTGGGCTTGACCATTACTCCTGATCTTAAATGGAACACGTATATCAAATCTGTTGCCAAGGCCGCTGGAAAAATGGTGGGATCTTTCTATCGATCCAGTAGATATCTCACTGCTGATGCTATTCTCTACCTATATAAGAGCCAGGTACGTCCAAGGATGGAATACTGTTGCCACATCTGGGCAGGAGCTGCTAGAAAGGACTTGTCCTGCCTTGATAGAGTTCAAAATAGACTTCGTAGCCTCGTAGGAGATGTCCTTTTCTCCTCCTTGCAACCTCTATCTCACAGAAGAGATGTTGCGAGTTTGTCTCTGATGTATCGTTATTTTCATGGAAAGTGTTCAACTGAGCTTCAATCTATGGTCCCCCCCTCGCCAAACTTTCACAAGAAACACTCGTCTAGCTGTAAACACTATCAATAATTTCCCCCACTCTTTATCTGTGCCTAAACCTAAACGTAGATTCCATGAACAAAGCTTCTTTCTTAGAACTGCACGCCTGTGGAATTGTCTTCCGTTTTCCTGCTTTCCGGCTGACTACAATATGGCTGTGTTCAAGTCTAAAGTAAATAAGTTCTTGATGAGCCGTTCCATATAAGTTATTAAATTTACCAAATTTTCATTACTAATGATTACTATATTGACCAATTTCTACTGTACACTCTTTAACCCTTATCCTTGAGTGGCCTCTGGGCCTTGATAATGTGGTGATGCCTTTGTTAAAAAAAAAAAAAAAAAAAATTATATTGTACGTACTCATTATGGAATAAAGTTTACATACAAAAAAAAAAAAAGAATCAATTTAATCAAGTAGTTTGTTTTGCTTTTTCTTTTTTTTTTTACAGAGGAAAATGAAACTTATGAGATTGATTGTGCCGCGGCCATCTTGTTTATTTCAGGGGATATAACTCCAATCACCACTTAAAGTTTATCAAAATTTGACAAGATTATTTTGAAACCTGGGCAGAAAAAATATCTAGATAAGTATTTTAGGGTATTTTTTTTTTCACTTATTTTACAGAGTTTATTTGTTTTTTTTTAATCACTTTTTCATTTTGTCCTTTGTTAATCACCTTTACGTTTAAAAGGCACCCCCTCTCATCCGCAAGATGGCCACAACACATTCGACATCATTAAAATTTGATTTTTGGATGAATTCTTTATTCAGTAACGAGTATATACAATATACAGTTTAATCAAGACATTAAAAAATGAAAATATCGAGAAAAAAAAAAAAAAAAGGTTGTATTGCACATATCCGTTATGGAACAAAGTTTCCAGAAAAAAAAATTTTCACTTTATTTTAGTTTTTGTTTTACAGCGAAAAAAACAATTTATGATACCAAGCGAAAGGTTCGATTTTTAGGGAAAAAAGCTAGTATTAAAGATGGGGAAGGTCCATCCTGGGCCCAACTCTCTTCCTGATCTACATCAATGATCTCCCAAAACACATACTTAACTCATTCGTTGATATCTATGCGGATGACACGATCATCTATGGCAACATATCAAAGGCCAAGAAGGAGAAGGAAGCAACCTTGGTGGAAGTTAGTGTCCCGAATGATGCTGGGTTAAACAGAGCTGAGAGGGAAAAGATTACCAAATACCAGGGTCTTATGTATGACATGAAAAGAAACTGGAACCTTAAGAAGATCTCTATCATTCCAGTAATTATAGGAGCAACCGGACTTATGAAAAAGAATTTTACAAACTATCTTACAAATATACCAGGTAAACCAAGTGCAAAGGAGATTCAAACAATTGCACTTAAAGGGACGGTTAGAATCTTAAAAAAGATCTCTTGGTTGGAGTGTCTAAAATAGCAGGTGTATGTTTGGCATCTGGCTTGAACAAAATAAGAAAAATGAAACAAAGTTCTCTGATTCTCTCTCCTCTGATCTTGAGCGCGTGGTACAGTTGGGGAAGAGGGGGCTGGTTACTTTTAATGCATCTAAAACCAAGCTCCTATCTTTACATCATCAACGCTCTGATCCCCATCTGGCATCAATTGAAATGGATGGCTCTCGTCTTGGGGAGGCTCCATGTTTTGATAAGCTTCTGGGTTTGACCTTTACTCCTGATCTGGAGGTCTTCAAGTCCAACATAAACAAATTCCTGATAAACCGCCCCCTTAAGTAAGACACTATCAAATCTCCAATACTAACGATTACTACGATACTGTCCCATTGATTTTTGGCCTTTTCCAATGTTTCTTACATTTGTTTATTATTTATTAATTAATTTTACTATTATTGTGGGGAAAAGAAGTAAAGAGAGCAAGACAGAGAGTCGTATTTACGATGTTCTTTCGTAGAAAATATATCAACAAAACAAATACAGTTAATTGTCACAACGTTTCGGACGTTTTTGCCCTCCGGCCTTCGTCAGGTGAACGGTATAGCCAACCATGTCTGGATGGAGAGGGGGGATCATCGCCCCCTATGGGATGAAGTAAAAATAATAAACAGAGAGATCCACTGGAAAGTGAGAAAACTTAAAGAAACAGCTCACATGCTCGGACATAACAACCTACTGAGCAAACCAAGCATAGAGCTGAATGCAATTTGGACACCTCTGATAGAGAGAGAAAACCTTGAATAACAACATAGGTTTAACATTAACAAAAACCAACTAAGAATTGTCCTAGTGACATATGGCCGAGTGGTCCTAGACGTTGTATCAAAGTTTACAGTTACCCAAAGGTGCTGAGTTCAATCCTGAACGAAGGCAGTTAAAAAGTAACATTGAAAAACAGAGAATCAGCAACTATGTCCCAAAGCCTAGCTGGAGTCCGAACACGGTACCCCCGTAATAATAATAAAGGGTTGGGTTCGAGACTCCTAACAAACCGTTCACCTGACGAAGGCCGGAGGGCAAAACGGCCGAAACGTTGTGACAATAACAACCAAGATGAGGAAGTCAGTCCGACAATCTCAATCAATGAAAACAACTCATCTCAAAAATACAGACAATTACTAAATACAGTTAACTCTCAATTTATAAAAAAAGATTTATTACTTTTAGGAAATATTTCAATGAAAATAATAGTTCATTTATGAGTGAACAAAAGGGGGGAATTAGTTGAGATTAAGGAAGTTTTAAAATAATTGTTTACATAAAATTAATTAAAAATGAGCATGCGATAGTAGAAGGGGGAATACAAAAGTTAGTTACTGTGTCTGTGTGTTCGCCCACATTGTTTTATCAGCCGACTCGCCTGCTACGTTCACAGTGTTGTCGCGTTAGTTTTGAGCTGCAGACAGTAGTGATATATATATCTTCCAACACTATCTCTGAATTTTGTTAACTGCCTTTTTTTTGGAAAATACAGAGGTTTTTAAAGATTTTCACCGGCTCCCAGACACATAATTTCCGACAGCCCGGAAAACTCTCTGATTGATCAAAAAAAAAATCAAAACATTGAACCTCCAGAGCAATTCAGTAAAAAGAAAAAGGGCGCCTCTAGCCGCTTGCGCAGAAAACGTCTCGGGGCACTTGAATTTCCGGCAGCGAAAGAGTGAACATCGTAGCTCACCATATAACTTTCCGCCCAGTAAACGGAGTTTAAAGGTTCATCGTTCATGATAAATAGCTTTGGGGGGTTTTTTTTTGTGAAGGAAAGTTTGGTAGTATATTTACATGTAAATGTAGGTTGGAAAAAAAAAAAAAATTCTTTTTTGTTTAGAAAATTTTTACATCATTTTTATTTTTAATAATAAAAATATGTGTTGTCCTTTTTCCACCTGATGGTTATCCCGGACTTTGATTTAGTTTGTTTCTTTTCAACCTCTGTATCAGAGGAAGATACAAAAGTGTCAGATACTGGAAGGGGTGGAACAAAATCTTTTGACGTTGTTGAAGAATATGCAGGCTTCAATCTATCTATGGAAACGTTACTGTGTACATCATCAGACATTTTAATAGTAAAATATTTGCCATGACGATGTACTACTTGGAATGGACCTGTATATGGAGCTTCCATAGATTTTCGAATCCTGTCTGTTCTCAACCAGACGCTGTCACAAATTTGAAGATCCTTAGGAATGTACACAGTAGGTAAAGAATGGAGGTGTCCACTGGATAATCCGTCTGTGTCAAATTTCCGCATCTCCTCAGCTAGAGCTTTTATGTGAGCATCTGTTATATCAATGTTTGCATCCTCGTACGCATCGATTAACAATCTAGGTATCTGTGCATTAGCACCCGTAACTGCAGTAAATGGTGAATAATTGGAATCGTTGGGTGTAATCCTGATACCTAGAAGAACTATAGGAAGAGCAGATAACCAAGATTCTCTTCTGGCAATAATTGCTGTCTTTAATGTTCTGTGTGCTCGCTCGATCATTCCGTTTGCTTGGGGATGGTACGAAGTCGTTCTCAGCCTGTGAAACCCTATAATTTTTGACAGTTCTGAGAACAGCTCAGACTCGAATTGGCTACCTCTGTCTGTAACGACATGGAGGGGCACACCAAATCGCGATATCCACAGATCAACAAAAGCAGTTGATACTGACGCTGCAGTTATTTCAGTCAATGGACAAGCCTCTACCCATCTCGTATTTCTATCGATGCATGTTAATAAATAACGATAGGGAGAGAAATACGGGTCTGTTTTGCTCTTGACTGGTGGTAGAGGGCCAACAATGTCAATGTGTACAGTTTGAAATCTGCTGGATGGCAATTCAAATGGATGCACGTCACTTTTTGTGTGTTTGTTTATCTTTGCTTGTTGGCAATGATGACATTCCTTGCACCATTCCTTTATTGACTTGGCCATTTTGGGCCAAAAATATCTGGAAGTTATCATTTTAGTTGAAGCAGCAATTCCAGGGTGTGACAAGTTGTGTAAACTGTCAAAAACAGATTTCCGGAGCTTTTGTGTGACAAAAGGTCGTGGAACAGGTAAAGACACGTCACATAGGATTGTATTATGTTCATTAATCTGATACGGCTTCAGTTGATCACAGAGTTTTTGTTTCTTCATCAGTGGTTTGGTGATTGGCCATCTCCTGTAAGTCACAAATATCAATTGTGATTGCATACGCTGGTCGCGATAAGCAATCAGCTAGTTCTGTGAACCTTTTATGTGTGAAATATCAGTCACATATTCACTCAAGAAACAAAGGTGACGCTGTTGTCTATCGGATTTTAAAGGTGTTTGGCTTTTAAAGGCGCTGCAGAGCGGTTTATGATCTGTTAATAACAAGTTTCTGCCTTCCACCTGATGTTTAAAATACAAGACTGCTAAATAAGCAGCTAGCAATTCTCTGTCAAAGGTAGAATATTTTTGTTGAGTTTGTGATAACTTTTTTGAAAAGAATCCAATAGGAATTGGTTGATTGTCAATCATTTGATGAAGTGCTGCTCCAACAGCGTAACTGGAACTGTCCGTAACAAGCTGATAATTAGTAGCTTTTGAATCGGGATAAGGTAGAGCGGTTACACCTGATAAACTTGTTTTTATCCTTTCAAAGGATTCAACTTCCTCCTTTGTAAAATCTATTTTCTTAGATTTTTGATTCAACCGAATACACTCGGTGAGTGGTAAACTGATTTCACTGAAATTTGGAACTAATTTTCTGTAAAAATTTGCCATGCCAAGGAATCGACGCAGTGATTTTGAATCGTTTGGTTGAGGAAATTCATTTAATTCGCGGATTTTCTTGTCACTTGGCTTAAGACCATCAACAGATATGTGAAATCCCAAAAATTCAAGTTGAAAAACATTGAAAATACATTTAGAAAGGGAAATTTTAAGGTCGTACTCACTGAGTTTCTGTAAAACAGTATCGAGGTGTTTGGAATGCTCTTCTTCACTATTTGAGAAAATAAGAATATCATCGATGTATATAAAAATACAATCGATGTCGCGGAAAATATTGTCCATCATCCTTTGGAAAGTACTAGATGCGTTCCGCAAACCGAAAGGCATGTAATTGTACTCATATAAACCGAAGGGTGTTGTGATGGCTGTTTTGCATACATCATCCAGATGGACTGGTACTTGGTGATAAGCAGAAGATAAATCAATTTTTGAAAAAACTTTCTTACCGTGCAGTTTTGATGACAAGGAATTTATGTTTGGCACTTGGTATCGATCGGGTTTTGTTATAGTGTTTAGTAACCTGTAGTCACCTACAGGTCTATAAGTCCCATCAGATTTATTCACCATGTGCAAGGCCGAACTCCACTCTGATTTAGAGGGGGATATAATTCCGGCATTCTGGAGTTTCCTGAATTCCTCTTTTGCTATGTTGTATTTCTGGGCTGATAACTGCCTCGTTTTAGAGAAAGATGGAGGGTTACTGCCAGTTTCAATTCTATGAAACACTTTAGGTTTTGTTGCATTGGAATCGCGATGTGGAGAAATTAAGTTGGGATATTTTTGCGAAATTGTGTGAACTGTTGTGTCGGCAACGTTATCCGAGCATAAAGCAATGTTCATAAGTATTGGTGATGGCTGTGCGTTTGAATATCTTTTGGTTGTTTGATCAATCAATTTGTTATTTGTGCAATCAACTATTAATCCAAAATGATTCAGAAAATCATAACCTAGGAGAGGTCTGGTAGTTTCTGCAATGAGAAAGGTCCAAGTGAAATCACGCCTCAAGTTATGAAGTGCCAGGTTTAATACTGCTTGACCGGAACATTCAATGTTCTGACCGTTAGCTGACACAATTGAGATGTTTGTTGGGTATATAACTATACCGCTTATATATTTTCTTGGGATTACAGATATTGCAGCTCCCGTATCCACAACAAAATTCAATTTTATAGCTCCTAACCGTGCGGCTACTTCAAGAAGCGGCGAAGATGTGGAAGCTATCACGCTTCGCCGGGTTAGTTTTCCGATGTTTTACTAAAAGCAGGGGAGGCAGGACGAGAACTGGGTTGCATTTGCACATTCCATTTGTCTGGCCATTTACACCATGGTTTGCAATATTTTGCACGTTCGGCAAAATATAGATGTGAACGGCAGATTTTGGGTCTCTGATCCTTGTTAAAAGGACGAACTCCATTTGGACAATTATATGATTTTTGTGACGGATTACTTTTTCTTTGAGATCCGTCATCACTCTGGTTACGATGGTTTTGGTTCCATGATATCTGTTGTATATGCGTGGCTTCCTGTCTATTAAAATATAACAACAGGTCATTTTTCCAAGTCTTTCCAGATCGAGATCAATTTGTGCTGCTACCACGGGTTTGATCGAATGAGGTAGGGCTTGGATGAACTTATGTCGGACAATGTCTTCTCCAACACCAATTCTACCTGCTAACGACATGAGTTCGTTCAAATAAATCGAAGGACGTCCTGTCATGATTGAAGATGACATTAGTTTGTCCAGCATTTCAGGCTTTGATTTTTCATACTGATTAATCACAGCATCTTTTAACTTATCAAAGTCTTTTGATTCCAGTATGCTGTTTTGTAATTTTCCAACTATATCCGTTGGTAGTGACGCGAGAATATGATAAAATTTTTGTCTTGGTTGCTTAATGTTCATAATACTGAACTGGGCTTCCATTATTGAAAACCAAGCTAGTACATTTGAATCAATAAATGCCGGAGTTTTCATCGCAATTGACTGCACTGGTTTACCTTGTTCTGCTGCCATGTCGACTTCGTTTTCTGCCATTTTAGTTTTCCCTTTTGTTATTCACACTTTTGCTGTATGTTGTCTTTTATAATTTTGTTATGAAGATAGGTTTTTATGTTAAAAAATTTTTTTTTTTTTTTTTTTTTTTTTTTTTGAAAAGTAGATTTTTATATTCAGAAGGATTTGTTTTATCGTTTTCATACAAAATTTTTTTATTTTTGTTGAATTTCCATAGTTTTTCGCGACCTTGGTGAAATTGTTTCTTGAGTTTTTTTATTTACTTTTGTTGAAATTCACATCAAAAGTTGGTTATTTGAAGTATTAGAAGGCAGTTTTTTGTTTGTTTGTTGGTCCATGGTGAATTTGTAGTGAAATTATTTCTTGGGTTTTCATTTTGTTTAGTTTCATTGAAATTCACATCAAAAGATTGGTTACTTGAAGCATCAGAAGATAGCCTTTTTTTTTTTTTTTTATAGAAATGTTTGCGTGTTCAAAATAATCACGTCGGTGGGTCGCCAGTTTTGGCCTTTTCCAATGTTTCTTACATTTGTTTATTATTTATTAATTAATTTTACTATTATTGTGGAGAAAAGAAGTAAAGAGAGCAAGACAGAGAGTCGTATTTACGATGTTCTTTCGTAGAAAATATATCAACAAAACAAATACAGTTAACTCTCAATTTATAAAAAAAAGATTTATTACTTTTAGGAAATATTTCAATGAAAATAATAGTTCATTTATGAGTGAACAAAAGGGGGGAATTAGTTGAGATTAAGGAAGTTTTAAAATAATTGTTTACATAAAATTAATTAAAAATGAGCATGCGATAGTAGAAGGGGGAATACAAAAGTTAGTTACTGTGTCTGTGTGTTCGCCCACATTGTTTTATCAGCCGACTCGCCTGCTACGTTCACAGTGTTGTCGCGTTAGTTTTGAGCTGCAGACAGTAGTGATATATATATATCTTCCAACACTATCTCTGAATTTTGTTAACTGCCTTTTTTTGGAAAATACAGAGGTTTTTAAAGATTTTCACCGGCTCCCAGACACATAATTTCCGACAGCCCGGAAAACTCTCTGATTGGTCAAAAAAAAAATCAAAACATTGAACCTCCAGAGCAATTCAGTAAAAAGAAAAAGGGCGCCTCTAGCCGCTTGCGCAGAAAACGTCTCGGGGCACTTGAATTTCCGGCAGCGAAAGAGTGAACATCGTAGCTCACCATAGATTACTGTACACGCAATAACCCTTATCCCCGAGTGGCCTCCAAGCCTTGATAAGTGGTGACACCCGTTTAAAGAAAATTTTTTTAAAAAAAGGGAGTGTCTGCGCTTTAATTGGAGTTATCTCCGTGGCTGACTTCAACGTGCTCTCATATAAACATTTTTCCGCTGTAAAAAAAATAATACTCGATCAAATTAAATGAAATTTTTTTTCCGGAGATCTTCAGTCCAAAACGGATACTTACAATATAACCTTTTTTCGATATTTTCATTTCTTAATGTCTTGGTTAAACTATACATACATATATATACATAAATATATATATATATATATATATATATATATATATATTCAATATTTTCATTTTTTAATGTCTTGATTAAACTAAACTCATTAATCGCTCAAAAGTTGAAAATTAAAATACTGGTAAAGGATTACATTTTCGCACGATTGGTGACATTTATATGGTGTGTTTCTACCAGTATTTTCGCTTAATTTTCGATAATTGAGCGATTATCAATTGTTTGATTATCGGTTGTTCTTTTGTTTGAAATCTTAAGAGTATCAATTTAGTAAACCATTAGAAAAAAGGACTTTAATTAATGAAACGAATCTGATTTTGAATATTTTATTCATTGTTCAAAAAAAAAAAAAAAAAATCAATAAATCCAATACCGCAAGTGTTGAATACGTCAACAGACATTGGTCTAGATTGTAAATTGTAGACTTTAGAAGGCTGCACGATGACACGTGGTGGTATTGGTAGGAGGGGGTGAACTTGATATTGCTGTTGGGGAAGATAGATTTTTTTTCTTTTTATAATTTCACCATCACTTTTAAATTTAAAAATCTTAACATTAAAATTCAAAAACAATAGTAAGAAATAAAAAAAAAAATAATGAAAAATATAAATCGGAAAAATACAAATCGGAAAAAAAAAAAAAAAAAAAAAAAAAAAACGAAAAGTTAATTTTTCAAATTAACTTCTAATAATCATTTTTCTTACATTTTAAATTAAAACCTACTTCATTTTTATTTCAGGTTGTAAAAGTTGATGGTTAAAACAAAATGCACGCAAATAGGAATAGTTTTTATTTTAAAACTTAATATTCTTATAGTTTTAATTATTTTCGTATTTACATTTTCAAGTTTCACAAGCTTTTAATATTTTTGGACTTTACGGACAATAAAAATTAAATAGTGTTAAAAATAAAAAAAAAATAAACGAGAACAATGTAAAGAAGACCCTAGAGAGTGGGCGATACTATTTTAAGAAAAATACCCCCCCCCCCCAAATTGCATAAATACGAAGAGAGATTTGCTTGGTGAGTAAGGGGGCATAGTAAATATTTATAGCGGCTACGCCGTGGCAAACGAATCCGAGGTCGGTGATGGCTTTTCTACAACCCCGTTTCAAGGTCAAGTTTAATTCGAAATTCCTATTTGAATGACTACCATCCTCAGACAGCAAAGTCAGAAACAAAACAAGGTAAATTTTTATGACGTGCCTCAGAAACACCCCAACCTCCTATGTTAAGAACGGCTTTCAGAATAAACAATCCCCCACCCAACCTCGAAAGCCGTTCTTAACATGGGGAGGTTGGGGGTGTTTATTCCGAAAGCCGTTCTTAACATAGGGTGGTTGGGGGTGTTTATACTACGCTGAGGCAAGTCATAAAAAAAAAAAAAAAACAACAACAACAATGTCAGTTTTTAATGTAAGGAAAATCCAAAGTTACCCCAAAAAAGAAAAATTCGTATAAATCGCGTGACAGCACTCATGAACAATTAACGAGGCTAAGCCAACCCACCTAAAATGACCTTCACTCGTCAACGCGTGTGGTTACTGAATTCTACGGCTTTTTTTTTTTTTTTTTTTTTTACGGAATTTTGTAGGGTATTAGGTATCTCTACGACGTTGTGTAAAACGTCAGCATTGTACACATTAATAGCAACGTCATTTCGTGTTTGTGTCAATTTCTATGGATGGGCATTTTCGTTATAATGGAAGTAACGTTTTTTGCTAAGGATAAAAAAAGCAATACAAGATTTACTTTTTGTAAAATAGATTTTATTAACGAACTACACAGACGAGAGATAAAATAAAATTAATTTTAACGTCTTCTGTTGATACTTACGTATATAAAGATAATGTTGCTTACAGGTCTCCATACTTTTTTGAAAAAAGGCGCAAAAAAAATTAAAAAAAAAAAAATCACCCTCTATCAATTTAAATAAAATCAAAACGAATTTTTTTTTAAAGTCGATTTGGGATTTGCAATTTTCATTATCTCAAGAGTCACATTAAAATATGAATATATTTTTTTATTATTGGAAACATGTTATAAAAAAAATCGGTACTCCTCCTGCACTTATTGATCCGTGCTGAAATAACGTTATTATTTAAAAAGCCATTCTTAACATGGGGAGGGTGTTTTGTACCTATTCTGTACTTTAACCTTACAATTGAATAAAATAAAAAAAACTCGCGGATCATTAAGTGCATTAGCACCAAAAATCTTTGTTTAAACTTCATATCGCGTAATATTTGAATTTAATATCATTTAAAGCTTTTATAAAATATTTTTTAGAATTGTTTTTTGCTGTAATTCAAATAATTATATTACCGGGGGAAAAAAATTATCAAGAAAGAGTTTTTTTTTTTTTTTTTTTTTTTTTTTTTTTTTTTAAACATAATATTGGTTTTGTGTCCAATTTTATTTACAACTTTAAGTGAAATAAATAACGATTTTATATAAATATAAAAATAACTACTTTTTAATTGTTTGACCTTTCCAGCTTTAAAAAATGTAATTTTTATTGACCTACATTTCTTTTTAGTTTTCGTAACATTAAATATAGGGGGGGGGTAGAACACTTAAAAACATTTCCTCCAATATATTTAACAAAACCTACTTTTATTATGCAAGTTTATTTAATAATGAATAAATATCGAAAATTTCAGGAAGATATGACGTATTTGATTTTTGCGTGATTTTTAAAACATGGGCATGTTAACGGCTTAAAAAACGTCACTACATATGAACGTTGTTTTAAAGCGTCGATAATGTAAACACGATTTTTGTCTCGCATGTTCATTATCCTGTAATTTTTTTTTTAATATTAGCAGTTTATTTGAGGCTTCTTTTAAAATGGTAAAAAAGTCAAGATGATAATATTAAATTAAATTACAGTTATATCAGGTTACATATGGGAGGGGGTAAAACTGTGGCGCATTCGCATTGGAGGTACCTAGAGGGCATTCACACGTAATCGCCTAAAACGATAAAATCTCGTTTTTGATGGCGTTGTTGAGCGAAAGTTGTGCCAAACTTGAATGTTTGAATGCGCCTTTGTTGTATTAAAGAATTAGGGCATTCTTAATATGGACAACAAACCGAAAAGTGCTAAAGAAACAAATATATAACAAATGTTAGCAAAGATAAGTTTCTTTTTTCCGATCTGAATAAGTCTTTTGTGATTTAACTCGCACTTTAAAAGTTTGTTTCCTTCAATAATTACAAGAAACCTTCTCTACCACGAATAGCAATGGCCAATGACTATCTGAAAGTACATCTTTTAAACTCCTCGGCCTAACGTTCACAGGAAACACGAGTTGTAACAATTACATTTAGAGCATTGCCAGGACCGCTGTGAAGAAGGTAGGTTCTCTCTACCATGCTAGAAAGCTACTAACGCTCGAAAGTATCCTGTACCTATATAAGGCCACCATTCGCCCATATATGGAGTATTGTTGTCATATTTGGACTGGTGGTGCATCTGCCACTAGTCTCACTCCTAGACAAGGTTCAAAAGAGAGTCGCCAATCTGATAGGCCCTGAACTGTCATCTAAGTTTCAGTCTCTGTCTCATCGACGAAATGTTGCATCCCTCTGCCTGTTCTACAAGTACTTTAAT
This sequence comes from Euprymna scolopes, assembly GCF_053919585.1. NCBI lineage: Eukaryota > Metazoa > Mollusca > Cephalopoda > Sepiida > Sepiolidae > Euprymna > Euprymna scolopes. The sequence continues at coordinate 145,895,276 of NC_136494.1, forward strand.
GGTGAGTCCTCTGATGAACTGCACTTGTACCCCCTCAACATAAATACCTCCGACAAGCAGCTAAATCCCATCCCTTCACGGTAGAGATGCCTAGATGTAAGAGAGCCTTCTACTCCAATAGTTTCTTCTCCAGAACTGCTAGACTTTGGAATTCCCTTTCGGGTCCCTGCTTCCCATACTGTACTGACATGCAGAAGTGCAAGTGTAATGTGAACCGACATCTTGCTGCCCAACTCCTTACATGGTACCCCTGATGCTTATGTCCCTGATAGTAGCCCCCTACATCAAAGTGGCAATATGCCTTGTTTGGGGTGCAAATGTAATTAAAAAAAAAATTTAAAAAGTACCAAATCTACACTATCACTATGTAGGGAGTTGGGCAGCGAGATGTCTGTTCACATTACTTCTGCATGTCAGTAGAGTCAGGGAAGCAAAGCCCCGGAAGGGAATTCCAAAATCTACCAGTTCAAGGGAAGAGGTTTTCTGACACTGTAGGGGTGGGATTTTGCTGTTTAACTGGTTAGCTGAGAGGAGAGGTATTTATGTCAAGGGGGTACAAGGGCTTGTAGTTTGTCAGAAAACAAAGTACTTGTAAAACAGGCACAGGCATTGTGGTACAGGAAAAAAGGTTGGTGTTATGTTGCTAGTGTCCAGGAAGTATAGACGTTGGAGACTTTTTTGGGACCCTGTCCAAAAGAGACTAGTGGCAGATGCATCAGCTCAAATGTGGCAACAATGCTTCATACATGGGTGAATAGTGGCTTTTGTAGATATATATGATACTCTCATGTGCGAGTAATTTTCTAGAATGGTAGAGAAAGTTCACTTTCTTTGCCGCAACCTTAGCAATGTCCTCAATGTATTTGCTACAATTCATGTGGTCTGTGAATGTTAAGCTTAAAGGTTTGAAAGAACAGATTCCAGGTTGTGTATTAATAGTTATGGCAATCAGTGGTTGAAAAGGTTTCTTGAAATTGTTAAAAGGAGCGTTTTTTTTTTTTTTTTTTTTTTTTTTTTTTTTTTTAAGTTTGAACACAAATTGTAACAAATTGCTATTTTAGAACAAAAACAAAATGGCTGATATGAGCCGGTCTTCTTTGGAGTTTTGATTATCGCTCAAAACTCGAAAATGGAACAAAATACTAATAGAAATCCACCCAATAAATGTCACTAGGGAGCCGGTTAACTGTCCTAAAAAGTAAGAATTTTTTTTTTTAATAATCTGATAGATTGAAGTCCAATCGATAATAGACTGCTGAAAAAATTGAAAAAAGACAAGAAAATTATATCCAGTTTGGTAGAAAAGTAACTTATCTTGCCTTTGATAACATTTATTTGTTATATATATATATTTTTGACAACTTTTTCGAATCTATGTGTACAGTAATACAAACCCATTTTTTTTTTTTTTAAATCATTACTTTGACGTTTGAAAGGGGTGCTCACTTTTTAGTTACAATGTTCTGTAGGTACCTCCAACGAGCGCCACAGTTTTAACCTCTCCCTATATGTAACACGATGTAATTTAATATTATCATCCTAACTTTTTTACCATTTAATAGAAAAAGCTTCAAATAAACTGCTAATATATTTTTTTTTTTTACAGCATACAAAAATAATGAACATGCGAGACAAAAATCGTGTTTACATTATCGACGCTTTAAAACAACATTCTTATGTAGTGACGTTTTTTAAGCCGTTCACACACCCATGTTTTAAAAATCTAGTAAAAAAAAATCAAATCATATTTTCCTGAAATTTTCGATATTCAATCATCAAATAAACTTACATATTAAAAGTAGGTTTCGATAAATATATTAGCGGAAATATATATTTCAGGTGTTCTACCCCCCCCCCCCCGTATATTTCATGGTCCGAAAACTAAGCAAAGTAAAAGTGGGTTTTCATTTTTTAAAGCTGAAAAGAGCAAATAATTAAAAAAAAAAATATATATATATATATATATATATATATATATATATACACTTGTTTGTTGTTATATAAACATGCTCACATCCCGCTGCTACCAACAGCCACTTGTTTCAATCAAACAACAGATATCATCAGGCAGCGACTTGACTATTCAGATGTTCAATGAACACTTATCAAGTTACCACTTATCAAGGCCCGGAAGCCACTCAGGGATAAGGGTTATTGTAAGTACAGTAAAGTGTCTACTTAAGGGGGCGGTTCATCAGGAATTTGTTTACGTTGTACTTGAAGACATCCAAGTTGTAGTCAGGAGAGAAGCAGGCAGACGGAACAGAGTTTTCCACAGGCGTGCAGTTCTAAGAAAGAAGCTTTGTTCATGGAATCTACGTTTTGATTTAGGCATCGATAAAGAGTGGGGAAAGTTTTTGACAGTGGATTCAGCTAGACGGGTGTTTTTCGTTTATTTTTTTTGTTTGCTTTTTTTTTTTTTTAAAGTCTAGTCTGTGTAGTTCGTTAATAAAAATGTATTTGTTTTACAAAAAGTTTTATATTTTTTATCCATAGAAAAAAAAACAAAAAAAAAAAAAAACGCGAACGCTTATCCATAGAAATTAAACACGAAATGTTGACGTCACTATTAAAATGTGTACTACTGACGTTTTACGCATCGCCGTGGACGTACCTAATGTTCTGGTAAATCAGTCACCCATTTTGTAACCAATAAAAACGCGGGTATAAAACCATAGAAAGTAAAAATGATACGAGCCTACCGCATTTGTAAGCCAGAAATATTTTTTGTTTCTCAAAGAGAAAAAAAGATGGAATGAACGTGACTTTTTTTTCATTGTTTTTTAAGAAAATAAAGTTTCTAGTTTTTTTTTTGTTTTTGTTTTTTTTTAAACTATAGTTTTTGGGATTTTTATTACTGTACACACGGATTCGAAAAAGTTGTCAAAAAACAAATATATAACAAATGGATGTTATCAAAGGCAATATAAGTTACTTTTCGGTACTGGTCGCGGTAAAAGTTCCCTGCCGAACACCCTAAAAAAACAATGACTTCTCCCCGCGCAGCCGCAAAGGACATGTTTTAGTTGCCATAGTAACAACTTTTTATCGACATTGTTTTACTGTTTATGAATATTAAAATAAAATACATTACTACACATTAATAATATCTCACTTTTAATCACTTTTATCGACTTTTTAAAACTTTTTTTTACTCTTTTTAAATGACAACGTTATTGTTTATGAATATTGAAATAAAATACATTACTAAACATTTATTAATATCCTTGTTTTTACTGTTTATGTGTCAATTTTATCGACTTTTTCTTTTCTTATATTGAAATATTATATATATGAAATATTGAAATTATTCTTATATTGAATATTGAAATAAAAGACATTACTACACATTTATTAATATTATCTTCTTGAATATTAAAATAATTTCCCAACTTTTTTCATTTCTATGTGTTTTTAGTTTTGTGTGTTGAATGAAACTTTTTTTTTTTTCATTACAACAATAGTTATCGACCCCGGTTCTTTGGCTGACAAACGACATCTGTCGGCGGTTCTTGAAATTTACTTACCACAAAATGGTGATAGAATAATAAATTTACTTACGTTTAATCAATGTTATTTTCTTTTTTAAATAGCATTTTCTTTTTAAATGACGACGTTTTTACTGTTTATGAATATTAAAAGAAAAATAATTACTAAACATTTATTAATAAGAAAATGGGTGCTAGTGCACTTATGATCCGCGCTATATGTTAAATCGTATTTCTAAGCTTTAAGTTTAATGGGTTTTTTTCGTGCTGAAATAACGTTATTATTTAAAAAGCCATTCTTAACATGGGGAGGGTGCAAATTCGCCTAAAAAAGTAGAATCTCATTTTACGGAATTAGCTAAGAGTGTTAATTTACAATAACACCTATGGCACCATTAGCACTTCTGCATGTCAGTAACATGAAGCGAATGCGTGTAATTTAGTTTCAAGAACCGCCGACAGATGTCGTTTGTCAGCCAAAGAACCGGGGTCGATAACTATTGTTGTAATGAAAAAAAAAAAGTTTCATTCAACACACAAAACTAAAAACACATAGAAATGAAAAAAGTTGGGAAATTATTTTAATATTCATTTTAAGAAAATTCTATTAAAAAAGAAAAAGTCGATAAAACAAACAGTAAAAAAAAAATATTATATTAATAAATGTGTAAAACGTAGTCATTTAAAACAAAAAAAAGTCGATAAAAGTGACACAAACAGTAAAACAGTAAAAAAAAAAAGATATTAATAAATGTGTAGTAATGTCTTTTATTTCAATATTCAATATAAGAATAATTTCAATATTTCATATATATAATATTTCAATATAAGAAAAGAAAAAGTCGATAAAATTGACACATAAACAGTAAAAAAAAAGATATTAATAAATGTTTAGTAATGTATTTTATTTCAATATTCATAAGCATTAACGTTGTCATTTAAAAAGAGTAAAAAAAAGTTTTAAAAAGTCGATAAAAATGATTAAAAGTGAGATATTATTAATGTGTAGTAATGTATTTTATTTCAATATTCATAAACAGTAAAACAATGTCGATAAAAAGTTGTTACTATGGCAACTAAAACATGTCCTTTGCGGCTGCGCGGGGAGAAGTTATTGTTTTTTGAGGGTGTTACTGTTCGGCAGGGAACTCTTACCGCGACCAGTACCTACTTTTCTACCTAACTGGATGTTTTTAGTGTTTTGTATTTAATGTATCATGTTTTTTGTTTAAGTATTATTCACTAACATGCTGGAGAAATGTTTCATAATTTTCCATCCCGTTGTCAATTTTGCTCCGTCAACATGAGACCATTTCATATCTCCCGAAGACACTTCCGTATTTAGAAGAAAAAAAAAATGGGTGACCTATTTATCAGAACGTTGTAACTAAAAAGTGAGCACCACTTTCAAATGTCGAAATGATTTATTTTTTTTTTTTTTCAATTTTTTTCATAATCTGGTTAATTTGTGTCCAATCAATAAACCAGTGAAAAAAATTCAAGAAACCTATCGGTATAGAAACTACGGGTTTGTATTACTGTACACAACACAGATTCGAAAAAGTTGTAAAAAAAAACAAAAAAAAAAGGTAAATATCCAGATCCGCTACAACAGAACACCGTCACCGACCACTATTTTTTTTAAATAGGTAATTGAGGTAGCTGACAACGAATCTGAGTCAAACTTGGGGCAAATTTACTGTTTGTATAGTATTAACTCCTGAACCCACGAACTACTTTCCACCATTTTGCAGCTTCCGTTTACGCTACGCGCGTGAGCTGCAGCATGAACGACGGCTTGCTTCACCTAGCAAACTGCCTTCTCACATGGCGTACCAATCAAAAAATTACGGACTGACATTTTTTTTAATGACTTGGTCAATTGTTACCATTTTATTGTTATCTTTTTTGTTTTTACACGTCAATAAAAAATGTTTTAAAAATTGGGAGTTACTAGGACGTCCCCCAATATGAAAGGGTGAATGTGCGGTATTATGGTGAAAGAAGATACTAGCTGGGAGAAACTTTTGACTTTGTTTAGTTCTGGAGTGACAAGGATGACCAACGACCCCCAAAATCCCCCCTTTTGAGTTGGCCATGTGCCTAAGTTTTTTGTTCATCGTTGATTTTTTTTTTTTTTTTTTTCTGTATTTTTTTAACATGAATAAAAGATTTAATATCTCAAAGTGTAGTATCTGTTCTTCAGATGCTGCACTTAAGATAATTTGTACCAGTCAATGGAGGGGAAACCCTCTATACTGGGACAATTATTATTTTTGGTAACCAGAGTGACCCCTTTTAGGGGAGCTGGTTTTTACCTCACATTAAAAACGGCCTTGTGCCTAATTTGCTCAGTGAGGGAGCAAATAAATACCATCTGTTCTTCAGATGCTGCAAGCTATGACTAGCAAAGACCAGATGTGGGGGAAACCCCACATGCCTGACCTTTAACAAGCTTCCATTTCCCACCTCTCGGGAGCTGGTCCCCTTTTTCCCTTCCCCCTCCCTTCACTCCTCACATTAAAAATCGGCCTTGTGCCTAATTTGCTCGGTGGGGGAGCAAATAAATATCATCTGTTCTTCAGATGCTGCACTTAATTTTCTTGTTCTCTTTCGGTGGAGGAGAAATCCTTCACGAATGAGACAATTTTTATTTTTGTACCTTTTTCTCCACGTTAAAAAACGACCCTGGTGTCTAACTCTGTCCCGTGGGGAGGCATAGTAAATAGGTACAATTAAAGAAAAGATCAAAGTGTAGTATCTGTTCTTCAGATGCTGCACTTCATTTTCTTGTTCCCTTTCGGTGGAGGAGAAATCTTTCACGACTGAGACAATTTTTATTTTTGTACCTTTTTCTCCACGTTAAAAAACGACCCTGGTGTCTAACTCTGTCCCGTGGGGAGGCATAGTAAATAGGTACAATTAAAGAAAAGTACAACAAATTGGGGGACCTTTTGTTTTTGTTTTTGTTTTGTTTTTTTTTCTCACGTAGTTTTTAATGCGGTTTACAAAAACATAAGCACCAAACATCTTTGTTTTTCATTCTTTTTTTGCGGGAGGGGGATTCAATTATAGAACTTCATGTGGCTTAATAGGTGCTTCTGCATTTAGTTAACCGTTTTTCCGTAAGTAACGCACCGAAATTTACCAATTAAAACACCATTTAACATTTTTCGAAGATTTTACTGTTTACATTGGGGCACGAGCGGGGGGGGGCGCCCCCTCCCCTGTTCGCGCCCCCAATGTAAACAGTAATCTGTAATATTCGAAAAATGTTAAATGGTGTTCTAATTGGTAAATGTCGGTGCGTTACTTTTTGAAAATTCCATGTTCCAAGAAAAAAAAAAACCCAGATAACTTAACCCCCCCTCTCCCCAACTTTGAGTGCTTTCCTTTTTTTATTTCTTTTTCAGCTAATTTTGAATTTTCACCCAAAAAATGCTATAATGTATTTTTTAAAAATTAGAAAATTCTATGTTCTTAACTTAACCCCCCCCCCAACGTAGTTTGCTTGGTGAAGCCCGAAGCCGGCGTTCATGCTGCAGCTCATGCGCGTAGCGTAAACGGAAGCTGCAAAATGGTGGAAAGTAGTTCGTGGGTTCAGGAGTTAATATCATGCAAACGGTAAATTTGCCCCAAGTTTGACTATCAGATTCGTTGTCAGCTACCTCAATTACCTATTAAAAAAAACACACACACAAATTAGAGTGGTCGGTGTTCTGTTGTAGCGCATCTGGATATTTACCAAAAACAAAAATATATATATATATATATATATATATAACAAATAAATGTTATCAAAGGCAAGATAAGTTACTTTTGTTTTATACCTAACTGGATATGTTTTTAGTTTTTATTTAATGCAACATGTTTATTCAGCTCGAAAAAAGTGTTTACCGATGTATTGGAAAATTTAAAATGGCGCCGAACTCTCTGTTGAACACGGTAAGTTTGGGAAAAAGAGTTAAAAATAAAAAATATGCAAAATACTGTTAAAATCCCACTGAATATATGTCAGCCTATATTACGGTAACATATTAAGCGAGTTTCTAACAGCATTTTGTCTAGTTTTTTATTTATAATTCATTTTCTCAAATTTACTGTGTCAAAAGGAGAGAGAGAGAGAGTCCGGCGTCATTTTCAATTTTCCAATACATCGGTAAACAGTTTTTCGAACCGAATAAATATGTTACATTAAATAAAAACACTAAAAAACATATCCAGTTAGGTAGAAAAGTAACTTATCTTGCCTTTGATAACATTTGTTATATTTTTGTTCTTTGGCAACTTTTTCGAATCTGTGTATACTAGTAATACAAACCAAAAATTTCTTTTTTAAGTAGGAGGGGGGGTATATAATTTAACGAGGAACTATTTCCGTTTAAACGCATGTAATATGAAGAAAACCATGTTTGAAATGTATAGCTTCCAAGAAACGTGATTTTCATAAAATGCCGTCATGTATTTTTCTTCATTTTTGTACCGCTCAAGACAAAAACATTTGACCATTTTCGTAATACTAAACTGATTTTATTTTTAACACGTTCTTAAAAACTAACTCTTCGAACTCATCGGGGTGGGGGTGGGGGGATTAACAATTAATGAATTCCCCTACCCGAAGGAGGTACAAACAATTTGGGAGAATGGCCTCAGAACTGAAACCTATTTTATTCACAACTTCAAAATTCAGCTGCGCCAAGGAAGGGGGGGGGGTCACTCTTAAGATAAAGTTATATAGCTACCACTCCTTAATTATTGTTTTTTTTTTTTTTTTGTTTTGTTTTTTAATAAACTTTAAATTTAAAAAAAAAATAAATAAGTGAAAAAACTAAAAGGGAAAAGTTCCGGAAAATTTCGAAAACGTAACGTAAGCACTTGTTAGGCACCGCCTACTCCTTCCTCCATCTCGAAATCTGATTGGTTGTTTAGTTATGATGTCAGCAAACTATTTGCCGCATATATAAACAAGCGCCGCAAGTGACTTAGTTTCTTGCCGGATGCTATACCGAGCAGAACGGACACCAGTTAAAAAGCAAGAGACATATACGAAGATAAAATCTGAAAGACAAAAAATATCAAAGACTGGCGGTTTTGTTTGACCAATTTGGCAAGTTTTTCCATGCAGTAAGAAAAATACCAAAATCTCATAATAAACAACAAATTATATCATGCTTAAAAAAAAAAACAATATGGGAAAAACTGCGTGGAGTGAAACTAAAGTTGAAAATTTTATATTTAACTATATGGATGAATTAGTTTATTTTATAATTTAAGATACATATCTGGGAAAACCTTTTTAGACCTTGTTATATATATATATATATATATATATATATATATATATATAAAGTTAAAATTACAGTTAAGACTACAGCTTTTTTTTTTTTTTTCTAAGATAGTTTTAACTCTATTATTTTACCTCGTTTCGTACTTATGTGTTTTATATGTTGTTACCTGCTGGCCTGAATAATCAATTCCAGTCATCGAAAGGGGGGAGTTTGGTGCGGTGAGATCTTGGATCATCGAGCAGAAAGTTGCCTTGCGAGTTGGAACTGAGACTGAATATTCAAGTTAGAAAAAAAAATCTAAGCCTGGCATCTCTCTTTTCACTGAAGCTCGCGCTCTCTCTTTTCCTTTTCTCTCTCTGAAGGGGGGGGGCGCAGTCTTTCAAACTAAGACAAAAGCAAAGGAGGGGGATCTGGCAAGTGCGTGGAAGAAGAGAGAAAGAAAGCGCAAAAAAAAATAAAAAAAAATAATAGTAATAATAATACAAACTTTTTCCGATTTCCCGTCATGCTTTTCGTCATTACAGAGCGCGCACTGCACTCGCTCCTACTTCCTCTTACTCCCTTCCTCCTTCTCAATTAAATAAATTCTTATCTTTTTTTGGCTTATTCATTATTATTATTTAATTTATTTTTTTTTTTTTGCTTTCTTTCAAATCTCCCTTCTTTCAGTTTTACGATTTGTCTTTTTCATCAAACTTTATTTTATTTTCATTTCTTTCTTTTTTTTATTTTATTTATTTTTTTTTTTTTTAAACTTTCATTCTTTTCACAAATTTTTATGCAATTTTCCTTATTTTTCATTTCCTTACTACTCTACTCAACCAGTGTTGTCTGGAACGTTATTAAAATAATTTTGTTACGTTATTAATCAAACGAAATTGTTATAAAACTAAATATGATCTTTCTGTCCCTTTGCTAATAATTTTTTAAGTCGTTTTAAATTATTTTCGGGTTTGCTTTACTGTACACAAAGATTCGAAAACGTTGTCAAAAAACAAATATATAGCAAATAAACGTTATCGGTTTTGTATTACTGTACACATAGATTCGAAAAAGTTGTCAAAAAACAAATATATAACAAATAAAATTTATTTAATAAATGTTATCAAAGGCAAGATAAATTACTTTTCTACCAAACTGGATATAATTTTCGTGTTTTTATTCAATTTAACATGTTTATTCAGCTCGAAAAGCATACAGTGTTTACCGATGTATTGGAAAATTTAAAATGGCGACTGACTCTCTCTTTAACACGGTAAGTTCGAAAAAAGGTGTAATAAATAAGAAACTAGACAAAATACTGTTATAAATTCGCTCAATATATATTACCGTGACATAACTTGACATATATTCGGTGTTTTTTAATAGTATTTTGTCTAGTTTAATATTTATAACACCTTTTCCCGAACTTACCGTGTTAAAGAGAGAGTCGGTTCCAATACATCGGTAAACACTGTACGCTTTTTGAGCTGAATAAACATGTTAAATTGAATAAAAACACGAAAATTATATCCAGTTTGGTAGAAAAGTAATTTATCTTGCCTTTGATAACATTTATTTGTTATATATTTGTTTTTTTGACAACTTTTTCGAATCTATGTGTACAGTAATACAACCCCATTATTTGAAAATTTGGTACTTACAAACTGTTCTATTTCTTAGGATTTTAAAGTTAAATTCAATTTTTACGATATCTTTAGTTTATTAAATTGTTAGGTGAAAATACAGAATATTTATTTTTAAAAAACGTACTTCTCCCCATGTTAAGAATGGATTTCTGAATAATGTTATTTCAGCACGATCCGTACGTATCCTGTATGAGTACCAAAAATTAAAAGAAAACAAATAGGCATTTTTTACGAAAGACAACAAAACGAAAAAAAATGGTCCAAAATAAATATGAAAGGCAAGTTATATTCTTCTTAGGATAAGTTTTTAATGTTTTAATTTAGTTTAAAACGTTAAACTATTTCGAAAAGGTAGAAAGAAATAAAATGGCCGACATGATAGAGGGCATCATGCATGCATCTTTGACGTTTCGATAATCGCTCAAAACTCTAAAATACTAGTAGAAATGCATCAAATAAATGCCACAGTAATATTAATTGGGTGGATTTCTACTAGTATTTTGTTTTTTTAAGTTTTGAGTGATTGTCGAAACTTCCAAAATCCAATCCTCTTATATCTACCATTTTGTTGCCATTCTAACTGAAGAGTGAAGCAATCTGCACTAGTTTTTCGAACTGAATAAACGCGTTAAAATAAGTTAAAATACTCAAAGCTCATTCAGCTAGATAGAATAGTTACTTATCTTTCCTTTGATATTTATCTGTTATATACTTGTACTTCTTAGCACTTTTTTGTATTTTGTCTATAGTAACAAATGCCGAAAAAAACTTATTGTTTGTTAAATTGTAAATTATATTTTATCTTCGAATTTTTATATATATATATATATATATATATATATATATATATATATATATATATATATAAGATTCTTAGTATATTATATTTTACCGTAACAAAACAGAAAACAGGTTCGTACCGGGGAATAATAATTTGTTTTCTGGTGGCAAAATAGCAGACGATTCGTTGACGCCGCATTGATACTGTCATTTTGAGTAAGAATATTCAATATCCAATATTGAGAAAACACCAAGTGTTACGAAAACAAAAAAAATTACATTGTAAAACAAATATTTATATAAATATTTTAGTTTTTTAAATAAATTATTTTTTATAATTCATCAAAAGACGTCACTTCTTTTCATTGTTTCCATTCCCCCTTTTTATCGATCATGTATCAGTAGGCACCTCCAAAAGTCACCACAGAATTACCCCCCACCCACATGTAAAACGATGTAACTTTATTATAACTTAATATTATCAATATAAATTTTGTACCATTTAAAAGAAGGGCAAAATAAACTAGTAATAATTTTTAAAAAATTTTTCATCGTGGGAAAATAATGAAATTGTGAGACGCAAATCGCGTTTACATAATTCGCGCTTTCAAATAACGTTCCCATGTAGTAAGCATTCCGAACGTGAAAACATACCTGTGTTTAATAAATCTAGCAAAAATCAAGTAATGGTCAGGTCTTCGCGAAATTTTCGATACTTTTCTTGGCCTTCGGGACAAGATGGTCTACGTTACGATTCTGGCCGTGGCGAGAATGGTGATTTGGACGTCGCGTCTGCAAGGTTGCCGGGGGGTGTTGTCTTTTTCTGATCAAGATCTGATCGCGTTCTTTAAACACCAACTACGGGTGAAGATCAGATGTGATAGAAGAAGGCTGCATCGCGCGGCATTTGACAGAAGATGGATACATGTGGCAAGTCTGTGTGTACGAAGAGGAGCCAAATTTGAATACGTGTTCCCCGCCTAGGTGTGGAACGCGCAGTTCTGTAAAGTTAAATTAAACAAGTAGTCTCTCAGCTAGCTGAGTGTGTGTTCCATCCCTCCCCGATTAGGAAGCCTCCAAGATCCCCATCCCCTCTTACCTGCAATTTTTGTTTTCACCCCTTCCTCTAAATTTTACCCATCTTGGAGAAAAAGAAATACAAACTAACCTCCATCCCTTACCCACAAAATTTTCTTTTCTCCATTCACCCCCATCTAGAGGGCATCCCCACCTAGAGACTGACCCGCAGAAGCGAGGTTCCTTTTACAAACCTAGTGGAACGGGCAGTCTATCAACTAGACGGGGTTGGGAGGGTCCTACTAATCACCTTTTGTTTTTTTCTTCCCCCTCCCTCGACACAAATGAATTATTGTTACCATTTTATTGTTATCTTTTTTGTTTTTACACGCCAATAAAAAATGTTTTAAAAATTGGGAGTTACTAGGACGTCCCCCAATATGAAAGGGTGAATGCGGTATTATGGTGAAAGAAGATACTAGCTGGGAGAAACTTTTGACTTTGTTTAGTTCTGGAGTGACAAGGATGACCAACGACCCCCAAAATCCCCCCTTTTGAGTTGGCCATGTGCCTAAGTTTTTTGTTCATCGTTGATTTTTTTTTTCTGTATTTTTTAACATGAATAAAAGATTTAATATCTCAAAGTGTAGTATCTGTTCTTCAGATGCTGCACTTCTATTTCTTGTTCTCTTTCGGTGGAGGAGAAATCCTTCACGACTGAGACAATTTTTATTTTTGTACCTTTTCTCCACGTTAAAAAACGACCCTGGTGTCTAACTCTGTCCCGTGGGGAGGCATAGTAAATAGGTACATATAAAATGCAGTTTCCCTAAAATATACGAGGGAGAAAATTTTTTTTTAGTGCGTGCTCCCCCCATTTATTTTTTTCGAAATTCGAACAAAATATATTTAAATCTATCGAAATTTCTATTTATTATGAAACATAAGAGTTCAAATAAGTAAAAAATGTGTGTTTTTTTTTAATTTGAATACACATATTGAACAAAAACTTACCTTGAAATTGCAATAAAAAAATTGGGTGTTGTAAATTCGAAAAAGTTGTCAAAAAAACAAATATATAACAAGTAAATGTTATCAAAGGCAAGATAAGTTACTTTTCTACCTAATTGGATCATTTTTTAAATGTTTTTATTTAATGTGACATGCTTATTCAGCTCGAAAAACATAGTGTTAACCGATGTATTTTGGAGGAATTTTTACCCCCTTCCCCCAACAGAAAACTGCGAATAAAATATATTTTAAAAAACTCGTAATTTCTCTTTTTAAAGTGGGTTGTATGGAATATACTTCCAAAATAAACTATTAAAGTTGTTTAAAAAATAGAAATATTTTTTATTTTTAAAAAAAAATGTTTACAAACTGTCGGCGTGCCTTCATGCAGCCATTTTTTATGTAATAAATTTAATTGAATTTTACGAGTTAAATATTTTTCAATTTTTAAATTTTAAAAATCTATCAAAATTTTTCTATTGGTTCAATTTTTACGATATTTTCAGGGTCAATATGAAATGTTACGCTCTTTACAATAAACAATAAACCAAATATAATATTTTAGACAAACGGTTTTTTTTTTCCAAAGTCACCCCCCTCCATTTTGAAATGTCTATTAAAATTTTAATAATTTATGTACCAAAGTTTTATATATCACAAATTGAAGATAAAAGATCAATAAAAAAAATATTCTAATTTAAAACAAAAAAAAAGAATAGTTTTTTGGAAATTTACCTGTAAAGTCCAAAGTGTAAAACCTTTTAAAAAGATCACGTTGATTTTTTTTAAATGAAAGCTCATGTTATGTTTATATCGTCAAGTAAATACCAGGCACTGACAGCAAATTTTTCTATTTCATTCAATGTTTTCTTTTTTTTAGATATTTAAAAAAAAAAAAAATTCAGTCGATAAAGAAGTATTAAAATATATCAATCAAAAACTCGTGTATTTCATTAAAAGAATTTTAAAAATAAAATCGATGAAGTGTATTTTTTGTTTTAGGGGAAAAACTTATAAGTGAATGTGCGTTTCTTTTTAACTACGGAGGACGAAAAATACTAATTTTGGTTAACACACGCAATAAAAAAGAGACATTATATATGTCCCTTGGACGAATCCATATTTGATAAATTTCATAGCAGCAGCAGCTCTTTAAGCTTGCCGCAAAACATGTTACGAAAATGCGATTTTCTACGACCTTCGCTTTAAAAAATCCTTTTATTTAAGAATATACATGGAATTTAAAATATAAATATGGATAAATTCTTTACAATGAAGAATGGAACTACCCATTTAATAGGTTTTTTTTTTAGGTAAGTGATTTTTGGCATTTATATATATATATATATATATATATATATATATATATTCATAAGCAAGTCAAAATATATTGATTTTCTCCATTTTTTTTTAAAGAAATCTGCTTTAAAAAAAAACAAATATTGCATAATTTGCTATTAAACCTGTTATTCTTTTAAAAATTTGGTCTTTGCTCCTTTAATTGAAAAAAAAAAATAGGGTGTTGAATTACATTTTACAAGTAGTTATAAGCTTCGAAAAATAGTAAGTTGAATTATTAAAGTTCTGATCATTTTCAATGGCCACTTTCTGATACACCTACCGATGTATTTAAAAATTGCAAATGGAGGTTCACTCTCTGGTGAACATGGTAAGTTTGGGAAAATGAGTTTAAATGAAAAAAACTAAAAAAAAATACTGTAAGAAACTCGCTCAATATATGTTAACGTAACATAGGCTGACATATATTCGTTGTTTTTTTAACAGTATTGTGTATTTTTTTAGGTTTAACTCATTTTCCCAAACTTACCGTGTTCGTCAGAGAATGCCCCGCCATTTGCAATTTTCGGTGCTAATACATTTCCTGATCCGCGCTATTTTTAAATCGTATTTCCAAGTTTAAAGTTTTATGATATGTTTATTAATCAGTTGTAAGGTTAAAATACAGAATAGGTACAAAATACCCTCCCCTCCCCATGTTAAGAATGGCAGTTTAAATAATAACGTTATTATTTCAGCACGGATCAATAAGTGCATGAGTACCCAATTTTCAAATACATCGGTAAACATTGTATGTTTTTCTAGCTGAATAAACATGTTACATTAAATAAAAACACTAAAAAAATTATTCAGTTAGATAGAAAAGTAACTTACCTTGCCTTTGATAACATTTATTTGTTATATATTTGCTTTTGACAATTTTTTCGAATCTATTTGTATAGTAATACAAACCCAAAAATTGATATAAATTTAATATTATGTTTTTTTAAATAGCATTTTTTCTAATTTATATATACTATAATCAGTTGAATTGCCAAGAAAAAGAAGCTTCCTAAAAATTTAATTGATGTTTCAAAGATTAACATGATTAAAATTCCATTATTTCAAAATGTTCCGTTACAACATAGATTTTTAATTATGTTTAAATATTTTTTTTAAATATTAAGTTTTAATATAAACATGACTCTTGTCAGCTATTTTATCACCAAATTAAAACCGATTAAAAAATATTATTGCACAAATATTAAACATTTTATAGACGGCTCTCATATTTGTATGTTTTTACCAAACAAAAGTATAGTAGCAGGTAGATAACCAAATCTGACGTCACGGAATCATGCGTTCTTTTTTTCACATTCGGTTGGCAATGCCTAGATATCGGAAACACGTGAAATTGATACATCGGCTTATTTAAAATAATATTCGATGTACTAATTTTATGTAGTTTATGCATTTTATTATTATTATTTACTCACTTGGAGTATTCACAAAGTATTATCAAAGATTGCTCTTTGAGAACAATTTGTGGTGTTCCCCGGAGTCTGAGCGACAACAAGTCTCCCCAGGTTTCCAGTACTCTCCACCTCTTTCAATAACCTTTGCAAAAGAATTTGCATGATCGCAAAAGCTGCTTACAATTGATTTCTCATTGGCAGCGACCATTGGTTTCCACTGGAATTTGGGTGACAATAAGCCTCCCCTAGGTCCCAATCCTCTTTGCACTTAACCAACGGAGGTCTAGTTAGTGATAATAATAATTATTATTTATCTATTTATAATTACGTTAATTCACTGTTATTATCCTGGACACTCCTTTAAAGGAAAGTATAATAATCCAAATGTCTAATAAAACAAAAGATCTGTGTCACTTTTAAGCAAAGCTAATAAAAAAAATGCTGTTTTTCTACTGCTATATTTAATGTAACAAAGTTTTTAATATTACAAAAGTACCCGGCAAAAAATACTTCTGATTAATCATAAAATGTCCAGTAAATGTTCCTTTTGATGATTAATTATAAAATGCCTTGGAAATGTCCCTTCTGATTAACTACAAAATTTCCTGTAAAAGTGCCATCTGATTAAGTACAAAATGTCCTGGAAATGTCTCTTCTTATTAATTACAAAATGCCCTAGAAATGTCACTTCTGATTAATTATAAAATACCCTGTAAATATTCTTTCTGATTAATTATAAAATTCCATGAGAAATGTCCCTTCTGATTAATTATAGAATACCCTAGAAATATCTCTTCCAATTAATTATAAAATGCCCTAAAAATGTCCCTTCTGATTAATTACAAAATACCCTGGAAATGTCCCTTCTGATTAATTATAAAATACTCTGAAAATATCCTTCTGATTAATTATAAAATGCCCTGGAAATGTCCCTTCTGATTAATTATAAAATGCCCTGGAAATGTCCCTTCTGATTAATTACAAAATGCCCTGTAAAGGTGCTATCTGATTAAATACAAAATGCCCTGGAAATGTCTCTTCTTATTAATTACAAAATGCCCTAGAAATGTTACTTCTGATTAATTATAAAATACCCTGTGAATATTCTTTCTGAGTAATTATAAAATTTCATGAGAAATGTCCCTTCTGATTAATTATAAAATACCCTGGAAATGTCTCTTCTGATTAATTATAAAATACCCTGGAAATGTCTCTTCTGATTAATTATAAAATACCCTGGAAATGTCTCTTCTGATTAATTATAAAATACCCTGAAAATGTCACTTCTGATTAATTATAAAATAACCTAGAAAAGTCATTTAGATTTTTTTCAAAATTCCCCGGTAAATTCCTTCTGATTAATTACGAAATGTCCTTTCTGATTCATTACAAAATGCTCTGGAAATGTCCCTTCTGTTGATTATGCAATGCATTGGAAATATCCCTTTCTGATTATTTATAAAATGCCCTGGAAATGTGTCTTCTGATTAATAAAA
The DNA here is from genome assembly GCF_053919585.1 of Euprymna scolopes. Taxonomy (NCBI): domain Eukaryota; kingdom Metazoa; phylum Mollusca; class Cephalopoda; order Sepiida; family Sepiolidae; genus Euprymna; species Euprymna scolopes. Next base: position 145,912,737 of record NC_136494.1, read on the forward strand.
AAATACCTTGAAATGTCTCTTCACTTCCGATTAATTATAAAATTTCCTAGAAAAGTCACTTCTGATTCATTACAAAATTTCCTGGAAATGTCTCTTCTGATTTAATTACAAAATGCTCTGGAAAAGTCACTTCTGATTAATTGTAAGAAAAATGTTTCGTTTTTTAACTCCTACATTTAAAGTTATAAGGTTTTAACATCACAAAATGCCCTGGAAAAGTTACTTCTTATAAATCACAAAAATGCTCTGGAAAAGTCACTGTAAGAAAAAATGACTTGTTTTTCCAACTACTTTATTTATATAACAAATGGAGAGGGAGCAACAGATGCAACATTAAAGTGGTTTATTCCCAATATTTCATTTGTGGATTTTGCCAGGAACAAGAATAATTTTCGATTGCTGGGCAGTTTATGATGGATTTGAAAACTTGGAGAATGATATTCATTAGCATGTCACAGTTGTCCATGTATGGTGGGTGCAGATCAAAATAATAAGTTATTTATCACTAGCCAGTGTCTGGTTGGTGCAGATCACAATATTAATAAGTTAGATATCACCAGCCAGTGTATGATAGGTGAATATCAAAATAATAAGTTAATTATTGCCAGCCAGTCTTCAGTCAGTGCAGATCACAATACTAACAGGTTATTATTGTCATCCAGTTTCAGGTGGGTGCAGATTACAATACTAATAAGTTAATTATTGCCAGCTAGTGTTTAGTTGGTGCACACTACAATATTAATAAGTTAGTTATCGCCAGTTAATTCAGTTTTATTCAATTTCAAAAACAGGTTTCCCACACAGCCACATGCTCATAATGCTGCGAGATCAGGGTAAGATCAGAAAAGTTCAACAAATTGATGTAATTGTGACAGCAGAGATATCAGGACCTGAAGATCCAGAGCTTCGTGATTTAGTTAAATGTTTAATTGTAATTGTTGGATTATGTTTCTTACTGATGTGTGTTTTTAAAATTTTCAACTACCGTGGAATTTCCATGGGTTTTGCTTATTATTATTATTATTTCTTCTCCTTCTTCTTCTTCTTCTTCTTAGTAGTTTCAATCTTTTGATGTTTTAGTTGAGTTTTATTTTTTTTGAACATCGGGTCAATTCCTTTGAATTTAGACATTCAAGCTGCACTTTAATACTTTCGCTGTTCCTAACAGGCAAACCTTTTGTAAAATTGAAGAAAAAAAATTGTTTCGCTAATCTGTTAAAGACATTTACGGTGTCTTTTCGTTATGGTCCCAAGCATCTCAATTCCAATGGGAATCACTTTGACCTCTTTACAGTTCCATAGTCAAAGCAATTCCCATTTGACATCTTAATTTTTTTTTTTTTTTTTCGTCTTCTTTCTCTTGCACTCAGGTATCGAAAGGGCAGCCTATGCCCACGATTGAGCAAGTTCTCTTGTTTTTGTCAAATTATATCAAGTTTGGAGTGTTCAAGTACATTATCATAGAGTTAGTATATATTTCAGTCTCCATTTTTTTATATCAATGTTGAGCTAACATAGGACATTCTGATTTAATATGTGATAATGTTTCTTTGCCTTTCATTACATAATCTGTACATTGGTGATTCTGCAGTTTTGTCGATGTCATTTTTGATGGACCTAGTGTGAGTGGCTTGTTTCTAAGCTGCCATTAAAGTGCTCTCAGTATATCTTAAGATTATCCTTAACCAATAAATTCCAGTTGTCATTGTTTCTAAATTTAGTATTCTTAAAAAATACAGTTTCTTTCCAAACGATTTTTCTCCTCTCTCTCGCAACCTCTGACCCTTTTTAATCGCAGATCTTAGTATCTTTTCGCTTTCCACTTCATGAAGAAAAATTCATTAGTTTCAAGAATATATTTAATGTTGAAAAAAAAGGGAAGTACCAATGCCAAGGGAGGCAGAGAAATCTGAGAGGGTCGGTTCTACCTTATAGCGACTTCAACTCTACCATCTTACTTCTATGAAGGATGATTAGCATATATGTACTGGGAGGAGTGGGGGGGGGAGCTGCCACTTAGATATATATTGAAGGTGCCTTGGGCCAGTTGAGAGGTTAGTAGGTTAGTTGGTGTATACCACTTCATTTCATAGAGTTCTGAGGGGTGCCAATGTTGACCGTGTTCTGCTGTGTTCCTTTTATGCCTTATAGCTTTTTACATTACCGAGTCTGGGTATGATAATGAGGTATGTTGCAGATGAGGGCCTTTGTGGAATATGGGTGTTGTTGGTTCCTTTCTGAGATTGTCTAGCAACTCTCCACAGTCGATGCATCATCTGTCATCATCTAGGTGTTAACTGACTCCCGAGTTGGAGTCGTGAAATAACGATCATTTTGCAATCTTTTTACCAGCCCAACTAGAGTCGGAATTAAATTTTCAACATTAGACATCCTTCCTCTATATTTACCACCTCTTCAACACTAAGTAAGCCACAACCACCTTCTTTAGGTAAATAAAATCAATCTACATCTTCTTTCTTCACAAAAGTCCCATAGATACTTTCAGACAATATGTTAGTGAAAAGTTTCCACATAACTGAGAGGCAAGTGATTGGTCTAAAGTTTGTCACTTGATCCCCTTTTTTCTTAACTTTCATGATTAAGACTATAGTGCCCTTTGTCAGCCACTCAGGAAAGCTACCTGTTGTCAAATAGTCATTAAGCATTGTTGTTTAATGATTGCTTTTGTGGAAAGATTCTGATTGTCGTAAGTTATAATATTTTCGTTTACAGTTGTTTCTTCTTCTACCCACGACACTTCATCAACAAGATCACGTTTATTCATGTCCACAATCTCATGTGTCTTCTCTCTCATTTTTTTCTTTTTAGTCATCCAATTTCAATAGCAGGTAATCATTCGTTCATTCTGTCTTGTTTGTCTTGCAATTTTTTGCTCTGTTAATTTAAACAGGCTTAGCTCATTACATCTTTATTGCATTCAGTGTCTATATTGCCTTTTAGAGAGATCACTCTTTAAATAACAGTTTATCACAATTTTATTTAAGCCCTTCATCCAATTAGTTTTAGTTTTGAGGGTTTCTTTGTAATATAGCCTGGGAAGCGTCATTATTTCCCCTGCCAGACATGACATCTGTACTTGATGTTCCGATTCCACTTACGTCATTTTTAGTTTAATAGTTTTGAACACTAATAATACAAGGAATGGTTTGTGTAAGGTTTTTCTTCCCTGGTATTTTTTATTGAGATACCATCTTAGAGGTGCTCATCAAAGCTTTGGCCATGAAATGCAGTTAAACCTCAGCCAGATGTCAGCCTGGTATTCAAAATTGCTGTTACTTAACATCAAGTATTTACTATCCGTAGATATGTTGTTTTCAATATGGTTTCTTGTAGACTTTCTACCATCTATGCCATTTGACCCATGGCTGGAGTTATTATTACAATTACAGTTATTTTCATGACAAGTGCTGGTCTTAGCTCCAATCTATGGTTCTTCCTTGCCAAACTTTCACAAAAAAATACTTGTCTATCTGAAACTACTATCAATAATTTCCCCCACTCTTTATCTGTGCCTAAACCTAAACTTAGATTCCATGAACAAAGAACTTAGAACTGCATGCCTGTGGAGCTCTTTTTCGTTCACTGCTTTCCAGCTGACTACAATACGGTCGTCTCCTTAAGTAATCCAATTTACCAAATTTCCACTACTAGCTACTGTTAGTGCCTACTGTACACTCATTAATCCTTATACTTGAGTGGCTTCACGGCCTTGATAAGTGGTGACTCCTTTGTAAAAAAAAAGCATTATTATAATTACTACGATTATTATTATTATTATTATTATTATTATTATTATTATTATTATCATTATTATTATTAATAATAATAAGTCTTTTATTTGGGTTTTATTTTTATGTTATTGTTATTATGATTATTACTATTATGATGATGATGATGATGCAGAATATGGACTGTTCTAAAATAACAATGTTTATTATTTAGAAATCCTTTCTTAACATGGGGAGGAGGGGCTTTTTTAAACTATTCTGTAGTTTCACCTAACAAAAATAGATTCTATCTCTTGTTTCAAGTTAAATTTAGATGATTTAAAACCGTTATAAATGATTGTACAGTAAAATTATATTAAAAATAATAGAATTTTTTATTTGATTTTCATTAAAGTAATTATTTCAGCAAATTTTAATTAAATTTTTATTAAAAATTTCCATGAAAAATATTTTTATGTGACTTTTTCTTTAATTATCACTGTTTTAGTACAAGAGAAACAGTCTATTGATGGTGTTTTACAGATGCCTTAGCGAGGCATATATAATGTAGTAAGGGTTGCATAATTACTAACCCTAACCTTTCCTGAATCAACATTGCAAGTACAACAGCAAGGTGAAATTCAGGGTAGATGAAAACAATGTTGTGACAAACAGAGAGATAATTGGTATCGTTTGAAAGCCCAATCTCTCGGCCGACAAATATCCAAAAATTGGCTCAAAACATTAATTCTTTCACTGACAATTGGACCATTTTTTACAAGGAGGGGTCACTTTTCTCGTCAACATTTTTGCAAAATCATCATATGCGTTGTAATGGCGAAGCTTAATTTGAACAGCGGCGACGTCACAGTGGGTGAGGTGACTAAACCATTTGCTTGTTTTCACTTCCTTTTCCTCTTAGCATTACAGGTTCGAACCTACCTGCCTGCTTATTACTTTTTTTTCTTTTTTTTTTGCGCTCGCATGGGTACTCGCTGCTATTTAGATTTTTTTAGGGGGTTGATTAATTTTTTTTTGTTCGAGACGTTTTTTAGAGCTCCGTTGATCAATACCCTTACCATAAAATCTCTCCACACTCGAGCAACACTGAGTTAGCAGTGTCAGAAATCGCCATTAAAAATGCGTAATAAAAACTTGAATAATTCGACCTCCTATCTTTCAAAGCTTATAACTACTTGAAAAATGTAATCCAAATCCTAATTTTTTTATCAATTAAAGGAGCAAAGACCAAATTTTAAAAAAATAACAGGTTTAATAGCAAATTATGCAATATTTGTTTTTTTAATCGGTTTTCTTTAAAAAATATTTAAAGAAAATCAACAAATTGTAACTATTACGGTAACTGTAAATATTATATTCGGTTTATTGGAAAGAGCGTAAAATTTCACATTGAACCTGAAAATATCTTAAAAATTGAACCAATAGAAAAATTTTGATAGATTTTTAAAGTTTAAAAATTGAAAAAAATTTAACTCATAAAATTCAATTGATTTCATTACGTAAAAAAATGGCTGCATGAACGCGCGCAGGCACTTTGTAAACACTGTTTTTAAAAAAATGATATTTCTATTATTTTTTAAACAACTTTAATAGTTTATTTTGGAAGTATTTTCCATACAGAAAATAAACAACTCGCTTTAAAAAGGGAAATCACAAGTTTTTTTTTTATATTTTATTCACAGTTTTGTGTTAGTTGTTAATTCCAAAAAAATTCTGATACAACCAACGCTGGGTACCCACGCTAGTTTATGATGATAGCTGTAAATTCATATTTAATATATGGATGATCGTATTTTCTTCTTTTTTTTTTTTTTTTTTTTTTTGATACTCATGATGGATTCCGAATTCTGAAAATAAAAACAAGAAAAAGTTAAAACTATAAATGAGTTGAAAATTCACCCTCTGAGAACCCAAAATTGAACCCTGTGGGGTGAATTTCATTCCCATTGAGAACCAAGATTTAAAAAGTTTAGTCTACTCATAGGTCGAATCATAGTAAGAATTCATACGTTTCCCAATTGTATTGAAAGTTGTGCGGTAGCCTCGACTCCAACCTGGCATTTTGAGGCCACACACATATAGCAAATTGCATTTTCTTTCCCTTTATATATATATATATATATATATATATATATATATATATATATATATATATATATACTTTCCTTTTAAAAAAAAGTGGTGGTGGGGGTCTTTCTCTTCCATCCATTACGCCTATCAGTAGATCCCAACTCTTATGTATACTATTACAATAGATTCCTTTTATCGTTTTACGCACTTTTCTTCTAGTACCCCTCTCTCTCTCTCTCTCTCTCTCTCTCTCTCTCTCTCTCTCTCTCTCTCTCTCTCATACACACACCTATTTTAGCTCTCGTGTCCCTATTTACTTTTCTTTTCATGAGCTCAAAAGTCAGGCACAAGATCGGTTTTTAATGTAGACAAAATCTAATTCACCAAAGGGTGTACTCTGGATTGAGAGAGGAACTAAAATTGCCGAATTCTCCTTCATTGACCGAGGACAGAAAAGATAAAGTGCAGTATTAGAACAGATACTACACTTTGCTCCCAGTCAAAAATGTTTGTATCAACCAGAATATAAAACGTCATTTTTATTATTAACTTTTTTTTTTGTATGAAATTGATCTCCCACTTTAAATTCTGAAATGATTGTTTGGATTTTTCTTCTTTCTGTCAAGTTTTTCAGGGTGTTAATTATCTAAAAATTGTAGTCTTATTTTTACTCGGAGAAAGAAGGGGGGGGGCGATTAGCTGAAAATTCTCATTTACAAATTTATTCAGAAATGTTTCTTTCACTATGCATATTATTGATCTATATTATTATTCCATTTCTTTTAATAAAGGCTTTATATATATATATATATATATATATATAAGAACAAGTAGTTAATAAAACATGTTAAAAAACACTTTGAAAAAGAGTTAAAAACATATTTAATTTTAAAAAGGAAGCACTAAATAAGTGAATAGTTCTTAATCCGCAGAGTTTCGAAGAAAGACTTTCCTTTTCATCAGAGGGTAGCTTTTAGCAAAATGTGGGAGCAGATTTTGCTTGCAAAAGTATTTACTGAAACTACAATAAGTCATAAATCTTACTTGGTAAATAGTGAAGCAGAGGGAATATATATATATATATATATATATATATATATATATATATATATATATATATATATATATATGAAGCCTTTATTAAAAGAAATGGAATAATAATATAGATCAATAATATACATAGTGAAAGAAAGAAACATTTCTGAATAAATTTTGCTTGCAAAAGTATTTACTGAAACTACAATAAGTCATAAATCTTACTTGGTAACAAATAGTGAAGCAGAGGGAATAGGGTGAGAAAAAGGTGATTTCATGCGAATGGATAGTCTGGGGAAGGGTAAAATATCCAATTACGGTAAAATCCAAAAATCCAGAATCCAAAAAAGTTGGTTAAATTTCCATTTCCATAAGTAAAATCCAAGGGAATCGTGTAATTAGAAAATGATCCAAAGTAATCCAAAAGGCAGAAATCCGTGGAATAATTCACAACTGGGTGCAAGGAATAGGGAATGCATTCAAATAATATTAAAAGAAAGATAAGATGTGCGTAGAAATATATATATATATATATATATATATATATATCCCCCAAACCTCTGGCCTTGATAGAGGGGAGACTAAAACTTGCTGCTATGGTTTCAAATGATGTGAAATAACAGCACGGGATTCTTGATTCCAAATATTTCTCATATGTTATGTTTGGAAATAGGGTACGACAATGAATATCTCCAGTATCAAATAATCCTTATACATTGTGAAATTTACTTGATGTATGAAAACCAGAGAGGGGAGATATAACATATGAGAAATATTTGGAATCAAGAATCCCGTGCTGTTATTTCACATCATTTGAAATCATAGCAGCAAGTTTTAGCATCCTCTCCATCAAGGCCAGAGGTTTTGGGAAAATTTCAGATATTTTTTAATTCATATGAAAAACTAGGAAAACAAATATGGATGTATCTATGCTGGTAGCCAAATTGAATCTTGAAATGTTCATGAAAAATTAAATAAAAGAAACCTATAAGTAATGATAGACATCAATAATGTCGACGAGTTACACGTTTCGGGTTTTGATGAATTTCCATTTTATTAATTTAAAAAATGTAAATCAATGTTGTTAAATGAAAAGATGTTTTTCTCAAGATTTGTCGGCACATCAGAAAAGTACCCAACTCAACATCGGCAACAAACCAGGTTTGCCAATTTGTCTTAGAATGAGTCATCTACTCTTGTTTTATATATAATAAAAAAACATGTCATGTTCAAACATTTTGTTGAGTTACAACTTCAGGATTTGCGAGATGGTCACATGTTAACTTTTGTTTTGTCACTTGGATATTTGTTGATGTAATTAACAGAAGAAAAAAGGTGTAAAAAAAACAAAACAAAACAAGTTTACATCAAATAAATGTTACCAAATGCAAGATAAGTTACTTTTTCTGGATAAGTTATAGGTTATCTACCTGGATGTGTTTGTTTGTACTTTTACTTATTTTAAAGTGCTTTTGGTTAAAAATAAATCTAATGTCTACTCTGTTCAGTTAGATTGAAAAGAAATCATGGCTGTCAGAAGTATTACATGAGGACTTTTAATAATCGCTAAATTAAACAAATTACTGGTGGAACATTTCGCACAATTGATGATATTATTATTGATTAGATGAGTTTCTACCATTTCAAATTCTAGATCAGAAAGACCTCCAAAACCTATTAAACTGTAGAAGTAAAATAGCAAACAATTGTATGCACAGAATAAACTTTATTTTAAAATTACAATAGATAAAAAAAATAATTAAATACACCAATTAAATACAATAGATAAGAAAAACTAATTCAATACATTCAAAATAGATATAGAAAATACAAGTTTATTTTAGGATAACAATAGATATAAGAAAGGAAATAATAAAATAAACTAATCCAACACTCAAAATAGATATAGAAAATGTATTTCAAGCATACACTTGTCAAAATAAGGTCATTTATTAATTCAGGACATTCACAGAAAAGAAGGGTGTGTCACCTTTAATTAAGAACAAAAGAAGAGGAAGTAAAATTTATCTGAAATTCTGTCTGGAAGAAGCTCTCTCATTGGCTAATGGAAACAATCTAAGGGAGGAAATAACAATGAATCTGACTTGTTAGCTAGCTAGCTAACTAGCTAACCACCACATAATATTCGATAACATTAATTCCATTCATTTTAGCCTGACGATTCTCTACATATATACAAAGTAATAGCATTCATGTGTGTGTATATGTGTACAACTCTCCTACAGCCCAATCTACTGGACCGATCATGACAAAACCTGGCATGATGATAATCCCCCACCTAGGAATGGTGCACACTATTTTTCAAGGTTATGGCCAAAGGTCAAGATCATAGCCTTTGTATATACACTCTTCTACAGCCTACACTACTGAATCGATCATGACCAAACCTGACATAATGGTGGTCTCTAACCTAGAGATGGTGCACACTATTTTTTAAGGTCAAAATCAAATGTTATGGTCGGGACTTTGCTAGTATATATATATATATATATATATATATATATATATATACTAGCTGTACCCTGCCACGCGTTGCAATGGCTCAATTTGGTGTAATGGAAAAATTTAATAAAAAGAGAAAATGCATGTTTCTTATATTCTTAGTACAGCAATCCACCCCAAAAAGTGAAAAAGAAGGCGAAAATGAAAAAAAATGGTACTCTTGCAGAATTTGAATTGGATCCTCAGGAGTTTCTGTCAATCATTCATGGTTTGGACTTGACCAACAATCAGTGGATGAAGCCGAACGTAGCAAAAATGCTGAAACGCTAAATGTTTTTTTTTGTTGTTGTTTTCTGTATACAAAAATGTGAGTTAGTAATTAATATTTGGGTGATGGGGGGGGGTGCTATACACATATTCGAAAAAGTTGTCCAAAAACAAATAAATGAAAGCAAAGGTAAGGTAAGTTACGTTTCTACCTAACTGGATAATTGTTTAGTGTTGTTATGTAATGTAAAATGTTTAATCGGCTCGAAAAACAGAAATGGTCGCGGACTCTGTTGAATACGTTAAGTTTGGGAAAGTAAGTTGAAAACTAAAAACTATACAAAACAATGTCTGAAACCCACCGAATATATGTTATCATGACATAGGCTGGCATAATCGGTGGGTTTGTGACAGTATTTTGTATAGTTTTTTTTAGTTTTAACTCACTTTCTCTAACTTAAAGTAATCAACAGTGTCCGCCACCATTTGTAGTTTTCAAATACACCGATAAACACTGTTTTTCAAGCCGACTAAACGTTACATTAAATGAAAAAGGTTTATATTACTAAACACAGATACAAAGAAGTTGTCAAAAATAAATATATAATAAATAAATGTTATCAAAGGCGAGAAAAGTAAATGTTCTACCTAACTGGATAAGATTTTAGTGTTTTTATGTAATGTATAATCGGTTCAAAAACATTCAATGTTTATCGGTATGTCTGAAACGCTCTCATTCAGGGCAGACTGTATCAAACACGTTAAGTTTGTGGAAATTTTGGGAAAATGAGTTTAAACTAAAAAAAACTATACAAAATACTGTTAGGAACTCGCTCAATATATGTTACCATGACGTAGGCTGGCATATAATCAGTGGTTTTAAACTTTTGCTCGATACAGGTGACGACTTTTAAGAGTCCCTTTTAGTAATTATTTTTTTACAACTAAACAGCAAATCTGCTCCAAAAAATCCGGTATTATTTTACTTCAAAGGCGCGTTACACATTCGTATATAACAAAATATTTTATTGTAGATTTCAGTGTGCTAAAAACGAATCTGCAAACCGTTTCCGTAGCAAAAAGAAAGTTTTCATGATATTCATGAAATTACTTTTTCGAAAAGTGTGTGATCACTTTTCAATGTAAATTCAACTTAGAATGAGCACCCACTTTCTGGCCACCTGAGAGAGGGGCATTTTTCTGTGTGTTTCTTGGCTAAAAAGTTTTTTGTTTGATTTCTTTTGCATGGTAATAACCCCTGAACTCTGGGACTATTTTCCATTTCACAGCCGTAGCCTTCGTTTACGCTATGCATGAGCATAAACGAAAGCTGATTTGCCAATAAACATGGGAAAAAATCCCCCCTCTCTCAGGTGGCTAGAAAGTGGGTGCTCATTTTAAGTTAAATTTACATGGAAAAGCGATCGCCCACTTTTCGAAAAAGTAATTTCTTCATATCATAAAAACTATTTTTTTTGCAACGGAAACGGTGTGCAGATTCGTTTTTAGCACACCGAAATCTACAAAAAAATTTTTTGTTGTATACGAACGTGAGACGCACGGCCCTTAATGGAAAATTTTATCAAAAATCCGGGGGAAAATAGTTTTTAATAAAAACAGCAAATGAATTCGATAGAAAAAAAAATGAATGCTATTTTTTAAATTATTTTTTGTTTGATTTCTTTTGCATGGTCACAGACGTAGCCTTTGTTTATGCTCTGCGTGAGCATAAACGAAAACTGTTAAATATGCACTCACATACCAAACTGCCTTGTCAAAAAACCTTTAAGCCAATAAACACGAAAATAAATGCCACTTTTTAGCCAAGAAACACACAGAAAAATGCCCCTCTCTCAGGTGTCCAGAAAGTGGGTGCTTATTTTAAGTTGTTATCATGAAAACTATTTTGGTACTCCTTGGGCGTTGAGTTCCATGGTGACCCGCAGAATTATTTAATGGTCGTTCCCTTAGTTCCTCCCCCCACCTAGTCAAGGCTAACGCATGCGCACGTAACATTTTTTATTTATTTACTTACGTGGCGGAGTTATATAACCATCACCCCCATGCGAATTTCTATACTGATAGGTTTTTTTAAATTTCTTCACTGGATTATTATTGATTGAACACTAACCAGATTATGAAAAAAAATTGAAAAAAAAAAAAAAAATCATTTCAACATTTGAAAGGGGTACTCACTTTTTAATTACCACATTCTGGTAAATCGGTCACCCATTTTTTTTTTTTTTTTTTTTTTTTTTTTTCTAAATACGGAAGTGTCTTCGGGAGATATAAAATAGTCGCATGTTGACGAAGCAATGTATCGGGAGGCGTATAAGATGGAAAATTATTGGTAAATTTTTAGATTAGGTCCACCTCCTCAATTTTCTTTTAAATGACGACTTATAATGGTTTTCGACTATGCTGAATACGAAAATCGCATTGAAATTTTGCAGAAATAAGTAGTTATCAAGATATAAAAAAGTTGTATTATGCTTGGTAATCTTTGGCGGCCATCTTTTTTACGTGCGTGCATTTGTTTATGGCGCGTGCGCGCGTAAAATGATGGCCGCCAAAGAATACAATGCATAATACAACTTTTATATCTTGATAACTACTTATTTCTGCAAAATTTCCGTATTCAGCATATTCCAAAACCTATAAATGTTGTCATTTAAAGGAAAATTGTGGAGGTGAACCTAATCTAAAAAAAATACCAAATTATTAAACATTTCTCCAGCATGTTAGTGAAATTTATAATACTTTAAAAAAATTTTAAAAAAACAAGTTTTGAAAAAAAAAAAAACCTCACCTTTCATAAAAACAGATAAATTATTTAAAAAAAAAACAAAAAAAAAACAAAAAAACCCACAAACTGACTTTTAACTAAGTAAAAAAAAAAAAAAATTTTAAACTCGAAACTTTATTTTCATAAAAACAATAAAAAGTCATGTTCAATCTATTTTTTTTTCTTTGAGAAACAAATATATTTCTGACTTACAAATGTGGTAGAGGCTCATATTATTTTTACTTTCTATGGTTTTGATATACCGCGTTTTTATTGGTTACAAAATGGGTGACTGATTTATCAGAACGTTGTAACTAAAAAGTGAGCACCACTTTCAAATGTCGAAATAATGATTTCTTTTTTAAATTGTTTTTTAATAATCTGTTTAATTAGTGTCCAATCAATAATAATCCAGTGAAAAAAATTTCCAAAAACCTATAAGTATAGAAATTACGCATGGGGGTGATGGTTGTACAACTACGCCACTTACGTTGTCTTTCGCACTTTTACAAACATTATTTATGTTAACTCTTTTCATAAATAATTAAAAAAAAGTAACTAAATCATTTATTTATAATTTGTCACGTGTACAAACATTTATTTATTTATTTACGTAGGCTTAACTCTTTTCATGAATAAGAAAAATTTTAGTCTTTAAGAATAATAAAAGGAAAAAGTTACTGAACATTTATAAAAGGACTTCTTTTCATGTAGGCCAGAGGAATAGTTGGCCGAAAAGTCGTGAAACAACTAATAAAGATGAGAATAATAGTCCACAATAAATAAAAATGGAACTAATGCAGAGTGATCCGCATTATTTTTTAAATCGTATTTCCACGTTTAATTAAAGTTTTACGATATGTTTTTTTTTTATTCAATTGTAAGATTAAAGTACAGAATAGGTACAAAACACCCACCCCTCCCCATGTTAAGAATAGCTTTTTAAATAATAACGTTATTATTTCAGCACGGATCACTTTCTGCATGAGTATTATAAAAATTAATACAAATAATACTTATCTCAATAAGTTAAAGGCTCATTTTTACCGAAAAGGAAATGGGGAACAATCTGGCAGTTCTGAAAAATATTTTTATTTAATTTAATATTTTTATAATTCGCAATGTTAAATTATTTTAATAACATGCAAGCATCCTTGACTTTAAAAATAGATTTTCTGAAAATTTCAATTAAATTGGTAATGTAGAAATATGGTTCTATCAACTTTGAACGAACCAAGAATTACATTTTTATATATATAGATATATAACTATTTCATTTATTCACATAAATTTACTATACGAAAGTATAGATTTATGCGTAAACTTTAAGTATTTACTTCAAAAGTGCTCAATACGTAGGTAGAGCTAGTTAGTAATTTATAAAACTACACTGAATATTCTGCGTTTCATCCAACTATAATATTCGTCAGGCTTATGCGCATAAGCCTGACGAATCCTATAGTTGGATGAAACGCAGAATATTCAGTGTAGCTTAATCGCCATATATATTTTATAAATTACTATATAGATATATATATGTATATATATGATTAGGTTTTTTTTTTTTGAAAAAGAAATCCAGCAGAGTGCTCAATTAAAAGGAAAATCCGAAAAATAAGAGCGTATTTATATTTTGTATTTTGTGTACAGAAAGTTGTTAGGTGAGATAAGTCATTGGATATCCATATCAAGCTCTCTTCAGCCAATACTCATCTCTTTTTCACTAAATTCACCCTAGCAGCACTCTGATGAGTATTGGCTGAAGAGAGCTTCATATCGATATCTAAAAAGGTCCTAATTATCGGGCTTGAAACCGACGGTACCAATGACTTATCTAACAACTTTCTGTACACAAAATACAATATATATATATATATATATATATATATATATATATATATATATATATATTTCCAATCCTCACCACATTTCTTATCATTCTCTCTGTATATTACTCATACTTCTTCCAACCACCCAAGTGAAGCAAGATAAGAACATCATCCAAATTTTGATAGTATAATCTAATGTTATCTAATATTATCTAATATTATCTATAATATAATCCAATATAAATAAAACAGTAGATCTTTATGTGTGCAAATATTTAACTGATAAACTCTTAAATTACCGATCAAATACACCAAGGATAGTTTATAATAAGTAAAATATTTGTTTGAATGGATGAATAATGCATACAGAAATATGTCAGCAAATTGAAATATGTTTATTTCAACTTACCGTTTCTATTCCCTTTGCACATGCGCAAATTCATTCAAAACTTGAAGTAATTTAATTTTAAATCTTTCTTATCTATCTGTTGATAGCTCAAACGGTAGCAAACGCGGCTGGAGCACTAAATGTTTTGAATTTGAGCTGATGGCATCCAAGTTTTTTTGTTTTTTTTTAAACTTTTGAAACCAATACTCTATATTAGGTACAATATAATATTCAATAAAAACATGTCTCTGTAAAAATACAAAATCTGCATGAATTGAAATATATTTAAGCGTATTTTATGATCGGACACGCCCACCTCCCACTAGTCTTATATAATCTAATATAATATATTATTATCTTGTATAATCTAATACAATCCAATATAATCTAATATAATGAGGTATAATCAAATATAAAGCAATATAATCTTATATAATCTATATATAAAAGCGAAAATGTATGTATGTATGTATGTGCGCTTTTCCTCGATGTCCACAAAAGGCTTCTTTCAGAGAAGCGCTTGCTCGGTTCACAACTTCTTAAAACTTTTTATATCATCTACAAATTGTAATATCTCAGAGTTACCCACGGAGCTCGCCTATTTAATTTCATTGACTTTCAAACGTTAATTATTCGACATTTCCCGCATCGGCACGCGTTACATTCGGTTTTCGGTATAAAAAAAAGCGAAACTCGACTCTAATACACAGCCCCCCCCCCCGCTTCGGTGGCACGGGGGACAAGATCAAAGTGTAGAACCTTCTCCGTCAAGTATGCCCAGCGCCTCGCACTAGATAAGGCCAAGACGAAGAAGAAACTAGAGCAGAAAATAGCCCGGGCTACGGGGGAGGATGATAGGGTTAGTCAGGAACTAGCTAAGCAGAACCTTCTGCGTGAGAATAGCGAGCGTTATGAAGGTCAAGTAGTCAGAGCTAGGCTTAGAAAGGTAGGCAATGAAACAGTCAATTCCAACACTGACATGCGTTGTGAAATTTCTAGGCGTGGCTCGGACAAGTACATTGCAAAGGTAAGACATCCAGATGGACGCACCCTTGAATCGACTCGGGAGATCTGCGAGGGGTTTCGAGAATATTTCGAGGAGCGTTTTACGCAGCAGTCCAATCTTCCGGTCCTTGAGTTTAGTGACTATTTGGCCGACTCTCCCCACCTCGAGGCAGCTAGAGCGGCTAGTTGCAAGGACCGGGTGATGGAGTGGGAGGTTTTTACTGCGCTGAAGCAGGTCAGCTG
Organism: Euprymna scolopes; assembly: GCF_053919585.1. NCBI lineage: Eukaryota > Metazoa > Mollusca > Cephalopoda > Sepiida > Sepiolidae > Euprymna > Euprymna scolopes. The sequence continues at coordinate 145,928,571 of NC_136494.1, forward strand.
TGACAGATCGCCAGGACTCGATGGTCTGCCATACGAACTGTATTTGAGGCTGTCGCCCATGTTTCTGCCTCTTCTGACGGATGTATTCAACCATTGGTTTGCTCAAGGATCCATCCCGGGGCAAGTCACCAAGGGAGTGATCACATTGCTGAGGAAAGGTGACGGGCATGATGGGGAAGAATCAGACGATTACAGGCCCATAACTCTGCTAAGCACAGAGTTGAAGATTTTGGCCAAGGTCCTGTCGAATCGACTGCAGGTTGTTATCGGCGAGTTGGTTGAACCAGAACAGAACTACGCTGTTAAGGGGAGATCGATTCAGAACAACTTGCACCTGATCCGCACGATCCTAGAGGGAGGGATAGATGACGACATGGAAGCCGCGCTGATCAACTTAGATCAGTCCAAAGCTTTCGATAGGGTCGACCATCGTTTCTTGGCATCTGTTTTAGAGGCCGCCGGTTTTAAACCGGACTTCTGCAAGTGGATCTCCGTGATGTATCGACAGCCCACAGCCGTCATGCAAGTCAACGGAAAGCACTCAAAACCATTTGTTATCTCTCAGTCGGTTCATCAGGGTTGTCCGCTGTCGCCCCTGCTCTATGTCCTGGCTTTGGAGCCCCTGCTCCGCAAGTTGAGACGTGGGGAGACAAATTCGGCCCTGCGCGGAATTGCAATACCCGGTGGCTCAGCCGCCAAGGTATCCGCGTTCGCCGATGATGTCACGGTCTTTGTGTCGAGCTTCAGAGACATCGATATCGTGTCGGAGGCACTCGCTCAGTATGAAAGAATTACAGGGACCCAGATAAACCACAGCAAGTCGGTAGGACTGCGGTTGGGCGCCTGGAGTGGCATTGCCAACCTCCCGGCGCCCTTGAGCTGGACAGATGGCCCGGTTCGGATCCTCGGCGTGTGGTTCGGACCAGGTCTCCAGCTTGACAAAAATTGGTTGGAGGTACGGTCAAAGGTGGAGGCTGCAGTCAATTCGTGGCTTCCTAGGAAACTTTCCTTAAAGGGTAGAGCTGAGGTGTGCGCCACTTACGTCTTTCCTCTCATCCTTTACCGACTGGACGTACCTTCCCTGCCTGCACAACACCTAACAGCTCTTGTCGAACTCTTGTCCTCACTTCTTTGGCACAGAGGAAGACACTGGGTGAGCAGACAGGTCTGTATTCAACGTCCGTGTGAGGGAGGCTTGGGAATGCTGGACTTGAAGTGTCATCGAGACGCTGAGAGGCTGGCCTTCCTGAGCCACTATATGCAAGATGACCAACCGTGGCACCCCGTGGTTACTGCCGCCTTCCTCGACCTCGTTCTTGACCCTTCTATTGAGAGCGTCACAGGCCGCGGGGAGAATCTGCCTACATGAAAGAGTGCCGAGCCACGCTAAAACGACTACCAAGGTCCAGCGACCTTGTGACTGCTACCCGTAGGGAACTCCACAGGGATCTAGTGAAGGGGGCTGCTGACGACCCGCTATGCGCGCGTTTGGGTTGGCAGCAGAGTGAGATCCGCTCCGCGTGGAGCTGGGCACCAGGTTCGAGTCATCTGAACAATTCGGAGTTCTCTTTTACCTGGCGATTGGCCTGAAATGCACTTCCACTCAACAACGTACAATGCAGTTCTAGGTTTTTGGAGTCGCCTGATTGTCCCCGCTGTGGGACAACGGCCGTAGAAACGACTGATCATGCTTTCTTCGATTGCTGCGAACTCTGCCGGTACTGGTCGTATGTCAGTGACGGCTCGCATCGATCCTGAGCATCCTCGCCCAATTACTGTATCCAATGTCGTGGACAATGTGAGGCCACCGTGGGACCGGGAAAGACAAATGGTCTATGTTACAATCCTGGCCGTGGCGAGAATGGTGATTTGGACGTCGCGTCTGCAAGGTTGCAGGGGGGTGTTGTCTTTTTCTGATCAGGATCTGATTGCTTTCTTTAAACACCAACTACGGGTGAAGATCAGATGTGATAGAAGAAGGCTGCATCGCGTGGCATTATACAGAAGATGGATACATGTAGCAAGTCTGTGTGTATGAAGAGGAGCCAAATTTGAATACGTGTTCCCCGTCTAGGTGTGGAACGCGCAGTTCCGTAAAGTAAAATTTAACAAATAGCCTCTCAGCTAGCTGAGTGTGTGTTCCATCCCTCCCTGATTAAGAAGCCTCTAAGATCCCCACCCCCTCTTTCTTGCAATTTTTGTTTTCACCCCCTCCTCTAAATTTCACTCATCTTGGAGAGAAAGAAATACAAACTAACCCCCATTCCTTGCCCACCAAATTTTCTTTTCTCCATTCACCCCCATCTAGAGGGCATCCCCACTTAGAGACTGACCTGCAGAAGCCAGGTTCCTTTTACAAACCTAGTGGAACGGGCAATCTATCAACTAGACGGGGTTGGGAGGGTCCTACTAATCCCCCCCCACTTTTTTTTTTTTTTTTTTTTCCCCCCGCCCTCGACACAAATGAATTATTGTACCATTTTTATTATCTTTTTTGGTTTTACACGTCAATAAAAAATATTTTAAAAATTGTGAGTTAAGTAGGATGTCCCCCAGTATGAAAAGGTGAATGTGGTATTATGGTGAAAGATACTAGCTGGGAGAAACTTTTGATTTTGTTTAGTTCTGGAGTGACAAGGAATGACCAACGACACCCGCAACCCCACCTTTTGAGTTGGCCATGTGCCTAAGTTTTTTGTTCATTGTAATATAGTATCTGTTCCGACAGATGCTGCAAGCTATGACTAGCAAAGACCATATGTGGGGGTAACCCCACATATCTGACCTTGGTCAATGTAGTGGCAACCCTTCATACCAACAGTTACTATCCAGCTCCCATTTCCCACCTCTCGGGAGCTTTCCCTCCCCCCTCCCTCTATCTCCACATTAAAAAACGGCCTTGTGCCTAATTTGCTCAGTGGGGAAGCAAATAAATCCACACAGCCCCCCCCCCCGCTTTGGCGGTACGGGGGACAAGATCAAAGTGTAGTATCTGTTCCGACAGATGCTGCAAGCAAAGACCAGCACAGACCATATGTGGGGGTAACCCCACATATCTGACCTTGGTCAATGTAGGGGCAACCCTTCATATCAACAGTTACTATCCAGCTCCCATTTCCCACCTCTCGGGAGCTGGTCCTCCCTTCCTCTCTCTCCACATTAAAAAACGGCCTTGTGCCTAATTTGCTCAGTGGGGAAGCAAATAAATACAACAGGCCGAATGCCAGTTGTCTCAAGAGAGCTAATAACGTTTGTTCAATGTCGACTTCGTCATATCAGACTGTAGCTTTCATTTCGCTCCTCCTAATAAACAGGGAGCGGATTTTTAAAAACAAACAAACCGATTTATTCACCTCATTCAAAACTGTCCCGCACAAAATAATTGCTGAATACCTATCGCCGTCACATCAATCAAAAACACGCACCTGTTTTTTTTTTAAACACTTTACTATTTTACAACTGCGCGTCGTGAAGGCTTCGTTTTTTTTCACATTTTCGGGGTTTTTTCACATACCCCGAAAAACACCCGGGCAACGCCGGGTACCCCTCGCTAGTCTAATATAAAGCAATATAATCTGGTATAATCTAATATTATCCAATATAATATAATTTAATATAACCCAATATAATCTAATATAATCTATAAATCTAATAATATAATATCTAATATTTCTTGTATATAAAAGAGATACAATTTTTCCCTTCTGGGCGAAACTACCGTAAGTTGATAACAACAGATAGCGCATAAAAAATTATTATGTTTATGGCATCAGCCATTAGGTTATTTAGCTATAGAACGCAATTACATACACATTCTTTCATAATATTAAAATCTTATATTTGTTCTGAAGAGCACCATGATCGTCAACGTCCTAACCTACAGAGAAAGTAGCTCAAATTTCACCCCTACTTTACCAAGTCTTCTTACGACGCCATTCTACACTACTAAAACTTTCGTCAGAGGCGACGGATTTTCACAATATTGGTATCGTTTTGAAGCTCGACCCTTCAGACGATAAATATCGAAAAATTGGCTAAAAACATTAATTCCTTCATCTTCAACTGGGCACTTTTCTACAGGAAGGGGTCGCTTTTTTGTCGATATTTTCGAAAGTAATCACCTCTTTTCGATTCTTTTCCTCCTTCACGGTACGGGTTCAAGCCTGCCTGCAGACTACCATTTCTTTTTTTTTTGCTCAACACACACCTCCAAACACCCGGGCAACACCGGACACTCAGGCTAGTCTAATATCATTTAGTATAATCTAATATTATCCGATATAATCTAATATAATCTCTTAATCTAATAATATAATATCTAATATAATTTAGCATAATCTAATGTTATCCAGTATAATCTAATATAATTTAATATATAAAAGACACCATGTCTGTTTGTCTATCTCCATATTTTCAAATTCTATCTCTTCCGAAACTAAAAGTTGTAGAGCAGCGCTAGGGGTCTCAACTGATTGGATTTTTTATGGGTCTTTAGCCAGTTAAAATAGTTTTTAAGGGGTCAAAAAGGTATAGTGATAACGTCATCAGCTTTGAATGCTACAGTTTTGCTTTCGATTTCGATTCTAGCTGATGGCACCCAAATATTTCTTTCTTTTTTTTTTACACAGGCATCACCACATTATCAAGGCCAAGAGGCCAATCAAGGATAAGGGTTAAAGAGTGTATAGTAGAAATTGGACAATATAGTAATCATTAGTAATGGAAATTCCGTAAATTTGTTAACTTATATGGAACGGCTCATCAAGAACTTGTTTATGTTAGACTTGAAGACAACCATATTGTAGTCAGCAGGAAAACGGAAGACAATTCCACAAGCGTGCAGTTCTAAGAAAGAAGCTTTGCTCATGGAATCTACGTTTAGGTTTAGGCACAGATAAAGAGTGAGGGAAATTATTGATAGTGTTTTCAGCTAGACAAGTGTTTCTTGTGAAAGTTTGGCGAGGGGGGAGCATAGACTGAAGCTCAGTTGAACACTTTCCATGAAAATAACGATACATCAGAGACAAACTCGCAACATCTCTTCTGTGAGATAGAGGTTGCAGAGAAGAGAAAAGGACATCTACGAGGCTACGAAGTCTATTTTGAACTCTATCAAGGCAGGACAAGTCATTCCTAGCAGCTCCTGCCTAGATGTGGCAACAGTATTCCATCCTTGGACGTACCTGGCTCTTATATAGATAGAGAATTGCATCAGCAGTGAGATATCTACTGGATCGATAGAAAGATCCCACCATTTTTCCAGCGGCCTTGGCAACAGATTTGATGTACATGTTCCATTTAAGATCAGGAGTAACGGTCAAGCCCAGAAGCTTGTCAAAACTTGAGGCCTCCTGAAAACGAGAGCCATTCATTTCAATTGATGCCAGATGTGGATCAGAATGTTGATGATGTAAATATAGAAGCTTGGTTTTAGATGCATTAAAAGTAACCAGCCACTCCTTTCCCCATTGTTTTGAAATCACGACTCTATAATAATATATACAACATCTGGACAAATTAAAATATCATATTTAAGCATATTTCACGACTGGGCAAAGCCGGGTGTTCCATGCTAGTCTAATTATAATCTAGCATAATCTAGTATTATAATCTAATATAATCTATTATAATCTAATATAATCTAGTATAATCTAATATAATTTAGTATAATCTATGATATAAAAGAGAAAATGTGTGTTAGTGTGTGCGTTTTTGTGTATGTCCGGCAAAGGTTTTTTTTTTGGGGGGGGGGGCGCTCGAGGAGGGTTACTACTTCTTAGAACTTTTTATTTACTCCCTTACGAAAGGAGGTCATGTCTATTTTTTAAGTGCCAGGGATGTTCAAAAAAGCAATGAGCTTTGATTAATGCGGGCAAAACCCGTCATATCAGGCAATTGCTATTCATTTGGACATTCCCCTTTTTTATGTGGAGCTGGTTTTTCCCCAACATCTTGGTGAAACCGGCTTGCAGCCAAAGTGCAGGATTTCATTCCCCTATGGCGTGATGTTTGACCTCATTAAATTTATGCACCTGTCACTGAACTCATTCACTTAACTTTTTCATCGTTTAATTTCAACTAGGTACGCGCAAGATGAATGCCGACGCTCAAAATGTATAAACATTTTCACCCCTCTCTTTACTTTAAAATTCACCAAAACTCAGGAAACTAACCAATTTCAATGAAATTTTCAATATTTATCAAATGATGATCGCGGAATATAATGAACTAATTATTTTTATTTAAATCCGAATGGAAATGCATTATTTTGTTTAAACAAAAAATACCTTTACTAAAGTTATGGTTTTCAGTAGTAAATAAAAAACGCAAGAATTTATTTTTGCTTTTTTTTATATAAATAAAGCATCGTAATTTGTAACAATAAAAAAAAATAATAATTTTTACATGAACATTACGAAAAAAGCTCCTGAAGTCTGTATTAATGAATTCGATTAAACTCGAAGACAAATGAATTTCTCAAACTACCGATGTTACTATTGAATTAAGCATTGTTTATTTAATATTTTCACAAGAAAAAATTATAATTGCAAAATATATTTCTACATTTTTTTTAAATTACAGATTTTGCATGATTTTAATATGCAAGATTTGAATAATTTCCTTGCTCGCAAAAATGTGAAACTTTCAGCATAACATAATTTTTATATAATATTGGCCAAGAATTTAATAAAAAGAATTAATTTAAAAACAGGAACATAGAAAAATAATTGAATTAAAAAATGGTAAAATTTATACAAACATTTACAATAGAAATGTACGGATGCCCGTCTGGGGGGGGGGGAAGAAACCCAGCACCCCTCCTTCCTTTTAATTACATGACGTCATTCTCAGACAGCTTTTCAACTGTCTCAGATTTTGGGCCTCCGTATATTCCGTATTTCCAAAAACATGGTTTGTTGTGGTTTTGTGAACGGCAAAAACACTCGGTTTTGGGTCTAATGCAGCTATTTTTTGTGCAAACAAGGTGTTTTTTGTATTTTATTAAATATCTTAGGATTTTACTTTACTAATTATCTTTAAAATAAACCCAGAAAACTAATATTTATCTCTAAAAGGATTTTTATAATGAATTTATTTAACTTACAAATTTAGCTGAATTGGTTAGCTCACCGTGAAAACATTTTTCATAACTTTTTTTTTTCACGTGTACAAATATGTTTTTCTTTGAGAAATTAAGTTTAGTCCTTAATCTTTCAAATACAATCAAAAAGTATTCGAAACCTACAAAAAAATTATGATAAATCGGCTTTCAAAACTAGGTCCCCTATCCTTATTCGTTTATTTTTGCCCATACTGCCATTGCCATTGAAAACGTAATTTCAACCATTCTCAATTCTGCTGCTCTTGTAGCGTCGCGGTAAGTTATCAGGCTATCACTTTCTTTTCCGCCTTCACCTCGAGGCTTCAGGTTCGAACCTACCTATCAAAACTTTTTTTTTTCCTCCTTCCTACACACACACACACACCGACAAACACCCAGGCAACACTAGGAACACACGCTAGTCTAGTATAAAGGTCACAAATAAGTTAAAGATATGTTGATAAAGCAAAGTAAATTATTTTTGTCTAATTTCCCAACAGAATTTCCTTTAAAATAATTTATGTTGGTAATGATAATGATTGTTGATTTTTTTTTATTTCTGTTATTTTACAAGTAGTAAGTTCCTTGTGTGAGTTCCTTCTTGCAGATTTACGGTGTGCCTATGAGCCCCAAGTGTTACTGACACTGCTCGTATAGATGGTAAAAATAGCGGAGCAACGCCGCCATTTGTGTAGTAGCACGCATATTTTGTAAAGAATTGTTCTAAAAATAGATATTATATTTTTAATACAAGATGTATACGCTGTGAAAGTAAATGAAACTCAATGCTTCAGCAGTTTAGAATAAATTAGGTGTATTTATCCGACGTTGCACGAATGGAAAGTTAAATAAAAATAATTCAGAATATACTCGTGTTTACAATTTTTTAAAAATAGGATTTTTTTAAAAGTTTTTCTTTATATAATTTAATAAATATTGGATTAAGAAAAATAGGTACCTCCAATGTGAGACACATATGCAACGAATATGGCTTGATATGAGCCAGGGTTTTCTTTGAAACACTGCAATGATAATTTCCTTCTATTAGAAATTTGGCTTGGGAAATATGATGAAGTTCATAATCAGGAAACCAGTGTTTTATAAGTTGTACCTCTCATCCAATATATATATATATATTAGTGATGGGACGATTCCTGTATTTTTCCTGATTCTGATACAATTACTGATTCCATGCTAAATTCCCGATTCCGTTACAATTACCAATTCTGATTCCGATTCTTTATAAATCTGTAAAAAGCCAAAACCAAAACGTGGATTCCATGAACAAGGCTTCTTTCTTGGAAGTGCACACCTGTGGAACTCTGTTCCGTTTGCCTGTTTCCCACCTGACTACAACTTGGATGTCTTCAATCCAACATAAACAAATTTCTGATGAACTGCCCCCTTAAGTAAGACACTTTATCAAATCTCAACACTAACGTACTGTACACACAATAACCCTTATCCCTGAGTGGCTTCCGGGCCTTGATAAGTGTGGATCACCTTGTAAAAAAAAAAAGAAAAATATTATTTAACTATAAGATTGTTATTTTCCCGATTTTTGTAAAAACATGTTAAATACGCAGATATTTTCCTAAACGTCAAAATACACTTGTGGAAAGTGATCTATCGATCTTTAGCTTTACTGGTAATTTAAAATCAATAAATATTATTTTATCATTATTACCAGAAATGGAAGATTTTACTTTAAACAAAATGAAGTAAAAAAAGACAATTAAAAGAATCGTTTTGTCATCGGAAAATAGGAATCAATTTTTCCGATTCTGATACCGATTCCAATTCCGATTAATCGTCCCAACACTAATATATATATATATATATATATATATATATATATATATATATATATATATATATTAAAGATTATATATATGTATATACGAATGTGTGTATATATATATATATATATATATATATATATATATATATATAAGAGCAAATAGTAAATAAACATGTTAAAAAACACTTTGAAAAAGAGTTAAAAACGTATTTAATCTGAAAAGGAAACACTTAATAAGTGGATAGTCCTTAATCTGCAGAGTTTCGAAGAAATACTTTCCTTCTCATCAGAGGGTAGGAATTAGCAAAATGCGGGATCATATTTTGCATACAAAAGTATTGATGAAACTGCAAGTAAGTCAAAGATCTTACTTGATAACAAAAAGTGAAGCAGAGGGAATAGGGTAAAGAAAAAGGTGATTTCACGTGAATGGATAGTCTGGAGAAAGACAAAATATAATTAAGGAAAATAAATCAGAGAAGAAGAGAAAAAAATCAGTGAAGAAGAAGAGAAAAAAAAAAATTAAATGGTCATAGAATTAAATATAAAATAGAAAAGCAAATGTCAAAATGACCCAGACAAAGTGACGTTAAAAGGCGCGAAAAATATAGGGCAAAAAATGAGGTCAACTGAAATGTACAGGTTATTACTTAAGAAAATGTCAGCAAGAGTTATTAAAAGACACCAAATGGAAAAATCAATTAATTAATTAATAAATAAAAAATAAAATATAAAATAAAAAAATTTTTTAAGGGGAGAGGATGGCCGGTATCTGCAAATTCCGGATAAAGCAAGTAAGTATGTAAGTAAATGCATATAGTAAAATATAAGTAAATATACATACAGGATATGAATGTGTGGGTAGATTGATATATTAAATAGAATATTTAAAGACTAAAACGGAAATTGCAGATAAAAAACCGGCCAAGCAAAGAAAAAATAAGGATTATTAAGTTATAAAGTATTAAGAAAGTATGTAGAAAAAAAAGATAATGTTAAAGAAAAATTATCTATCTATCTGAAAGGTTAAAGTAATAACTATGTAATTTCAAAATTACCATAATTAAATTTGGACTTTATGCTTACAGAAAGAGATCAGTCCTTTTTTAGAATTTATTATATTGTTACTTTGAGGGGAAGTAATTATAGTTATAGCTTCGGTTGTGCAGAGTCGACATGACTTAGAGCCTGGAGTATAAGACTTAACTTTTTTTATGATAGTTCACTTGATTGAGAAGGGGGTATTATTAGAGTTAAGTTTTTTAATTAAAGTGGTTAGAGAAGTTCCTTGGTTATTATTAGAATTATGGTTGTTAAAAGAAGAAATGTGTGATATTCTTTTCTTAATTAATGTTGAAGTAGCGCCGATATATGTATGTACTTTATTAAAAGCTCGAGGTCTTATATTAATATTAATTTGCTGATTTGTATTAGTTAAATAGTTTTAATTTTGTTCATTGTGTTCAACAAAGGGTGGGACAATGATTGTACACGAGGACTCTTTTGGAAGGGATAATTAGTGTTGTTAGTGGTAGGATGGCTGTTAGAAATATTATTATTATTATTATTATTATTATCATTATTATTATTATTATCATTATTATTATTGCTAGTTGTATGAGTGTAGATGGAGGAGCTGCTCAAGTGGTGTATTGAATTAGTAACTATATCAGATGAAGGATGGGAAGAAGGATAACTTGAAGACGAAATATTAGTGTTTGTTATGGGAGGATTGCGTGGGAGCTCAGTAATTGTGCATGAATATATAACATCTTTATGGATGCAATCATTATTGAGTGGGCAAAGATGTTTGTTATTACAATTACAGTTAGGTTTGAGTTTAATTGGGAAAGGGACTTTTTGGGCTGATTTAATTTTTTTTGTTATTAGATGTTAAGATTTTTTGTGCTAAATTAGGCATTGTTGAATAAGAAATCCTGATTGAGTTTTTATTGAAAATAGAACTATATCTGTGTGGGTATTTGAAAAAGTTTTGTACAATGTTGAAGAATTCCTTAGGTATATAAGTTTTGACATTTACGCTAAATGGAGTGTTAAACCAAATATTTTTCTTTCTCCTGATGCGACTGGGTGGATTAGAGGTATTATGATTAGTATTTTGGTTTGGATTATATATGTAGACTGCTTCATTGTTATTGATAGCAGCAGATCTTGTTATTTGAACTGGTTTCTTACGAGTCATATTGTGTGTGATTACAGATTTAAGGCGGCCTGCAGGAGGAGGATAATGGTTGTATTTAATCTTTTCCTTGTGTTCTGAGTTCCTTAAGGCATTATTAAAGAAAGTAGCATTTTGATTAAAAGTGTTTTTATCAGCAGAAAGAGAAGAAATTCTTCTAGAGACGGATGGTACTATAGATTTTATAATTGAGTTGGGGTGGTTAGAAGATTTATGGACGTATAAAAGCGTAAGGTTGGGTTTATGATAGGGGCTATGAGTTCCGGTGTTAAGATTAAGTGTAACATCTAGAAAATTTGAAGTTTTTTTGTTTGCTTCGATAATTATAGAAAGGCCAAAGTTATTGATGAAGTTATGTAATTTTTTAATTGTTTTTTTGTACTTTCTTGGCCTGGCTGTTGTAGTAAAAAGGGCATCATCTCTATAAAGGCCCCTTTGGATATGTTTAACGTGGTATTTAAATTCTTTCAGTAAGAAGAGTCCCACTAAATCGGTAACTTTTGCAGAGTCAGAAGTACCCATCAAGATGTCAAAATTATCAGGAGTGTCCTTTCTAGTCCAAAACTTATTGTTAAATTGTATAAGGGACTTTCTTGCTAGAAGAATTAATTTAATTTCTAAATTAGTTAAGTCAGAATCAGAGAAATTGATTGATAATAATTTTGGATGTCAAAGGTTATGAAGTTAAGGGGGTGTTTATTTTTAAGGGAAACAAACCAATTAATTACGGAATCTGAATTTAGCCAAAGAGGGAAACTTACTTTTTCTTTAATAGAAGGGATGATTCTATCTAAGATATTTTTGTCTTACAGCATCTAAGTCAAAATTAGATGGGCAGATCAATCTGATGGAGGAATATTTTACCTGCATCTCATCCTTCCAAATTTTTTAAAAGGTTGAGATGTAGGTCAAATATTTTCTCATGTTTTTCCTTATAAGGAAAATGGATTCCATACTGTTCATTGTTAAAGAGTTTTTATTCAATACATCTGACGAAAGGCTGTTCTTGTGAAAATTTTCAAACGACATAAGATCTGAATTTGTCCAAATAGTCGTGAAACAATTGAAACTAATGATGAAATACAGTATTTGTTGCTATCAATCTATTCCTTGATGTCTTGATTTTGTTGAAACAATATATATATATATATATATATATATATATATATATATATATATATATATGAGGTGTGCTTTTGGAGGCTTGTCAATGCAGGAATTATTCAGTTGTAAATAGATAAATAAATAAATACAATTCAGTAGTATAAAATAAATATTCATTTATTTACCTGACTGTAGATGATAAATTCTCAATCGATCTACACTCAGGTAAATAAATTAATATTTATTTAAACTATTGAATTGTATTTATTTATCTATTTACAACGACTGAATAATTCCTGCATTGACAAGCTTTCTAAAACACACTTTTTATCTGATAAAAGCAAACTACAACATACTTCTTACACATGCACACACACACGCACACATATATATATATATATATATATATATATATATATATATATATATATATATATATATATATATACAGAGAGATAGATCTTTAAATATTTGACTATAAAATTGTTATGTTTTCCTGATTACCATAAAAACACATGTTAAATGTGCATAAATTTTCTCAAACGTAAAAACACATTTGTGGAGGTGATCTATAAATATTAGTTTTACTAGTAGTTTAAAAATCAATAAATATTTATTATTTTATTATTTCTACCAGCACTGGATGAATTTGTTTTAAGCAAAATCTAATAAAAAAAGATAATTAAAGGAATCGTTTTTGAAATAGGCAAAATTTTTCCGATACCCAAAACGTTCCAATTTTTATGCCCGATTCCAATTCCGATTAATCGCAATACTAATAGTTATTAATAATTAAGATCTCATTAGCTTTCTCAATATGAACATCTAAAAAGAAAGACGGGCATTTTTGACTGATGAAATTTTAGTTATTAAAAAATACAGATCAAAACATTGTCCTGCCAATGTAGCCAGCCGGTACATGTCTGTATAAATAAATAAATAGATAAATATATATATATATATATATATATATATATATATATATATATATATATATATATATATATATAAATAATTATATATATATATATATATATATATATAAATAATTATATATATATATATATATATATATATATATATATAATTATTTGATAATAAATATTTTAATCATTATCCACAGACATATAGGCTTTATCTTCATAGAATCGTCAGTGTGGAGATAACTGTTCCGCTGGTTGCACGATTCGAACCCCAAACCTCTTTTAGAAATTGTGCAGGTAAAAAGAATTCTAATTATAGATAATGACGAACACGCATATAACAATGAGAAATAATGAAAACAAAAAAGTACTAATTAGACATGAAATGTAAGAAAAGAAAAAATACTTTATATAAAAGAAAACGTGAACAGAAATAATAAAAAAGAATGATTAAAATTTTGATTTAAAAAAATTAAAAGAACGTATAAGAAACCAAAATAAACTCCTTTAAAATAAAAATATGAACGCTATTATTGTTTTAGTTTTAAAAAAGACAACATCTATAAAAGGGAAAAATTCGTGTATGTGTGTGAGGACACTTCTCAACCTATATCCTCAACGAATTTTGATCTACAGACTTGAAATTTAGTATATAGAATATTCAGACATGTGGAAACATTTTAATTGATTTTCATCCGGAAAAATGGGCTGCTAAGGAGTAAAAATTGAAAAAATGGTATGTGAGAGGCCACCAAATTTTTATCTGTTTGTCAACTCATGACTGTGCATTCGCGATTGTGAAGTATGACTGCTTCCTTATGTTAAGTATAAGTTGATTTGAAAACACTCTTTAAAAGTCATGTCCAGCTATTGTAATCGTTATCATGCTTGATTCAGTCTTTAATCTCTGCTCAAGTATCTTTTTTACGTACAAGAAAAAACATAATACTCGCATGCACATGTCTCAGTTTCTTTCCGTATTTTTTTTTTTTTTTTTTTAATTGCTTTTTTAAGGAATTTAACGTTACGTTTAATACTTATAGTACATTAAATAAGAATTCTGCATTAATTAAAATATAATATTTATGCATGTTTTACGACCAGGCAACGGGCGGCCTGCTAGTGTGTGTGTGTGTGTGTGTGTGCGTGACGACACTTCAACCTATATACTCAAGAAACTTTTTATCTACAGACTTGAAATTTGGTATATAGAGGATTCAAGAAGTGAACTGTTAAGAAAAAAACATAATACTCGTATGCACATGCCTCAGTTTCTGTATAAATTAAAATATAATATTTATGCATATTTTACGACCGGGCAACGCCGGGCGGCATGCTAGTCCAGAATCAAAGTGTAGTATCTGTTCCGGCGGATACTGCAAGCAAAGACCATATGTGGGGGAAACCCCACATATAAGACCTTGGTCAATGTAGGGGCAACTCTTCATACCAATTGTCACTAGCCAGCTCCCCTACTTCCCGGGGAGTTGGTCCCCATTTCCCCTTCACTCCTCACTTTAAAAATCGGCCTTGTGCCTAATTTGCTCGGTGGGGGAGCAAATAAATACCATCTGTTCCGGCAGATACTGCAAACAGAGACCATATGTGGGGGTAACTCCACATATCAGACCTTGGTCAATGTAGGGGCAACCCTTCATACCAACAGTTACTATCCAGCTCCCATTTCCCACCCATCGGGAGCTGGTCCCCTTTTCCCTCCCCCCTCCCTCTCTCTCCACATTAAAAAACGGCCTTGTGCCTAATTTGCTCAGTGGGGAAGCAAATAAATACATACTGCAAACAAAGACCATATATGGGAGCAATCCCATATATAAGACCTTGGTCAATGTAGGGGAAACCCTTCATACCAATTGTCACTATCCAGCTCCCCTACTCCCCGGGGAGTTGGTCCCCATTTACCCTTCACTCCTCAAATTAAAAATCGGCCTTGTGCCTAATTTGCTCGGTGGGTGGGGGAGCAAATAAATACCAACCCCACATATAAGTTATTGGTCAATGTAGGGGAAACCCTTCATACCAATTGTTACTATCCAGCTCCCCTACTCCCCGGGGAGTTGGTCCCCATTTCCCCTTCACTCTCCACATTAAAAAACGGCCTTGTGTCTAATTTGCTCAGTGGGGAAGCAAATAAGAGAAGCAAAAACAAAAAAGTGGTACATTTGGGGGTTAAGGTTGGGGTCGGATGTTAAACGCTTTGTTTCATTTTTTAGGTCATCGTTTGGTTGTTGATAAACAATTTGTAACTGAATTTAATACTGAAAAGAAGATCGTATACAATTCATATTCACGGTGGGAATGTGAATATATATATTAACATAGATATTTGCTAAACATTATATCAATAAATAGCAGGAGCTGTGGAAATTTCACGGAATGAGAAATAAAAATATTTAATCAACAAATAAATTGTGATAAAGCTGATATTTTTCCGGATAGTGCAAAAAATTGTTGTTTTTTTTTGTCGACAGGAAAAACAACACACAGCACATATGATTTTATTAACATTTATATGGAAATTACATCCATTGTATTCGAGTTCCTTTCTCACTCTATTACAACAATAATCATATATTATTAGAATGATATTCGAAAACAAAGCTACACCAAAGAGGGGAGGGATTCTTCTCCAGGGTTGCCAGATTGACCGTTATGAAGCTAAATTTAGCAAATTTGGCCTTTTTTAAAAATCAATTTGGCCCTCAAAATTGTATTTGGCCTTTTTCAATGCATTACATATGTAGGAGAACATGCAGGATATAATATAGATTGGGCTAAGTGTCACACAACATTAGTCAATTGTTTTCCAGCTATATGTGTTTTGTGTTACCTTGTTGTTGATTTAGAAAGGGTGTCAATGCCAAAAGATTACAGAAAAACCACTGACGCATTATTCCGAGAGGAGGGATGGGTTAGAGGAAGCCATAGTTAAATTTTTGGTCAGAAGGAGGTAAGGAAAAGACCTAGATGATGGACGTTTCTGAATTTTTGAGATGAGGATTGGTTATTTGTATTATTCATCGGACTACTGTTCTCATCTTGAGTGTGATTTTGAGAACGTTTCGGTCGATATAACCTCCGACCTTCTTCAGGTGAATGTTTCTGTCGAACTCAGAAATTTAAACGGAATTTCGAGCGGAACCCTTTATTTACTTCACGGGTGTAGTGTGATCTTGTTCCATCAGCCATGACTGACTAAGTAATTCGCAAATGTATATTTCGGTCGCCCACACTGAGGACTGAACCTTCAACCTTCAACTTGATTTTTCCTAGTACTCTAACCACTGTGCCACGGACAATTTTAGTACGAATTTTAGGAGCCTTAAACCTACTCTTTATTTCTAGTTGTAAATATCACCATTTATTACTAATTATTACTATATATTAATGTATATCTATTATATACTTATTACTTGTATATATTAATGCTTTTACTTATTACTTGAATATATTAATGTTTTTACTTATTACTTGTATATATTAATGTTTTTACTTATTACTTGTATATATTAATCTATCGTTTATAATTACTGGTTCCCATCTCGTATTGAATTCTATATACTAGGTCTACTTTGCAGTTGGTTATTCCCCAACTGCTTCTTTCAGTCGTCTTACTCTCCACCGTTCCTCTCTGTCTATAATTTTTACTTCATCCCATAATGGTAGATGATTTCCCTTTTCTTTCCAGATATGGTCAGCTATATCTGACTTTTAAGTCTCTCCACATGCTACGCCTTTTCGATGTTCTTCTAACCGTACTTTCAACAGACGACACGTTTCACCTTTGTATAGTTTTCTACATTTACATGGGATTTCATATACACAGTTCTTAGTCATGATTTTTTCTGTAGAGGGTTTGACTCTCACACGCTGTTTCCGGAGAGTTGAATCACTCTTGAATACTGTCCTGATGTCATATGGATTACATATTCATTGAACTTTTTCAGACAAGCCCTTCATATATGGTATACAAACTGGTGAGTTTCTGGCGCAGTGGTTACAGTACTGGGAATATATATATATATATATATATATATATATATATATATATATATATATATATATATATATAAAGTTTTAAATATAATGGGCGGAAGTCTCTCGAGAGCTCTTTCAGCTATCATCTCATCAGGAGAAAATCGATAGCGTAAAAATAATACTATGTCGAAAGTAAAGAGTTCTGATGGGGAACTATTGAATGTGCCAAAAATTATGGGGACACTAAAATAAAGTTTATTAAAGTTTAAAAAACGATTAAAATGATGGCATAACGAGGGGGGAAAAACAAAAACAAAACAAAAAAACAGGAGAAAAGATTCACAGTTCCCCAAAGAGAAACAATGCGTTAGATGTTTCTTTCTGCAGACACAAAGAAGGTTTCCGCACCGCAATAGACAGACTCCAAAATCTTTAAATGGTTTCTGGAGTCCGCTCTATGTAGCACCTCGAACCATTCAATTTTATATCTATCGGCACAGCATGGGATGTCAACCAAATGCTGGCCAATAGCAGAGTCCAAGGCTGCAGAAGGAGGGAGACTACCATCCCCATCCTCCCTTGTCTAATCTTCGATGGAACATGCTGGTTTATACGAGTCAAAAGATGCAAGGATGTTCGCCCAACATAACCAGCATCGCACTGGCATTTGAATTGATATACAATATTGCTATTTTGGATGTAAGGCAAACTATCCTTGGGAAAAGAAGGAAATGCAGGTCTCGTAGTATATACCAAACGCAAGGACACAGAATAAAAGCAGTCATAAATACTTCTGCGAATCTGTTTGGAAAGTCTGTTACTCTTTTCCCCAATCCACGGTAATTTTAAATAAACCGGGCATTTCAAAGGTCCAAACTTTTTAGGGGATTTAAAATCCGCAACCTTTTTGAAAATACAGTCATCAATAAGGTCAACAGGATAACCATTATTGATGAATATTTCCCTGATCTTATCGAGTTCGGCGTCCAATCTGTTAGGTGAACAAATCATCAGGGCTCTATGTACCAAGTATTAATTAAGCCGACCTTACGTGATTTTGGTACAAAAGACAACCAGTTCACATATAGGCCAGTAAATGTCGGCTTCCTATGAATTGTAGTCAGAAAGCCCCCCCCCCCCTTGAACGTTCGACAAGAACATCCAAGAAGGGAAGCGAATTGTCCTTCTCACTTTCCATAGTGAACTTTAGAGCTCTATGCAAAGAATTCAACAAATCAAAAAATATCGACGCTTCCCTTTGCGATGGAAAAACAGCAAAAGTGTCGTCAACATATCTGAAATATGCAGTGGGTTTTGTTATAAAATTAAACAGAACGGATTCATTGTACCCGACGAAAATATCCGCTAAAGTTGGGGCCAACGGACTCCCCATTGAAACCCCGTCAACCTGACAGTACATAATATCACAAAAACTAAACTCCACAGATTGTGTGCACATTAAAATGAGTTCAATAAGAATCTCTTTAGAAAAACGTTGAGTAGTCAGGCGACCATCGTAAAGCTCGTCGGTACATATACGTATAGTCTCATCCAACGGTATGTTGGTAAAGGGACTAGAGACATCAAATGAGCACATAAAAGATGTCTCTGCATTAGAATCCAACCCACGTACATAATCAACAAACTGAAAAGAATCAGGGATACAGTGCGTGGTATATAACTCGCGCACAGGTTGCAGAATTTTCACAAGCCACTGAGCCAAAGAGTGTTGTGCCGAACTAACCATTGATAAAATAGGTCTCAGTGGAACACCTTGCTTGTGGATTTTGGGGAGACCATACATTCTAGGACGTTGTGAACCAGAAGGTCTAATCCTGTCATAGACGTCCTTGCAAAAAACTTTCTTTTTAAATAATGCAAGTAGACGTCTTTGCATTTTTGCCTCGTTCTTGCAAATATTATCCGTCAACTCGACAGGACCGAGTTTACGGAATTTCGAAACATCATTGAGAATAATAGTATTATTTTTACGCTATCGATTTTCTCCTGATGAGATTATAGCTGAAAGAGCTCTCGAGAGACTTTCGACCATTATATTTAAAACTATATATATATATATATATATATATATATATATATATATATATATATATATATATGCACGTTTCATTAAATAGCACAGACAACTCTTGCTTGTTTTTCTTGTAATCCTCCTTTTTTCTTTGTCGGACCATTGTCCAAAGGTTTTTTTTGGGGGGGGGGGGGGTTTCGAGTGAAAAAAGAAATTTCCCATAATCGCGAACGTTTTCGATCTCCATTGGTCATCCTTAGGTAAGTAGTAAACATAAAGAATAAAAAATGAAATTGAAAAATGAAAATAGCGAGATAAAATGAAAAGACGATTAAAAGACGATTAAAATCGCTTAAAATCACTAAAATACTCAAAAGCATGTGAGCGTGCCCTCCGTTTCATTTTGTGTCAGGTTAATCATTGGTTTATTAATGTGGATTAACAATGCCTCACAGTTGGGGGGGGGGCGCTCCTCGCAATATGAGACAGTTGAAATGGCCGTGTTTTTTTTATTAATATGTCTCTAAATTCAGTTTTAGGGGTGTGGTGCGCTATGAGGTGCTGATAGATTGAACTATTCGGGGAAGACCGGTGACATGTTAAACGACGGGAGATGCTGGTTCGAGTCATGCCAATGTACGAATTATTTTTGGAGACACATTCTCCTATGGGACATTTAAAGACGTACACGGCATTTTTAGTTTTCAGCATACTGCCATCGGATGTAGGGTTATTATTTATTAGTAATTGGCTAGTTTAAATTTTTTGTAATAAATAATAAATCTTATTTTAGAGTTTTTTCCGTGGTTACGACATGTTTGTGTACAATGCATGAGAATTACAAATTAGACGAAAAAATAAAAGATATTGTACACAAACATGTCGGAACCACGGAAAAAAAAACACGCACCCCCCCCTCTCTCTCTATCTCTCTCTCTCTCTCTGTCTTTCTTTCTCTCTCTCTCTCTCTCTCTCTCTCTCTCTCACACACACACACACACTCATACACTTATACACACACGTGCGCTTTCTAATCTTTGGCGTCGTTATTTACGTTATGTTTTTAAACTTTGAAACTCTGAGTTTTTAAACGCTAGTTCAACGTTTTTTCTCTGTTTGTTCACTTTGAATTGTTTTTAGTTTTTCAATTGTCGTTGATGAAATTACGCTGACTGTGTCCAACCTCTTATGGTTGATTCGGCGCAACGAAACCAATGGTACGACTTTGAAATATATATATATATATAGTGTCGTAATATATATATATATATATATATATATATATATATATATATATATATATATATATACACACACAGGGTGACCCCCCCCCCCAAAAAAAACGGACCCCAACTCTAATTAGGCCCGGTTTCTTAGTATTTTGTCCGAATGAAGTGAAACTTTGGTCATAACTAGTTTATTATATTCAAAACATCACACCAAAACACTAGGGTCTTTGGCCTTTTTTTCTCCGTTGACTAAAATGCTCAGAAAAACAATTGAATGACCTCTGTTTGTTTGTTTGTTTGTTTTTTGGTCACCCTATATATATATATATATATATATATATATATATATATATATATATATATATATATATATATATATATATATATATATATGGCGATGGATGACTATAATGGTCCCTATCTTGGGTTGAGCATATTGGGAAGTGATATACAAACTGCCATTAGCATATTAAGCGACGCTCTTTGTGTAAACAAATCGAGCGGAGGCATTTGGACGATGGCAAAACGTCGTTAATTCATGACCCACTTAGCAGCAGAGCCATATAGCACAATGGTGAGAAGCTTTTACTGTAATTTGGGCGGTCGGGTGTCGATCCTGGCTTGAGGCAGTTGCTTGTCTACCCGCACTGATGAGCTGTGAAACGGCGAAACAGTACTGTAAGTGGATGACTATATATATATGAGATGGAGAAATTCAATCTCTGTCCTAATAAAATGATCAGACAGGATATCGTGTATGTGTGTGTGTTTCTCACCTACGCGTAACTTTGATAACTACACATGAAATTATTTATTATTATTTACTATTAATCAATTAAAATCAATAAAATTAAGGAAAACTAAAACGAATTTTTAAATATTCTATTTCCCAAACATTTTGAATTATTTTTTTTCAGTCCCAACCGTCAATTAATCTTCACCGGGGAAACGCCGGGCAAATACAGCTAAAAAATGTTTCTAAGTATAGTGTTACATGAGGTAAGACTATTTGGGCAACAGCAGGTTCGTTTTAGTAAGTATCAAATGGATTTACACAGTAAGTTTTTTTTTCTTCTTTATTTGCCATTGTCTCATCGCTTACCGCTACACCCATCTTCCCCCAAATTATTTTTGGCTTTTTTGTCTGGGTCATAATACCTCTCGCAAATACCTACCTACCCCTAAATCCTCCCCAGCAACAGTCGTATTCACTCAAAGGGCATATTTGGGCACCCTGGTTTCTTGTGCTTCAACACACATTCAAGGGTGCCCCCCCCCTCTCACCCAGGGTTTCTTTCTTCCTTACCACGTTCTCTCTTTACATCATAGGAATTCACTGAAACCACCTTGTTTTACATTACGACTCACAGCATTTGACATTTTAAGTCTAGACTCCAGAATAATTTATTAAGTGGGTCCACGCATCTTTAAATGAGGCTCTGTCTTCCCAGTTCAGTTTGAAATATCAGGTTTAGATGCGTCCAGGCTTCTTCGGTGCGTCGATCTGTAACGCTTGTTTGAATTGTTATTTTCAGAATACAAAACCGGCTTCGAAACCTAGTAGGTAATGCCTTTTCTCTTCCTTGCAATCTCTTTCTCACAGAAGAAACGCTGCGAGCTTGTCTCTGCTCTATCGCTATTTTCATGGTTGAACTCCAATCTATAGTCCCTCCTTGCTAAACTTTCACAAAAAAACACTTGAATAGCTACAACCATTATATACGATTTCCCTCAACCTCTACCTGTGCCTAAATCTACACGCGGATTCCATGAACAAAGATTCTTTCCCAGAACTGCCTGCCTGTGGAACACAGTTTTGCTGGCCTGCTTCCCGGTTTAATACAACATGATAGCCTTCAAGTCCAATGTAAACAAGTTCTTGTTGAGCCGTCCCCATAAATAATCAAATTCTACCCAATTTACACCATTAACGATTACTACACTATTACCTTATATTCATTAACCCTTATCCTCGAGTGGCCTTCAGGCTTTGATAAGTGGTGACTCCCAAGTAAAAAAAAAATATAGAAAAAGAAGAGACGTTGCTAATCTTTCTCTACTCTGTTGTTATTTTCATGGAAAGTGCTCGACTGAGCTTCAATCTCTGTCCTCTACCCTGTAAAACACTCATAGCTAAAGCTATTGTAAATAGCTTCCTTTTCTTTCTCTGTGTATCTATGGCTAAACGAAACTTCTGTAACATAGTCGTTACATGTCCACCCTCGAAACGTACAGTCACAAGGAAACAAAGACAAGTAAAGAATTCGACTCAATCTTTTATTCAGTGAAACAACAGACATTTATTTACAGGTACTTTCCAGAATAATGCCTTGTCCCTTATTCAAAACTCTTCTTATACTCCAGTGTACCTAACAAAACTCTACCATGCCAAATGTATGGTACTCTGTCTTTGTCCGACCATGTTTAGGACGCGTCTTTTCCTGTTGCTCTCGATCCACGTGTGTAACATGTCCATCTTTGTCTTTCTCGGTCACATTTTTTCTTTTTTTATATTGTAATATAACCTCTGGGTGTGTTCGTTGATCCCGGCTCACGGGACCATAGATGCAACCCAGCAGGGCTAGGGCACCATTCAAATGCGCTTTGACCAGCGATGGAGTTGTGCATTCTCAATGCACTTTGGTCAACGATGGAGTTGTGGCTGTGCATGGGCGTCTAGAGTGCGTTTTGTCACTCACATTGAAATCGACGAATCCATCTCCTAACTGCTGATATCATCTGCATCGGCTTTGTAAATGTTCACCAAACACTGGTGAATGTTGATTGGTTCATTTTTTTTATGCAAGTAGGAATTCAATGATGCATCTCTGCTTCTGACGCACATCCATGACAGAGGTTGCTTTGTTAGAGTTTCACACTGTCAATATCTGCAACAGAGCGATGAAACTTTCAGGTCATGAATGCATACATTCAGTCATCATTATAATTCAATGTGCTTTCCACTCTGATCCATTCAGGCGGAATATAAAATAAGGGGCATTACTTTTGGAACAATCCTTGTAGATCAAGGCAATACAAAAACAAGGGGGGGCTGAGAGACCTCAAGGAGGATAACAGATAGATCAGAACAGGCGACTTGAAGTCGGCAGCAAACAGTGTCAGTATAAAAATTTGCATTATACTTAATCATTTTTGCATAAAATGTTATCGTTTTAATTGTTTTTAGTATTATACAAATAGATTACTTTATAAATATTTATTGATTTTTTTTTATTTTTTTTTTAGAAAAATAGAATAATTTTCTTATCTGACAATGTTTTCTGCGTCGTTTCTAAAGTCGTTTGTTCTTCTAATTCACCGCATAACATTGTTGAATCTTTTCGTGATTTGCATAAGTGAATGTAGAAATGTATTAAATCTGGGGTGGATGGGAGTGGTTACTTTGAACGGCGGCAATCGGTAATGTAGATATCATTCCTGGTTTAATTTTTGTCACTCCTAGTATTTCGTCATCATTGAATTGTGCGAAACTATAAATGGCAAGTTTTTATTTCAAATTTTAATTTCCTTTTCTTTCTTTTTTTACATGGCAGTCACCACTTATCAAGGCTCGGAAGCCACTCGGGGATAAGGGTTATTGTGTGTACAGTAATCAATGGGATAATATCGCGATAATCGTTAGTATTGGAGATTTCATAGTGTCTTACTTAAGGGGGCGATTTATCAGGAATTTGTTTATGTTCGACTTGAAGAAATCCAAGTTGTAGTCAGATGAGAAACAGGCAAACGGAAGAGAGTTCCACAGGCGTACACTTCTAAGAAAGAAGCTTTGTCCATGGAATCTACGTTTTGATTTAGGCACAGATAACGAGTGGGGAAAATTATTGACAGTGGATTCAGCTAGATGAGTGTTTTTTGTGAAAGATTGGTGAGGGGGGACCAGAGATTGGAGCTCAGACAAGCACTTGCCATGGAAATAACGATAAAACAAAGACAGGCTCGCAACATATCTTCTGTGGGAGAGAGGTTGCAGGGAAGAGAAAATGGCATCCCCCACTAAGGCAGGATAGGCTTCTTTAGCAGCTCCTACCCAGATGTGGCAGCAGTACTCCATCCTTGGATGTACTTGGCTTTTATACAGATAGAGAATTGCATCAGTAGTGAGATATCTTCTGGAGCGGTAGAAGGATCCTACCATTTTTCCAGCGACCTTGGCAACAAACTTGATGTACATGTTCCATTTCAGATCAGGAGTAAAGGTCAAGCCCAGAAGCTTATCAAAACATGAAGCCTCCCCAAGGCGAGAGCCATCCATTTCAATTGATACCAGATTGGGATCAGAGCGTTGATGATGTAAAGATAGGAGCTTGGTTTTAGATGCATTAAAGGTAACCAGCCACCTGTTCCTCCACTGTACCACGTGCTCAAGATCAGAGGAGAGAGAATCGGAGAGAACTTTGTCATTTATGGCCTTTGATGTGTTGCCATAGATGGTCGTGTAATCAGCATAGATATCAATGAATGATTTAAGTATGTGTTTTGGGAGATCATTGATG
Source organism: Euprymna scolopes (assembly GCF_053919585.1). NCBI lineage: Eukaryota > Metazoa > Mollusca > Cephalopoda > Sepiida > Sepiolidae > Euprymna > Euprymna scolopes. Next base: position 145,953,475 of record NC_136494.1, read on the forward strand.
TAGATCAGGAAGAGAGTTGGACCCAGGATGGACCCTTGAAGGACTCCAGCATTAATACTGTGGGCCTCTGATTTCTGCCCATCAACCACTACTCTATCAGAGAGAAATGATTTAATAATTGAGAAAACATTTCCAGTTATACCGTAGTTGGAAATCTTGTGAAGTAGGCCTTTGTGCCATACCTTATCGAAGGCCTTTGATATGTCAAGAACAATTGCCCTAGAAAGTTGACAACTAAGTTCTCGTCTTTTTTTTTTTTTTTTTTTGCATAGGAGTTACCACTTATCAAGGCCCAAAGGCCGCTCGAGGACGAGGGTTAAAGAGTGTACAGTAGTCAATACGGGACAATAGTAATCGTTAAGGTGGAAATCTGATAAATTGGATTACAAGAACTTGTTTATGTTGGACCATATTGTGTGGTCAGCTGGAAAGCAGGCAAACGTTATGTTAGAGAGTCCTACAGGCGTGCAGTTCTAAGAAAAAAACTTTGTTCATGGAATATACGTTTAGGTTTAGGCACAGATAAAGAGTGGGGGAAATTATTAATAGTGTTTTCAGCTAGATGAGTCTTTCTCAGTTAATACTTTATTTATTATTAAACTTTTAAATTTAAATAAAAAAATGATCGGAACTTAGTTGTTAACTCAATGTTTGCTAAATTAATACCAAAAATAGTGGTTGTTTGTTGACATATCTAATATAGATTATCTCTCTTTGTCACGTTCTTCAATGTTGCAATTTTTTTAACGACAATTATGTTATATATATATATATATATATATATATATATATATATATATATATATATATATATTATTGGGGGCTTTGAGATGAGTAATTTGTGTATTTATTTATTCATTTGCGGACTATTATCCTCATTTCATAGTTGTTTCTGTTTCACCTTTGGGGCCTGTGGCGCAGTGGATAGAGGCGTTAAGTTTTTACAGTTTCAGGTGAGTATTGTCTGAAGATAGCAGATTTAATCCTACTTAAAGCAGGCCAGCGGTTTATTTGGTTAAAACGTGGTGAGACAACAACAACTATGGAAGGCAGTAATTACTGAGGATACAGTTATGAGACTCAGCATTCTTATCCAGACATGGTTAATCACTTGAAGCAGGCCAGAGAATGAGTTGGCCAAAGCGTGATCAAACAACAATAACTATGAAGATGAAGATAACAGTTCACCCATAAATAGACAATTATGTTTCCCCTATATTTCTTTGCATCATATTTGTATTCTGTATAAGATTTTTATATTTTGTTGTACTCTGTATCCTTTATTGAATTTTGTTTCGTACCTTTTATTTGTGTATTTATTAATTTGAATAAACAGTAACGCCAGCTGTTTGAGACTGACGCTACAGATTCCAGCACAAAAATGATTCCTTTTTTTAATTCAGACGGCATTGAGATTGGGTGTGGGTTTCTAGCTCATCGATAGTGTGAATTCCCAAAGCATTTCCGTCCTTAAAGAATTATCCTGTGAGAACCAACACAAAGAATATTGAATTCTTCCTGCGAAAATTTTTATTTACACAGCATTGGTGCTGGCGTTTTGGAAGGAAAAGAACTTTATTTAAAGAATTTTGAATACATTTAACTGGCAAGGGCTGTTCAGTCCATTAAGAATTTGTGAGTACTTTCCATTGTATTTATTATTTTGTTTGTTCAAACATTTGGAAATACTCGTTCATACTCTTTTTTTATGCTTCTATGGTCGTTTGTTCAAATGACAAATTTGTAAACTTCTAAAGCTGTATATTTTGGTTTATTGGCGCCAATGATTATGCTGCCTCTTTTATTGTTACTTGGTGTTCTTGAATGTCCACAAGGGAAATTTTTGCAACTCTGTACTTCGCCTCGAGGAATTTTCCATAAATAAAATCTTTTCCTCTTCATTTAAAACTCGACTACTTTCAACCTTATTTCTCTCCTACCCCTTATGTTATCCTTTTACTTTTTCAGGCTTTCTGTACCACGTCGAATTTATCTGAAAACGGATACATTTCTGACATCAATGCTCTGAGGAGGAATTCATCCGCAAGTTGTTAAACTCAAGGAGGAAGCGCGGAGCTGGTCAACTGAAGTTTCGATTGAGATAATGAAGAGAGACATGAAGCTGGTGGCTGACTCCTGTGCTTTTTGGTGTTCGTTGTTGGAGTGTCTGAAATATGTCAAATCCAGCTGCCAATCAGTATGGATGGACCATTTGACACAGGACAAAGAACTCATTTAGAGCCAGCTGAAACGCCCTGCCCCAGGGGTGAATGGTGTTATAGTACGGGTAAAACATTCTAATACAAAAAATATGTAAGCATTTACTTTTGATTAAACTTAATTAAATATTTCCTTTTTGTTTTTAAACTTTTTTATAGTAATAAGAGATTACTTACAAAGGCCAAAAGCCACTGGAGGATAAAGATTGTCAGTTGGATGATGGACAATACTATGAGATGAATGGGTATGATAGGTGGAAAAAGCAGAATTTGATTACTTGATTCAGCAAGTGCTTGTTGGCTTACTTGAAAACAAGCATGTTGTATTCAGCAGGGAAGCAGGCTCATGATATTATGTTCATTAGATGAAAAGTTCTTAAAAGAAAACTCTTCTAATGGAAGTTCTCAATGGTTTTAGTTGCACAGAGGAAGAAGAAAAAGTTTGTTGCAGTTGGACAAGTTCTTGCTGTGAACGTTTTACAGAGTGGGGACCAAAAATTGGAGCTCAGTCGAGCATATTCCATGGAAATAACAAAAGGGTATAAAACGGATAGCAACATCTCTTATTTGAGAAAAAGGTTATAAGGAAGAGAAGGAATTTTTATGAAGGCTTTGTTGGCTTTTTATCATGGAACAAAGTGTAGTATCTGTTTTGAAACTCCACTTTATCTTTTCTGTCTTTCGTCAGTGAAACGGAAATGCTTTTAGACGGGATATTTTTTATTTTTGTCACAATCCAGAATGCCCAGTTTTGAGGGAGCTGGATTTTCCTAACATTAAAAACCGATCCTAACTGTGCCCTCGTGGAGAGGCAATAAATAGAGGTAATCAATTTTTAGTAAGCACGATAATTCAGTTTGAGAAAGGAATAACATTTAACGTGAAGATTTTCATAGAATCGACCATTATTTCTTGTTTTAAAAACTGCTGGGTTTAATCTACGATCGACGATCATGGTGCAATATAGGATCACATATAAACAAGCATTTATAAAACTTAACTCAGTTTTATGCTCCAATACCATCACGCTCAAGACTAAACAACGTATTCTTAAAGCGTATGTTTAATCTGTCTTGTTATATGACTGAAAGTTGGACTATCTGCCCCAAAATGCAGAAATGCATTAATAGTGCAGAAATTGGGTTTGTGAGACAAATGTTTGGGTCGTTTGGAAAGATCACATTTCTAACAATTAATTATGAACTTGATCT